>NC_090256.1:25329561-25427061 GCF_037325665.1 Littorina saxatilis
CGACCACGAAGGGCCATATCAGGGCGGTCAGCCATAGGTGCAGTACAGTGTATCAGACTGTAGATTTTCATTTTCTATCTGATCTTTCGTTCGAATAAGAGTCCACATCGCTACCTCTCTGGTTCTGCTTGATGAACGCTGTACTAGTAGATAATGTCACGCTGATTACATGTTTGTACAAGTTTGCTAATGCTAGGCTTTTGACTGTATAGTGTTAGTGTTAACAGTTAAGTGTTGGACTTCTGACCGAAAACCCTGACACTTTGTGACATCTTCAGTCCCAGTGAAAAAATAAATGAGACCCTTTTTGCCTCTAAATTTCAGCCACTATGCCAACACCATCAAGTGTGGTGTGTACATCCTACGCACTCAGAACAAGAGATGTAGTGTGGATGAGCTGCTTCAGATGGCTCAGGCGGGCATGACTCTCTTCAACCCTGATCAGCAGGCTGCTGGTATTGATGTCAGGTCTCAGTGTGCAGGTAGGGATCTGGAGTTGTATAATTGTTTGTTAAGATTTCTTCTCATTAAACTTTTCATTCTTGTTTTATTGTGTGTGTCACTGTGTGGTTTGTTTTGTCTCCTTTTTTTCCTCTTCTCTTTTTCTTTTCTTTCATCTTGAAATATATATATTTCCATTTCTTTATTCTTTTTAATTTTATAAGTATCGTGCATGGTTCGCATTTGCTTCTTTTTTTATGTGAGTCAGTGTGTGTGTGGATTATTTAAAATATAAAATATTTGCCAAACTGATAGATTACAATTACATACGTATGTATTTGTACAGTTTTGTCAAGATCAATAGGAGATTATATTTCTTTTTGTTCATTGTTTTATCATTTTATTGCATGTGTTATTTAACTTATAAATTACTGGTACTACTACTCGGTACCTTGAATACTTCTCAGTTCTGAAGATACTCTTATTCAAATTGCTGTTTAGGTAGGCCTTCACATGAATTTCATGCTGCTTCTTTGAGTTTGAATTCTTACACTCTTCAGGGACCAACGTCTCTATTTCTGTAAACTTGGACAAAACATCGCTGTGCTTTGTTCCTGATGCCTTGCTGTACATTACGCAGTATGCCATCAGTTTCAACATCTCAGAGCGCCCACCCTTTGCTCCTAACCCATGCACGTGAGTTGTTTGTTTTTCTTGGTGGTGTGTTTTTCTTGGTGGTGTTTTTGTGTACTGTGGGTAGTGTTTTCTTGAGCAATCAGTTGTCATTAACAATAACAAAACATTTGGTTGGGTTAGGAACCAGAAGTTGATAAAGCACTTGATTTGGTATTTTGCATCTTTTTTGTGTTTCGAGTTGAAACCTTTTTAGATGCAAACTCAAAGAAGCAGCATGTGTGTGTGTGTGTTTTGTTTACACATTGACAATTTCTTAAGTGCGGTGGAAATGATAGATCAATTCCAATCCCATTAGGGTAAGCATACTTTATTGTACAAGTGCAGTTCTAAGCAAATGGTTCAAATATTCACATGCTGGGATGTGTCGTTGCAACATAATTTATGTCTGCAAGATGACAGAGGTTTCTTACCTGCATCATGCTTTATAACACAGATTGTCATACTCAAGGCTGCTTTTTTTTCAGCCCCGCCATACAAGGAGCAGTTCAGGTCAACTCAGTGCTGAAATCTCTCGGACTGAAGTGTGACTTCCAGAACTTGACTACGGCCTTGTCTAAGCTGGACTACTCCAAAATGCCAGATCTTCAGCAGGCAGTGACTAGGTGTACAGGTGCGTTCATTTCAACCCACTTTGTAGGACCAAAAAACCTGGTCTTAAAGAAAGTCAGGTCTTTAATGGGAGCTAGGTTTAAAACAAAGGTAAATTTGCTAAACATTGTAAACAAAATCTGAAGGGACTGAGAAGAGGAAGTCTTTGTGCTTTGGTCTTGAATTAAGAGGGACATTGCGCTTTACTGGAATCAAAAACTCAGTGTTAAAGCCTAGTATTATTTTTCCAAGTTTTTCAACAAAAATGTACCATTTATTTTATGAAGCTAATAACTCAGTAATATTCAAAGGGCTATGTGATAGCTGAGGTATGCTGTAGCTACTGTCCTTTCTTTTCCTGTCTGTGTATAAGTATGCAGCCAGATACACAGACAAAGAGAGTAGGGAAAGGAAGAATATTGGATCATCGGGCCACTGTAAAAGAGCGGATGGGCTTAGCATAACGCCATAAGAAATCTTGGAGACGATACACCAAAGACAGAAATAGAAGACAGTCCCAGCTACGTAATTTGTGTTTACTAATCAGTGTTCATGGTCATTATCATTATCATGGTTCCAGACCATTTTCAAGTAAATGACTGCACATATACTATATATTAATCTTAATTAAGGTACAGTGAATGTTCCTTAGTGTAGCTTAGGACAAGTTTTAATTGTAACTGTTGTAAGTGTGAATGAATGCAAATGCGCTAGTACGCTGTCATACAGGAATCAAACACAACTCCAAATGTAAGTTCCCTCCACTGTATTAATCAGTTATGACAGCATACACACAAATACACACAATCATGAACATAAAGGTTAGATACTCAAAAAATCCGGTACTCACAGTTTTGTAGCAAAAACAACTAGAGATGACAATCTCGTACAATTGCGCTATCAAAACTCTCTACTCTTCAATCAGGTAAAGAAATACAACCAGTCCGTGACCTCATAGGCGCACGATATCTATTTTAAGTGTAACGACTCACGGCTCTTGTATAGTCAAAAATCACCGTCTACTCTGTCTACTAAATATTCTGTATCTCTTAAGTAATCAAGTTCTTGTAGACATATTTTAATTCTGGTCCTACACAGAATCACACAGCTTCTATAGCCGTACACTAGGAAATGTATTTACTACTAAATCCTTTTACTGGCGACCTCGGTCTACGCAGTAACTATCGCCCAGTGACCTCTAGGGTCCAACTATACGGACACAAAATAACCGTGCTCTAGCGTCTATAAATCCCGTCGAATCTCCGCTAGGCGAGCCAATAGGTAAGATAATTAGGGCGACTTCTCAGATCCTTGGTGCCGTCATCTGGTCGCTACCTTCCTGTCTGACCGGTTATACGACGCACTGTTAAGTGCTCTACTCGGGCTTCCTTTCTCCCGGTCGATTCCCGTGACAACCCCTCCCTGTCGCTGGACAGTGGTTAAGTGTAACTATACTTTCGTTGCGATGTACAAAGTCAACTCTCTCGGTCAGTGAGTTGAATTCACAGAACGTGCCATACACTTCTCTACGTCACGCTACTATCCCTGGTTAGCGCTCTAAAAGCGTGGAGGCTATCACTATAAACTTTGCCTGTCAATGTTATTCGTGATTTCCTTCACAGTAAGATCTTCTTGATTGCAGTAGAACAGAATGATACATCTCCTCGTCTTATCGATGGAACTTCAGACTTTTGTTTTGTTTCTGGTGTTAACCTGAGTGCCTGTTCCCCTTTTTTCAGAGTACTCAACAAACCTGTCAGACGACAGATGCTTCAATCTCACTAATGGATCGCCTCAGCAGTCTTGCCTTGTCCACATCGGGACATTCTTTAGCCCTGTGAATGTTACAGCAGAAGTAGCATGCAGGTTTGTTATCTTCTTCTTCTTCGTTCATGGGCTGAAACTCCCATGTTCACTCATGTTTTTGCACGAGTGGGTTTTTACGTGTATGACCATTTTTACCCCGCCATTCAGGCAGCCATACACCGCTTTCGGGGGTATCATGCTGGGTATTTTCGTGTTTCTATAACTCACCAAACTCTGACATGAATTACAGGATCTTTTCGGTGCATACTTGTGCTTACGTGTACACACAAAGGCACTAGCAGGTCTGCACATAAGTTAACCTGGGATATCGGAAAAATCTCCACCCTTAACCCACCAGGCGGCCGCGGACGGGATTTGAACTCATGACCTTCCGATTAGGAGGCCGATGTCTTATCCACTAGGCCGCTGCGCCCGTCTGCAGGTTTGTTATAACACTTGCTTCAGTGTTCAATAATTATGCCTTTGCAGTTTATAATGTGGTGGTATGGTGGTATTTTTGTTCTTTTTGGTCGTTTGGATATTTTTGCTTGTACATGTGTAATTTTTGATACAGATGTGTTCATATTTTTCATTGACCCTGTTAAGCCTGTACACTAATGTAAACCAACACAGAAGAAAGAATGTCATTTGCTTTGTTGGTATTGCCATCATGAATTGAAGTGGTTATGTTTATTTATTTTTTTTGGCAAAGAAATTGTTGTTCCTGTAACTGTGGCTGTTTCCTGCTGTCAGAGCTTCATGACTTGCTGTGTTTTCTCCACTTGCATTTCACAATGTCACCAACATGACTTGCACTTAACATTCGTTTGGGCTACATGGTTCAGAGAAGTGACCCTTTATCCATATGGGACAATTACAGCACAACCAGTTTAAATCACCCTGCCATACAGGGAGCCGTAATCCGTCTTCTGTGGAGTCATAATGCATCTTTTTCCCTGTGCAGTGATGCAAGGAAATCATACGAGTGTCTAAACAAGTTCAGCGGCTGCAGTTTGCAGCAGAGCCAGCGATCGTTCATGGACTTTCTGTCTCTTGCTCTAACGTACAAGAAGCTGGGTAATGTGTCCATCGCTGCGGGCATTAACTACAACAATGTTTACCCGGCCCTGGTGTGCGGTTCAGATGGTGCCAGTGGTGGTAAGTATTGGCGTTTAAAGATTTGTCTGTAAATGATGTACTGTTCAATGTGTCATTGTCAGTTTTGATATTCTCCTGGGCTTTTATATGGAGCGAATGTCTCTTTTGAAGTGTAACAGTGATAATGCATGTGCACATACTAGATGCAGACATACACACACACCGTGACACACACACACACATGGGGTCTATTGCATAGGCCAGCAACACTCGTCAGGACTGCAGTTAAACGCGTGAAATGCAGTAATCCAACGAAATTGGGTATTATGGAAAAGATGTCAATTGGCCGACTGTTCTTCTTTGCACGGGTAGTTGCCTGTTCAAAAAAAAAAAGAGGAGACAAGTCCACAAACCAGTGACAATCTGCCAGTGACAGTTTTGGATGAGAGGAATAATTTGCTCTGTGCATGTTGGAGCATTTAAAATGAGCATGCAAGTTTGCCTAAACTGGGACCCTGTCCATGACAACCACCTGTCTATGACGACCACTTTTGGTGAGTCCTTTGAGTGATCGTTATAGACAGGTTTGACTGTATGACCCAGCAACATTGTTGTGGGTCTTTTACGAATGTTGTTCACGACAAAGCAGAACCAAGAAGGACCTATCCTGATGCTGTATGAAACTACTTTTCAATCAACAAAACCAAGGCATCATTTCTAAAGAGCTGGTGAATGTTTATTACAGAGGGGAAAACATGATGCCAAGAACTACTGTAAACGCCTGAAAATCGCAACCAGAAAAACAACTTCTATGGCCATCTCAGCAAATTTGTTGAAGAAAATAAATACATTCAAATATATCTACCCTTGCGACCACCTCTCCAAAGTGACCACCTGCCCATAACGACCACTCATATATATCCCAGACCCGTTTTTCTTCTACATAGTTCACCTTTCCATGGAGACCACTTGTCTGTAACAACCACTTTTGTTCAGTCCCTTGGGTGATTGTTATAGACATGTTCCACTGTACTAGCAACATATTCCCTGCTTGGTGTGTGCAGTTGTGACATCAGTTCCGACATCAGTTGTGACATCAGTTCCGACATCAGTTGTGACATCAGTTCCGACATCAGTTGTGACATCAGTTGTGACATCATTTTTGACATAATTGTTGACATCAATAATGTTTATACTTCTCTTTGCAGGCACGTGTCCGGACTGGTCAGAGGTGCAGCAAGTGATGTCAAACTGTGACTCTTCCATCAAGATGCTGATGTCAGCAGACGGGACTTCTGAGGCTTGCCAGTGAGTGCAGACTGTGACCATCCTTTGGGAATAATCTTTATCAAATGAGGCAGAGCGTTTTGTTTTTTTTAGATATATCGATCTTTTATCCTTTTGGAAAATGTAGGGATATCCCAGTATACAGTAGAATCCCTCTTTGGCTGTGAAACTCTCAAAAAATAAGGTCTTGAATGGGAGGGAGCCTTTGCAATAAGCATTGTAGGCAGGTAGGCATTGTGCTAGAAGAAAATACAGGTCTGAAAGAAAAAAGAGTGAAGATCTATCTTAGGATATTGATGGCTCCAAACAATTTACAAGCACCGTTTCAACATCACATGCACTCATAAATGTATAGCATACCAAATATGCTGGCAAGTGTTGTAACTGGCATGTTCTATGAGAAGGTCTGCAATTCTTGTGATATGGGATGGATAACACACGTAGCTCTGTACTTTAAGTACTAATTGTGTTGAACTTTCTTTCAGTCCTGTGTAGTGGAAACCAGTTTGTGATGATGATGCTGATGATGATGATGATTATTCGTTTTCTTCTTCATATTCTTGTTAATTACTGGCTCTTCTTGTTCTTGGTTTTGTTGTTGTTAATTTCTTCTTCTTTTTTTGTTTTTTTCGGTTTGTTTGTTTTGTTTCGTTGGTTTTTGACTCACATGCGAAGCAAAAGTGAGTCTATGTACTCACCCGAGTCGTCCGTCCGTCCGTCCGGACGTCCGTCCGGAAAACTTTAACGTTGGATATTTCTTGGACACTATTCAGTCTATCAGTACCAAATTTGGCAAGATGGTGTATGATGACAAGGCCCTAAAAAACATACATAGCATCTTGACCTTGCTTCAAGGTCAAGGTCGCAGGGGCCATAAATGTTGCCTAAAAAACAGCTATTTTTCACATTTTTCACATTTTCTCTGAAGTTTTTGAGATTCAATACCTCACCTATATATGATGGCGAGAGGTCCTTCGCCTATCAAGCCCCTGTGACCTGGAATAGATTACCTCTGCCTCTCAGACACACAGATTCTCTCACTACATTCAAGACAAATCTCAAAACACACCTCTTTCAGCGCAAGTGATTTTCCCTCCAGCATCTCCCCACCCACCCCATCCCGCCCCACCTCACCCCCTACCTAGTGCCTAAAATAACGTGTATATATATTTTCTGCGCTTTGTGTCAGCACTGTTTGTGTGTGTGTAAATAGTATTGTTGACACGTTTTTATACAGTAGCCTTATGTGGTTCTTGTGCCTAGGCTGTGTATTGGATTGTCATTGTATGCCTGCATCATTAGTTGTCAGTAATTATTACATGTGCTGATTGTTCTCTTTGCCTGCGCGCGTATAGTATGTTGGTTATGATTGGTCATAGTATGTTTGTTTATGTTTGGTCGTTATCTTTGCCTGTGCGTGTATTGTATGTTTGGTCGTTTTCTTTGCCTGTGCATGTATAGTTTGTTGGTTATGTTTGGTCGGTTTCTTTGCCTGTGCGTGTATAGTATGCTTGGTCGATGTATGTATTGTAAAGCGCTAAGAGTAGACATTTTTCTAGATTAGCGCTATAAAAGTTTGCATTATTATTATTATATATAGGGCAAAGTAAGCCCCATCTTTTGATACCAGTTTGGTTTACCTTGCTTCAAGGTCAAGGTCACAGGAGCTCTTCAAAGTTGGATTGTATACATATTTTGAAGTGACCTTGACCCTGAACTATGGAAGATAACTGTTTCAAACTTAAAAATTATGTGGGGCACATGTTATGCTTTCATCATGAGACACATTTGGTCACATATGATCAAGGTCAAGGTCACTTTGACCTTATGAAATGTGACCAAAATAAGGTAGTGAACCACTAAAAGTGACCATATCTCATGGTAGAAAGAGCCAATAAGCACCATTGTACTTCCTATGTCTTGAATTAACAGCTTTGTGTTGCATGACCTTGGATGACCTTGACCTTGGGTCAAGGTCACATGTATTTTGGTAGGAAAAATGTGTAAAGCATGTGAGTCGTATGGGCTTTGCCCTTCTTGTTTGTGTTGCTTTTCCTTCTCCTCCGCCGTCTTTTCCTTTAGTTGCTAAGACGCTGTAATGATGGATAACCTGTGTCTGTCCCTGCAGCCATTACGCCAGCACCATCAAATGCATGGCCTTCATCCTGCGCACACAGAACATGTCATGCAGCGTGGACGAACTGCTTCGCATGACGCAGACCAACGCTGGCCCTTTCAGTGCTATCAAACAGGCCTCTAGCATTGACGTCACAACACAGTGCTCAGGTGGGGATTGTGTGATGGGGGTGGGGGAAGGGGTTGAGGAGCAGGGGGGGGGGGGGGTATGTGACGGAGAGTGTGGTTGGGGAGAAGTGGGACGAGGGTACGGACTTGGTACAGTTGAACCCCTTTTTCTAGAGCTCCAAAATTCAGACAAAATTATGGCTTAAAAGGGAGGGAGTCTTATTTAAGGTGGTCTTATATAGTGGAAGTCTTGAAAGGAGGTGGGGTGGGGGGGGGTCTAAATTGAAGTTTTATGTTCAGTTGTCAAATTCCAATTTGTGATTTCAATCGAGGTTGGGGTGAAAGGGGAACATGTGATCATCAAGGTAAACCATACAGCATTGTCCTATTGTCACACAGCACTTTTAGCATACAGCATTGTCCTATTGTCACACAGCACTTTTAGCATACAGCATTGTCCTATTGTCACACAGCACTTTTAGCATACAGCATTGTCCTATTGTCACACAGCACTTTTAGCATACAGCATTGTCCTATTGTCACACAGCACTTTTAGCATAATGATCTCAATAGTATTTGTACGAATGTGTGATTAAGTGAATGATTGATTGATTGGTTGATTGATTGACTGTTTCTGTTTTCTTTTCTTGACTGCTTTGTAGAATATTTATAGAAAAAAGATGGCAGAAATCCTCAATTTCTAACAGTGTCAATCCTTTATGTCTGAAAAATGATTAGAAAGCACCACATGGAACACTTGTCTGAACCTTACATGTTCATAGTATGTAGTACATTTTGTCTTATCATGATATGGATTTTGCAGGCACCAACTTCCAGTTCTCTGTGAACCTGGATCGAACTCCACTGTGTTCAAATCCTGATGCACTCTCATACATCGCACACTATGTGGAAATGGACGGCTACGATGACATTGATCTTGGTTACCTTCCAAATCCTTGCACGTGAGTCCCATTATTTCAGTGCAGTGTAATACAGTCAGACCTGCCTTGGCAACCCCCTCTCTTTTACAACTGTCTCCCTGTTACGACCAATCAAAAGGACCCTCTTGGGTGGTCATTGCAGACAGGTTTGACTGTACCATTTGCAGACCTGTTTACCCTTACTATTTTGGAGTAATTTATTACTATTTTTTGTAGGATTTTGGGAAAAAATACTCCATTTGAGTCCGGATTACGATTGTAAAATGTGCTTCAACTTAGGTTTATGTTGCTAATGTTGGCATTTGTAACTCCTGGGATTACTATTTAGTCATCAGATTACTATTTTTGGCTTGACCATTACTCTTGTCAAGTTTTTGGGGTAAACAGGTCTGCAATTGTTGCACAAAATGATGTGAATTTGTTTAAGCTTGGTTAATTTCTGCGAGTGCTAGATTGTCTGCATGCTTTCGCTTTTCTTTCTTTCATTTTTTCTTCTGTCTTTGCTGTTATTTATCTCTCTCCCGTTTTATCTCTCTTTTACTTTGCCTTACTTTATCGCTTTCTCTTTTTCTTTCTTTCTTGCCACTATTGACTTAAAAAGTTTGGACATTCCAGAGTGGTTTGCTTCCCCAATGTTTCAATTATTGATGACATATATTTTCATGTATACTGGAACTACCATTTCAACGGCCCTCAAAATATGAGAAAATCATGTTTCAAACGGGAGGTTGTCTTATAAGATAGAGGCAATTGAACAGAAAGAAACTGAAGAAAACGTAGGGTCTCAAAATGGGGTAGATCTGGAAACAGGCCTGAAAGTGCCGAGTATTTTACTCGCCATGTAACTGGCGAGTAGAAATGTTCATGTACTCGCCAAATGCGAGTAAGTTTGCTGAAACTAATTGTTGGTTTGGCTGGTAAAGTTTGCTCTCTGGCTAGTAAATTTTCAGAATCACTAGCCAAAGGCGAGTACACCATTTGTTGGACTTCCAGGGCTGGGAAACAGGAGGCCTTGAAAGGGAGGTTCCACTGTGCTTGAACTCTTGCCGTCTTGGTGAAGCTGAGTAAACTGAATTGTATTTCAGCCCGGCCTTCCTGAAAGCAGCTCAAGTGAACGGTGTGCTGAAGTCTATGGGACTGAAGTGTGACTTCCAGAGCTTGACCACAAACCTGTCTCGTCTGGACTACTCCAGAATGCCGGAATTCCAGGAAGCAGTTGCCAGGTGTACAGGTGTGTTGACCGTTTCTTGACTGTTTTAGATTGATCTGTTTGTTGTGCTGCCAACGCATCCTCTCATCTTTGGTTTTGTTTCCAAATTTAACTCTGTTATGTTCTCCTGACAGCAGTAGTGTTGACTTTAACAGGAACATTGTGTCCTTTTACTGTGTTTTATGTTACAAACTGTGGAAAATAGAATGTCAACCGGGCAGGCCAGTCCCACTGGTTGTTGCATCCGACAGTTTCACATATCAAAATATCATCTTTTGTCATCATTTTCACGAGTTTTCATTCACAAACACCTGGGAAATAAATATCATGTTCCCTGCAATGCAATAAATCCCCGGTTACCATAGTTGCAGGAAGCAGGTTATACATGTATAATCAAAAGCAAACCCAATAGAAACGCTCGGGGATTCTTCGGCTCTTTTCATTGGCGTTTCCCCAGACCTAGACAGACGACACTGCTTTGCAAAGTTCCAAAAACGAACTGGCAAACTGGCACAAGTAAACAACAAGTCGCGTAAGGCGAAAATACAACATTTAGTCAAGTAGCTGTCGAACTCACAGAATGAAACTGAACGCAATGCAACGCAGCAAGACCGAAAACTCGTAGCATGCATCGTCAGTCCACCGCGCACGGCAAAGGCAGTGAAATTGACAAGAAGAGCGGGGTAGTACTTGCGCTGAGAAGGATAGCACGCTTTTCTGTACCTCTCTTCGTTTTAACTTTCTGAGCGTGTTTTTAATCCAAACATATCATATAGTTGTTTTTGGAATCAGGAACCGACAAGGAATAAGATGAAAGTGTTTTTAAATTGATTTGGACAATTTAATTTTGATAATAATTTTTATATTTTTAATTTTCAGAGCTTGTTTTTAATCCAAATATAACATATTTATATATTTTTGGAATCAGAAAATGATAAAGAATAAGATGTACGTAAATTTGGATCGTTTTATAAAAAAAAATTTTTTTTTACAATTTTCAGATTTTTAATGACCAAACTCACTCATTAGTTTTTAAGCCACCAAGCTGAAATGCAATACCAAACCCCGGCCTTCGTCGAAGATTACTTGACCAAAATTTCAACCAATTTGGTTGAAAAATGAGAGCGTGACAGTGCCGCCTCAACTTTCACGAAAAGCCGGATATGACGTCATCAAAGACATTTATTGAAAAAATGAAAAAAACGTATGGGGATTTCATACCCAGGAACTCTCATGTCAAATTTCATAAAGATCGGTCCAGTAGTTTAGTCTGAATCGCTCTACACACACACACAGACAGACAGACAGACAGACACACACACACACATACACCACGACCCTCGTCTCGATTCCCCCCTCTACGTTAAAATATTTAGTCAAAACTTGACTAAATATAAAAAACAAAACTACTTCATGAAAGGTCATAAATTCATCACAAACAAATGAAACCTAGCGATATGTTTTGTCTTCTTACAAAGTCATGGAGTGCGTGTATCTGTGTTTTGACAGACGTTCGGAGAAACACGAACATCAAGTTCAAGTCAAACCAATTGACCCCTGACACACAAATTTTGACCCATGCACAAGACGTTGTATCGCTAAACGAGGCGCAAATAAGAAATAATAATAAAAGCAAAGAACATAGCAACAAGATATGCAAACATCTAACAAAGCCGAGCAAGCAGAATGACAGGTCTAATGAAAAACAAAGAGGCAATGAGTCAGAAACAAGATCGCGATTCTTTCCTTCGCTGCACGACATAATTCTTCTGTCACCTTTGACCCAACGTAGCTTCCACATTCAATCACTAAGCTTAATATTTACAACTGAAAACCGAGGGGGTGGAATCCTGAGAGGAGCAAACAGAACTGTGCATCCTCAAACCTGACATACTTATCCCAACATTTTATGAAATCAAAACACAGAAAGTTGCTTTCACACGCCAGCTTTGATTGCAGCAACGTGCTGGCGCACCAAAACATGTATTTTCAAAACGGAACTTGTGTTTCAAAGCATGGCTCCTTGTGTTGATTTGGCACTTATTTTCTCACAACCAAAATGATGACAAAAACGATGTTTGGTGGTTTGTTGTCAGACCAGCTTTTTTTGTCGGTCCTCGTGGGGGGCACATCGACTTTTTTGTTTCATATTTATTGACCGCGGCCTTAAATATGAAACAAAAGACGATATGCTCCCCCTCGGACCGACAAAAAAGCTGGTCTGTCAACAACCCATCAAACACCATATATTATTCTGTGGTTTTAACTTTTTAGTCTAGTATGTGTACAATACATAATTTGTGTTTTTGGTAATATCTAAAATGATGTGAGGTTTCTTCTTTTTTTGTGTGCTCTGCTGTAAAAGCATTATGTTAAGAATTTCAGGTCTGTTCATCGTACATTTTGGGGAATGGTTGATGTCTTGGTCTCTTTTTTCATCAGTCCCTTCCCTCTTTCTTATTTTGCGTCTCTGTTTGCAACAGTGGAATCATGGATAGCACTAGTATGCAGTGTACCTGGAAACTGCCCTTTTCTCTTTTCAGAGTATACCACTAATTTGGAGAAGGGAGACAGATGTTACAACCTCACCGAAGGATCTCCTCAGCAGCAGTGTTTGCTGTTGTTTGGTACTTTCTACAACGTTGTCAATGTGTCTCGAGAACAAGCATGCAGGTTTGCATTTCGTTTGTTGTTGTTTTCTCCTTTTGCACCACGGTAATACCTTCATACACCGTCAGACCGCCGAATGATTTTTATCTTTAAGTGCATGTCTGTCAGTCCATTTTTCTTTGTGTGTGTGTAATATGTGTGGCTCCTGCTGTATTTAGTTGCTTTCTCTGAATATGACTGTGTTTGATGCATTCATGTTCATCAGATATTTTTGTTTTTCAGATTGACTGTGTGTGTGTGTGTGTGCGCATGTGTGTGTGTCTGTGTCTGTGTCTGTGTCTGTCTGTTAATGCATGCATGTGTGTGTCTGTTAATGTATGCGTGAGTGTGTGTGCACATGTGTGTGTGTGCGCGCGCATGTTTGTGTTCTTGTATTTTTGTGTGTCTGTATGTCTGTCGACGTCTGTTAGTGTATATCTGCATGTACATGTACTTTCACAACCAATTTTTGCACCAGCACACAAGGACATGCTGCAACCTCTGTCTGTTTTTTCTATCTGTCTTGTCTGTTTCTATATACATGTACATAAACGCTCGCACTACCTGTCATCAAACAGAGACGCAAAAGCAGTCTACGAGTGCCTGAGTCAGTTCAGCGGCTGCAGTGTGGCGGATAGTCGACAGTCCTTCTTGCATAGTCTCTCCTTCTTTGTGACCGCTCGCTTTCTTGGGAACTGGACAATGATGCCGACTGCCAACTTGAACAACATGTACAGTGCCCTCAACTGTGTACAAGGGTGCCCATCAAACTTGTCCGACGTCTGGAGCATCGTTCAAGGCCCCTGCTCCAAATCATTGGAGGCCATTGCACCTGCTGGAAACATCAACGACACCTGCTCGTGAGTGTGTGTGAGACTGAGTTGGGAGTTCAGTGAGTGAGGATGCATTTTGCTTTTACACCCCTCCTACAACCTAGGTAAAAGAATCAGTTCTTGAGGGGAGGGATTGTTAAAATGGAGGTACATTTGTAGACATTATTTAACGGTAAATCTGGACAACTTTGGTGTTCTAAGACTTCTTTTTCTTCTTGTCGTTCGCTGTTAGATCGTCAGTCCGGACTGCAGGGCGAAACGTGCTGTCCTCTCCAAGTCCTCTCTGGGGCCGTATAGCTTCTTTTCTAGCGCTGTCTCCTCTGGCCAGGTGGTGTCCCTTGGTGTTCTAAGACAATTTTAATTTTACATGTATCCCCAAAGATGGAGTTCAGCTGCCTATAATAGATAGTAGATGTTTACCTAATTTGTGTTCAATGTTTCAGCCGCTATGTGGACACGCTGACGTGTGCTGTGTACATCCTGCGAGCCAACAAGTACCAATGTACCATGCAGCAGCTGCGGCAGATGTCAGGGGAAGAGAAATCACCTTTCTATCAACTCAACGTTCATGACAACTTTAGCCTCTGTGCTGCCTCAGGTAAACATGAAAAAAAAATGGGCTGAACACAGCAAAGCATTTAGCCATTTGCCTAGATTTGAATTGGATACAGTGGTACCTGTGATGTGAGGCCCTCTGGACGATAGGCCACCTCCCAATAAAGGACAAGTAACTTCTGTTATCCCTTTGTCCGTCTATCTTAACCAAGCATACCTGTCATAAAAGGCCACCTGCAATGTGGGGACATTTTGACTGGTTCCATTGGTGTCCTTTCATTGCAAATACCACTGTTTTATGACAGTTTAGATTTATTATATGACTAAGTGCCAAAAGGTGCGCACGAAAAGCGGACAAAGGGGCTAAAAAATAAAAGTTGACAAACACGACTGATATTGTGATTTTTGTTAAGACAACAGATGCTGGAACCCAATTACGAAAAGAAAAGATAAATTTACCCAAATGATTTTACAAATAACGATAATTTTGTTCGTTATATCATTCAAAACGGCACTGAGTCATAGCATTAAGGTTATCTCGCACGTTTTTAAAGCTAGGGCTTTGAAACTTGGCACACAACCAAAGTATAATGACCTCCAGGTATGGTGCACATCACATTAAACAACATTGAATTTCAAGGTCACAGCGAGGTTAAATTTCCTTTGCAAACTGGAAAATTGTCGTTGTCACGTCTTACATGTTTTAATACTAGATCAGTTAGACTTTACATACTTCACATACTTTCAGCATTTTTATAAAACCTCATTAAAAGTGACCTGCTGGTTAATCTTTGTCAAAGTTCAAGGTCACAGCGGGGTCACATCTGGTCCAAATGTGGAATATTTTCAATTTATTCAGCGCGTTTATAGCACGAGCTTTGAAAATACACACAGTTCTAGTGTATAATGTTCACACACGATTAAAGTCTGGTTGAAAAAGTCAAGGCCACAGCAGGGTCGCGTTGAGGTCAAACATATACATTTTTCAATGAGGTTTTCTCATATGTTTTTGAAGCTAGGGCCTTGAAACTTGGCACACTACGCAAGTTAAATTAAACCTCATCAAATTCCAAGGTCACAGTAAGGTTAAAGATCCTTTACGGATATTTTCTAAAAAAGGTGACCGCCTGGTTAATGTTTGTCAAATTTCAAGGTCACAGCAGTGCCATCTGGCTTAAACTTTGAAAAATTGTCAATTTCTTCAACTAGTTTTATAGTGTTTGAAGTCATTCACACATAATGAAAGTCTGGTTGATAAAATCAAACGTCAAGGTCGCAGCGGGGTCGCATTGAAGTCAGACACATACAATTGTCATTTTCACGAACGCCTTTTAACCCCTTCCCTGCCCTGCCACGAACGGCGTTCGAGGTGTTTTTTGGCATCCTGTCTGCCCCGCCACGAACGTCGTTCGAGGTGTACGCATCAGAGTCCTGTATCCACCCAAGAAGGGGGGTAACTGCAAAAACTGTTGGCAGAGCAGTTAGACATCTTGAACCAACGGTTCCTTCCCTTTGACCGTTATGAATAGCAAATATTGATGTTTGGGAGAATTTTGAAACTTCGGGAGTTATCTGTGTTAAGTCGTCAACAAAGATGTCGGATGGTGGACGGCGTGGGGGTACCACGAGGTCTGTTTTCAAGCGCTATTCAGCACTTGAAGTGCTTCAAGAGTGCCTAAATGACCAAGACAGTGATGATGAAGACCTTAGAGATGGAAGTGACAGCGAATCAGACGAGGAAGAAACTGATTTCAACCAGCACCACCCTCTTTTGTCCGAGGTAGGCATTGATGATGACAATGATATCAGCTACGAACCAAGTGTATCTGCCACTGACAGTGATCAGTCGGAGACTGATGGCAGTGATGCCGAAGCAGAACCAATGCCTGGCCCATCAACTTCATGTCCTGTGGTCAGAGGTCGCGGCAGGGGTCGAGGAAGCAGTGTGGGAAGAGGACAACGAGGGAGAGGTAATGCGAGGGGGCGTGGCCGCGGCCGTGCCCGACAAATTCCAAGACAACGTCAGGAAGATAAGATAAGAAATTGGACAGATGCTGATGCAACTGCGCCAAACCAAGACATCCAATTTCAAGGCAATCCAGGCATGCAGTGCAATGTTGACAATTTTGAACCAGTAGACTGGATGCAGCTGTTTTTTGATGACGACCTCATCAACCACCTTGTCTTCCAAACAAACCTTTATGCTGACCAGTACCTTGAGAGCAGCCTTGTGCTTTCCTCAGTGTTTTGTGGATTATCACACAAAATTCATATACTGGAAGTAGTGTGTGGACTTTGCCTGCTCTGTGGATTGTGACTTTGTTGCTTCTGAGTCTCAGCTGTGGAGTATGACGTGCGATTCCGGACTTACCTTACCATGAACAGCTAACCCTTATAACTTTGGATGCTTATAGCAGTGAAGTTGATTACCAAGAAGTTTTGTGAGTACCTGATGTTTTTCCCTTTGTTACACCAGTTTTTTGTTGTGTTTTGTCATGCATTTTTGTGATCAAGTGTGTTGTTATGTTCCGAAAATGCTTGATCACGGGGAAAAAAAAAAGAATAAATAATTACTTAAAAATTTCTGTCCTGCCAAATGAAACTAATTTCACTTGTAATTGGGGCCAGGGATGTTAGAAAAAAACATGCCAAATATCTAAGAGATATCTCTTCAAATGCCTGAATTATTCACGTTTTAGTGAACACACCCTCAAAAGTCAAATTTTGCTCCGGCACACAGGAATACAAATGCGCTTTTTCACGCTGGCAGGGAAGGGGTTAAGCAACACCTTTGAAACTTCACACATTCCAAAGTTTTGATGTTGTTTGGTTATAATCAAAGTGTGGTCAATTTCCATGATTGAGAGCATTCAGAGGGGTCAAGTTGAGGTCACACAAAAAGTGATAATCTTTATAAGACTCACGTTTGCTGCTATTGCTCACTTGACATTGGTGAAAGTGCTTATTTTATAATTGTTGATCTTGATGTTTTGACCAATTAATATTACCAGGATCAACCATACCAGATTTCAAAGTCCAGAAGTTGTCAAACCTCAAACCTGTTGGAAGTTTCAAAGATTTAAGCATCAACAAATTTCTATTTGATTTGACCTTAAATAACAGATTTGACCTTAAATCTTAAAACAGATCAACCAGACTTTGGTTTTATATAAATTGAAGTTCAATACAATTTCCTTTTTTTTTTACCCACACGAGACCCTGCTATGACCTTCACATTTCTCAAGGATCAACCTTGAATTCTCCATGTTGAACAATCATTAAGCAAAAGCGTTGTTTGAAGTTTGAAGGTTCTAGCTTCAAAAATCTCTGAAAAAATATGTTTCATCCGTTTTCTGAACCACATGTGACCCAGCCGTGACCTTGAAATCTGACAAGGGTCAACAAGACTTTTACCATGCATGGGGGCGATTAAACCCCAAATGTGTGTGAAGTTTCAAGGTTTCAACTTAAAAAACGTCTGAGAAAAATATACATTTTCCTTTTTGACTCACATGCGAAGCAAAAGTGAGTCTATGTACTCACCCGAGTCGTCCGTCCGTCCGTCCGGACGTCCGGACGTCCGTCCGTCCGTCCGGAAAACTTTAACGTTGGATATTTCTTGGACACTATTCAGTCTATCAGTACCAAATTTGGCAAGATGGTGTATGATGACAAGGCCCCAAAAAACATACATAGCATCTTGACCTTGCTTCAAGGTCAAGGTCGCAGGGGCCATAAATGTTGCCTAAAAAACAGATATTTTTCACATTTTTCCCATTTTCTCTGAAGTTTTTGAGATTCAATACCTCACCTATATATGATATATAGGGCAAAGTAAGCCCCATCTTTTGATACCAGTTTGGTTTACCTTGCTTCAAGGTCAAGGTCACAGGAGCTCTTCAAAGTTGGATTGTATACATATTTTGAAGTGACCTTGACCCTGAACTATGGAAGATAACTGTTTCAAACATAAAAATTATGTGGGGCACATGTTATGCTTTCATCATGAGACACATTTGGTCACATATGATCAAGGTCAAGGTCACTTTGACCCTTATGAAATGTGACCAAAATAAGGTAGTGAACTACTAAAAGTGACCATATCTCATGGTAGAAAGAGCCAATAAGCACCATTGTACTTCCTATGTCTTGAATTAACAGCTTTGTGTTGCATGACCTTGGATGACCTTGACCTTGGGTCAAGGTCACATGTATTTTGGTAGGAAAAATGTGTAAAGCAGTTCTTAGTGTATGATGTCATTGCTAGGTTTAGTTAAGGTCAAGGTCAAGCATGTGAGTCGTATGGGCTTTGCCCTTCTTGTTGACTCACATGCGAAGCAAAAGTGAGTCTATGTACTCACCCGAGTCGTCCGTCCGTCCGGACGTCCGTCCGGAAAACTTTAACGTTGGATATTTCTTGGACGCTATTCAGTCTATCAGTACCAAATTTGGCAAGATGGTGTATGATGACAAGGCCCCCAAAAACATACATAGCATCTTGACCTTGCTTCAAGGTCAAGGTCGCAGGGGCCATAAATGTTGCCTAAAAAACAGCTATTTTTCACATTTTTCCCATTTTCTCTGAAGTTTTTGAGATTCAATACCTCACCTATATATGATATATAGGGCAAAGTAAGCCCCATCTTTTGATACCAGTTTGGTTTACCTTGCTTCAAGGTCAAGGTCACAGGAGCTCTTCAAAGTTGGATTGTATACATATTTTGAAGTGACCTTGACCCTGAACTATGGAAGATAACTGTTTCAAACTTAAAAATTATGTGGGGCACATGTTATGCTTTCATCATGAGACACATTTGGTCACATATGATCAAGGTCAAGGTCACTTTGACCCTTATGAAATGTGACCAAAATAAGGTAGTGAACCACTAAAAGTGACCATATCTCATGGTAGAAAGAGCCAATAAGCACCATTGTACTTCCTATGTCTTGAATTAACAGCTTTGTGTTGCATGACCTTGGATGACCTTGACCTTGGGTCAAGGTCACATGTATTTTGGTAGGAAAAATGTGTAAAGCAGTTCTTAGTGTATGATGTCATTGCTATGTAAGCATGTGAGTCGTATGGGCTTTGCCCTTCTTGTTGGACAATGTGTTGCACGCAAGACAACAGGACAAACGCTCGTGTTATCATTTTTGAGTCACTTGAGAAAAAGTGACTCTATGTAATCGGTCAGTGTTAGTCTGTCCGGCCGGCCGGCCGGCCGGCCGTCCGTAGACACCACCTTAACGTTGGACTTTTCTCGAAAACTATCAAAGCGATCGGGCTCATATTTTGTTTAGTCGTGACCTCCAATGACCTCTACACTTTAACGATGGTTTCGTTGACCTTTGACCTTTTTCAAGGTCACAGGTCAGCGTCAAAGGAAAAATTAGACATTTTATATCTTTTCTCGGAAACTATCAAAGCGATCGGGCTCATATTTTGTTTAGTCGTGACCTCCAATGACCTCTACACTTTAACGATGGTTTCGTTGACCTTTGACCTTTTTCAAGGTCACAGGTCAGCGTCAAAGGAAAAATTAGACATTTTATATCTTTTCTCGGAAACTATCAAAGCGATCGGGCTCATATTTTGTTTAGTCGTGACCTCCAATGACCTCTACACTTTAACGATGGTTTCGTTGACCTTTGACCTTTTTCAAGGTCACAGGTCAGCGTCAAAGGAAAAATTAGACATTTTATATCTTTGACAAAGTTCATCGGATGTGATTGAAACTTTGTAGGATTATTCTTTACATCAAAGTATTTACATCTGTAGCCTTTTACGAACGTTATCAGAAAAACAAGGGAGATAACTAGCCTTTTCTGTTCGGCAACACACAACTTAACGTTGGGCTTTTCTCGGAAACTATAAAAGTGACCGGGCTCAAATTTTATGTGAACGTGACTCATTGTGTTGTGAATAGCAATTTCTTCCTGTCCATCTGATGCCTCATATAATATTCAGAACTGCGAAAGTGACTCGATCGAGCGTCTGCTCTTCTTGTTTTACTTTAAGGTCGACTTGCGTGCCCGCTCTTTCGCTAATCTCAATTAAAATTCATCTTGGAAGTTCGGTTTTATTACGCTTTTAATTAAGAAGATTAAACTAAGACAACAAATAGTTAGTTTTACCCATTAAACTCGATAAGGTAGTGACATTTTATGTTGAACGCAAGATGGTGTCGCACGCAAGATCTGAAAAGATGTTGACGACATAATTTCAACACTTGATAGCGCATTCGTGGTTCGTGATTTCTTCACAAATTTTGAACACAGAATGTGTCACGTGGTTCCGTAGATGAAGTAGATCTTTGTACATGTAAATTTTGTTTTTAAAAGAAAATAACCGTTAATTACCGAACATTTTGTCGCACGCAAGATATGACGAAATTTTCAAATCGTTTTCAAAAATGCTGTTCAAAAGTTCTGCAGTCTTTGCTGGATTACTTGAAAGACAGCAGTTTGATACACCGTTATCGCTTGACGTGTCGACATCAATTCCAGAGTTTTTGAAAAAGAAATTTAGTAAATATCTGCGATTGAAAAATGTATGCCGTGATGACGACACATCTTGCGTGCGACACCTTAAAATTCGGTTATCGAAAAAAAAAATTCTCTCGAGATTTAGATTTGACGTTTGAACTCGTCTGTAAAGCGATGTTTCAGGCATTCAATCAAACTAAATACAATTCATTTGTGCTTCTTGTTATTTTTCTGTGGCATATTCAAAACACGAGGTATCACGATGTCCGTTTTTAGATGGCCGGTTTTGGCGTTATTTTTGACTTTAAACAAAGATAACTTCAAAACCGTTCAAGTCAGACACACGAAATTATGTCCACTATCTCTTCGCACATTTATCCACACACACACCAATTTTCAGCAGACACACGTTTTTAGAAACATTTTTATTGTAAAACAAAGTCGTCTTCTGTTCTGTGAGCACCTTTTGGCACTTAGTCATATGTTGTTAATCAAGCCAGTAGTATAATTATGTTTCAACTAGTTGAGTTGGACAGGTGCTATTACAGTTTTAACTCATACCATTTATCAAACCAGTCATAAAATCAATTTTTTTTCTTATCAGGTGTTGAGCTGAAGTTCTCTGTGGACCTGGACAGCACACCACTATGCAAGGTGCCTGACGCCATCATGTACGTTGTTCAGTACTGGTGTGATCACGTTGATGAAGAGAACAATGGTACGGAGCGTCGTCTTACCACTGAGCGACCTGAGTCAGTGTCGGACGCAAGTTGGAACATGACACGCGCTGATGACAGAAACCCCATGATGGGTGTGCCTCCAAACCCCTGCACGTGAGTCATAAAAAAAATGTGACAGATTTATGCAACTGCACGTGGCATTTTATCAGACCGTGATTTAGCCCACAAGGGGGGATGGAGAGGGTTGGGGGTGCTTGAGAAGGTGCCCTAGGTAAGAACCAAGTAGGTTTTGGGATTGGTTGAAATCTTAACATAATCTAAGTTTCAACCTATCCATCCCTGCGCTTAGTTTCCATCCAGTTGGGAACTTTGTCATGCACATCATCCCAAGGCATTGCTGTTGAACCCCACCTGAGCCTAGGCAACCCCAGGACCACAGCCAATTTTCCAGCATTCTTTTCCTCAGCAGTTCTCCAGCCTGGATGTGCCATCCCAACATTTCAACCTTCAACACACACACAAAAATGTGAACATGCATAAAGCAAGCAGCCACACACATGCATATAAATTCTGTGGTTTTTTTCCGGCTGTCACTGCTTAGCAAGAATGATTTAGCAGCTGATCTTCTCATCTTAATATGTGTCACAAAAGCACTTTTGGCAAGAATGTTGTCTTTAGAATTGTAAAAATACTGAAACCAATTATGTTTTTTGAAAATCTCTTGTCTTTATAAGGTTTAACATTTTTGTAAAACTAATGTAAATGATTTTGCTTTTTAGGAATGCTCTGAAGAAAACACGATGCTACACGTCTCAGCTGAAGTCTGTGGGTGTTGATTGCCCGGTGGAAGAAACAGCCCCAGCCTTGGCCTCCTCTCAGATCCTCAGAGAATCGGACTCGAAGTTTGCGGCGGAATTCAGACAGTGCACAGGTGAGAAATTGTTGTAGAACATTTTATTCACAGACCAAGAAGACCCTAAAGTTTTCATGCTTTATTGATGATTTTTGTGTGAGTATTATAGACTTATCTATTTCTATTGTGCTTGTTATAATATTTTCTGTCTGTTTACAAGGTGTGGAACTTATTTATTTGTGCATGTTCTTGCATGATCTAAGTTAGTTTTTTTAATCAGTCTTCAGCATATGCATTTTCCTCATTCATGTACGTGCATTGTACAAGTTGCAGTTAGCTTATTGGTTGTTCTTTAACTGTTTAATAGTTTTGTTCCTTCTTTGAACCACTGATTTCTTCAGTGAGTTAGCTACGCACCGTGCATCCATTATTCCAATATACCAAAATAAGACAAGAAAGTTCTACTGCGCATAATGAAGATATCATAGAAATGGAAAAATATGTATCTATTTGCTGACTGTTTTGTTCCATTTATTTTAGATTATGTGGTGAAAAGTTCTACCCCCGGTGGGAGTCGCTGTGCCAACTTGACAAACCCAGCCCAGGCGGAGTGTGCTTCTTGGTATTTGTCACCTTTCCACTCAGGCAAAAGTCTCACCCAGGATGAAGTTTGCTAGTGAGTATTGTCAGTCCAGATGAACCTGCCCAATGACCTTCTGATAACGACACCTGCCCAATGACCTTCTGATAAAGACACCTGCCCAATGACCTTCTGATAACGACACATGCCCAATGACCTTCTGATAACAACACCTGCCCAATGACCTTCTGATAACACCTGCCCAATGACCTTCTGATAACAACACCTGCCCAATGACCTTCTGATAACACCTGCCCAATGACCTTCTGATAACGACACCTGCCCAATGACCTTCTGATAACGACACCTGCCCAATGACCTTCTGATAACGACACATGCCCAATGACCTTCTGATAACGGCAATCTCCCGATATAACCCCGTCGGTTCAATCTTCAAATGGTTCAAAACTACAAACACCGTACCGGTTATGGATTCCTACAACGGGATACCGGAATAGGTCCTGTAAATATAGTAACGGAAAAACCAAGTTCAACACCACTGTATATATACTCCAGACGTCACGTGACGGAAAGAATGTCATCACACCATTGAAATGACATTCTTTCCGTCCCCTATAGGCAACGAAATAGGTCAAATTTTGTGCACTTTTTAGTGGAAAATGCTTCGACGCCGGAGCGGGTACTGGACCCAGTGCCGTTGTAGTGCAAGTGTACTTTGTAGTGCACTTGCACTACAACGGCACTGGGTCCAGTACCCGCTCCGGCGTCGAAGCATTTTCCACTAAAAAGTGTGACCTATAACCGGTACGGTGTTTGTAGTTTTGAACCATTTGAAGATTGAACCGACGGGGTTATATCGGGAGATAGCCCTGATAACGACACCTGCCCAATGACCTTCTGATAACGACACCTGCCCAATGACCTTCTGATAACGACACCTGCCCAATGACCTTCTGATAACAACACCTGCCCAATGACCTTCTGATAACAACACCTGCACAATGACCTTCTGATAACAACACCTGCCCAATGACCTTCTGATAACGACACCTGCCCAATGACCTTCTGATAACGACACCTGCCCAATGACCTTCTGATAACGACACCTGCCCAATGACCTTCTGATAACGACACCTGCCCAATGACCTTCTGATAACACCTGCCCAATGACCTTCTGATAACGACACCTGCCCAATGACCTTCTGATAACGACACCTGCCCAATGACCTTCTGATAACGACACATGCCCAATGACCTTCTGATAACAACACCTGCCCAATGACCTTCTGATAACGACACCTGCCCAATGACCTTCTGATAACGACACCTGCCCAATGACCTTCTGATAACGACACCTGCCCATTATGACCACGCCAAATAATCCCTAAGGATTTTTGCCCTTTTCAGTTCACCTTTCCCTTACGACCACCAGTCTACAAGGATTGATTTTGGTTGGTCTCTTGTGTGGTTTTTAAAGACAGGTTTGACTGTAGATATCTTATCGGCTGGAGTATCCCTTTGATTTTAACACCAAGATATAAAACTGAAACTTGGAACTGTAACTTAAACAGTTTACTCATGGCCCTTTTGGGGAAAATATCATTAAGCCATTTGCTTTGATTGTATTTACTTGAGCCCTATTTCTCAGTATCTTCTTTCATAAGTGATTTGTTAGTGCTTTGCTTTAGAATGGTTATGGTATATTTTTTACACTGTGTATGGTAATTTATCTAGCCATTTGCTTTGATCGTAACTTGAACCTTCTTTGTGTCTAAAAATCACCAAACCATCTGTTCGGATTGTTACTTGAATCTGGTTTTTTTTTTGTGGGGAAAAATTGTGCCATTTTATTTATATTCATTTGAATTTTTGTTCGAGTTTGCTGCAGGAAAAGTCATCAAGTTACTTACTTTGATTGTATATAGAACTTTTGTTGTTTTTTCTCAGTATTTTTACGGAGGGTATCAAATGTTTGGATGAGAAGAACGACTGCAGCCTTGACGACACACAGGACACTTTGCGAAGCTACTACTCCCTGCTCCTCACGTACAAACACGAAATCAACGTGGACCTCAGGGAAGACGTCAATTACGACAACATGGCCAAGATCTTCTCCTGCAAGCCAGGTCAGCATTGCTTAGCGCCTGTCTGCTTGGGTCTCCTTCAGCTCAATAACTCGTAGTATTTCATAATACCATGCTTATGGTGGCCTATTGAATGACACTTGTAAATCCGATTATTAAGAAACAGGACTTGATCAGCTATGGGGGGCTTGAGCTTTATTCATGCCTGTTGGGACCAGTAAGCTTCTCTTCCTTATGAATGTTCAGTAGGGACAGATGAAGGAGTTAGTATTATTGAATGCGCAAAGAAAAATAGGCTATACTTTTGTGGGTTTTTAGTTTTTAAGTATTTGAATGTTGTTTTGTTACTTTACAGTGGAGCCGATACAAGCCTGCCCAAGCAACTGGTCAGATGTGTTGAACGTCGTTCAGGGTCCCTGCGCCATGTCCGTCCTGGACGCACAGAATTCTTACAACCTGGCTGAAACTTGCCTGTGAGTTCTTTCTTTTGAAACTTCTTCTCCTGTTTTATGGCTGACATTATCACTAGCTGACTTGATGACGTAGTAGTAAATGGCCGTACATGTAAAATCCCACTCTTAACAAAAGTGTGTGTACATGCAAGTTGTAGCCCAAGAATGCTCAAGATTAAGAAGAATTAGATTTCTTTTGAAAGAATATATTATTGTTCAAAAGAATTGGTTGATGGATTCTTGGCTGTTTATATATGTCCTTTGAACCCAGGAGAGTCTTTCAGGCAGGGCCGATTTGCATTTATTGTTTTACTTTGTATTAAAATTGTCCCACATTAAGAAGTATGTTCATGGTGAAAACATAACAACATCTCAAAGGGAAGGTTTTGCAAGAGAACTGAAAAGATTAAAATTACTTCTGTTTGATGATCAGCGTATTTTGTCTCAAGTGAGCAAGGAAAAGAAGAGAACAACACTGTCAGCATGTTAATTTGCTGGGAGTTTTGCCTTGTTTTGTTGTTTTGTGTCTTGTTTGTTGAGTCTTTGTTTTAAAATGGAAGCAGTCTTTTGAGATTTGTTGTTGTTGTTGCTGTTGCTTTGTTTTGATTTTAGTTAAAAATTTTGTTAAAAATACAGAAAATGTGAACCCAAGCTATTGTCTGTGTGTGTCAGTCACTACGCTAGCACTATGAAGTGTGGTGCCTACATCATGAGAGCCAACAACTACAACTGCAGCGTGGAACAGGTGCAACAATTAGCTGTCTCAGACCAGCAGATCTTCTCTCAGCTAGCCTTTGACGTCCACCACAACTTTAACCAGTGCAGTACTACAGGTGAGTGACCATTCAAAATAGATGATGCTGTGGAACATCCCCCATCCCGCCCCCCCTCCATCCACCATCTCTCCCTTTTGCAGACCTGTTTACCCTTACGATTTTGGCGTAATTTATTACGATTTTCTGCAAAAAATACGCCATTCCGCTATCCGTGTCAAGACTACGATTTTCATAAATAAAAAAAATGTAAAAAAAAAAAAAATTTTAAATTTTTTTTTTTTTTTTTTTTTAATCAATTCACATGTTTGGCATTGGTTTTTGTCAATGGCAAAATGGGGTGAAAGAGCACAGGACTGACCAGAGATCATGTCTTGTCTGATGAGACACTGGAGAGCCTTAATATTCTAGTGGTGAAGTCTCGCCCTCACTCATTCGGCAAGCGCAAGTACAGTAGAGAAGCGCTTGGCACACTGAAAAAGGCCTACTACGAGCAAAAGAAAAAGAATCAGTGATGCATGTGCTTTTGATGTGATCTTCTTTGAATTTATGATGACTACAAAAACTGACTGATGTGTTTTGTTTGTGAATGATGGATTGCGTTTCGCAGACACAGTTGTCATATGCGTTGTAATTGGCGATGAATGCTGGATGATTACTATTTTTGTGCCAGGATTACTATTTTTGGGGCTGAGCATTACTCCAAAACACTTATGGGGGTAAACAGGTCTGCTTTTGCCTTTTAGGCTGAAAATCTGAGAAGTTGAGGTCTCAAGAAGAAGGGAGTCTTCAAATGGAGGGAAATTTACAGACCTTGCAAGTTGCCATTCTGAAAAATGGGATCGTAAAATTCAGGAAGCTTTAATTGAAGGATCTTCTTCTTCTTCTTGTCGATCACTCAGATGGAAACGCCGGTTCTCCGCGCAAATGTTGCCGTGCGCTGTAGGTCTTCCAGACTGCCATAGAGCTTCCCTTGCACCGTGGTCGCCTCCGCCCAGATCTGGCTCCTGAGGCCATCGTGTAGTGGGCAAGTCTGCAGCAGGTGTTCCGTTGTCATGCTGCCTGTTTGACAAGGGTACTGGTCTGACTGGCCAATTCTGAACTTGGTGAAAAGGTGGTGGTTCATTCGGTTGTGGCCTGTCCGCAGCCTGAATATGAGGACCTGCTCAGACCTTGTGAGCAGGTGAGCAAGGATCTTAAAAGGAGTGGGGCAGTGTCGGGGTTCTATTGTAATGAGGGTGGTCCTTTGCACAACATATTTGTGTTTTATCTCCCATTCACATGTATTTTCCAGGTGCAGACGTGTCGTTTTCTGTGGACCTGAACACCACCCCTCTATGCAAGGTGCCCGATGCACTGATCTATGTTGCTGAGTACATGTGCCGTGAGGAGGAAAAAGACGCCACACCTCAACCAGAACCAGAATCAGGATCTCCAAAACCAGTGTCATCATCCCCCAGACCAGGATCAAACTCCAGCTCAATGGATCGAATGGACGGTGTACCACCGAACAACTGCACGTAAGTCATGTTAGAGTGAAGAGGACTTAGTAACACACTTGTGGGATGGGGGTGAAAAAGAACTGAAGACAGCACACCATAACCCAAACCAAACTCGGTGTCATCAGAATAATAATTAGAAACTGGTACCAGGAAATCCAAAGAGGGTGTACCATCGAATCACTGCAATTGAATGGAGAAATTTGAAGTTGGACATGATTTCCCAGAAAGTAAAATAAATGATAGACCACACATAAAAATGCAATGATTGTATTTACAACAGAAAAAGCTGTCAAATCCAGCAGATGGTTTGCAAGGCAGTGTTATTCCTGGAAATCGTCTTATGAGTTCCGATGTGCACGTTTTCAAAAGAAAAAGGCATCAAATCCAGAACACTGTAAGGCAGTGTTAGTGTTACTCCTAGAAATTGTCTCTTAAACAGCAGATTTATGACCAAAGCGTTTTTTTCTTCTCAATATCTTCTGCAGGTTTGTGCTACGGAAGACACGCTGTATCACTGAACAGCTGGATTCTGCGGGACTGATGTGCTCTGTGGATGAAGTGGGCCCTGCTCTGTTTGAGTCTGCACTCTTGCGGAGATCCAACACCTCTTTCGCTCGCAACATCTTGCAGTGCAGTGGTAAGCCGTATGCTCGCCTCACATGAATGAATCTGTTCTGAATGGTTATAACTTTGTACAGTGAGTGCTAGCCGGTCTGTAAGCAGAGCAGCACCCACGCATTATTAAGTTGTATTGCAAACCCCCTTCCCCCCCCCCTCCTCTACCATACTCAGAGGGTGGTCCTTTAAGGTGGCAGTTCTACCTAAAAAAAATGACCAAACATTGGGGTTTTTCCTTTTCAAATCAATATGGGGGTGTTTAGAGGGAGAAATAACCACATTTTTACCTGCAGCAATTTTGGTGTGCCTAAACACAACCGTTTTTGAGATACTTAGCTTCAATGAAGGGGTAACAATGCACAAAATCTCCCATTTCAGGTGAATGAACACGAAAACACGACATTGCTATCAACCGCCTTTGCCTGTAAAATAATAACCGCTCCCTCGGCAGTTTGAAATAAGGACTGCTCTTTGCCATCTTGTCTGAGTTGTCACTGGATGCAGAGCAAAGAAAAGAATCAATTGTGCCTGTTTTGCTGTGGTGCAGATTACCTGGCTGGCGGTCAGGATCCCTCCAGGTCTGATCGCTGTCTGAACACCACGTTCGATGCCGCTCAGAGGCCTTGCTTCCTGCATCTCCTGACGTTCTTCACCCCAGAGTACACCAGTGCTTCTGGAGCTTGCAGGTGAGTTCGTGTGCTTGCATCTAGCAAAGGACTGTATGTAAAAATTTGATGATTTAGTGTACAGGTAATTTGCTTGTACATTGTACCAGTGTTAAAAGTTTTGGTGAGCTATTGTGCCAGAGTAGACCAGTGTTTCTAGAGCTTGCAGGTGAGACGGTGTGCTTGCATCTAGCAAAGGACTGTGTGCAAAAGTGTGATGATTGAGGGTTCAGGTAATTTACTTGTATCACGGTTGTTGATGAGCTACTGAGTACACCAATGTTTCTAGAGCTTGCAGGTGAGTCAGCGTGCCTGCATCTAACAAAGGACTGTGTGTAAAAGTGAGATGATTTAGAGTTCAGGTAATGTACTTGTATCATGGTTGTTGAGTTAGTGTGCTCGCATCTGGCAAGGTGTGCGTTTTAAAAAATTAGAGGCATAAGTAATTTTGCTTGTGTAAGCTTTGCTGATGAGCTAGTGTGTTTGAATAGGTTAGTTAGTGTGCTTGTAATCTGGTAAAAACCGTGTTTGTGTGTTTTGAGAAATGTGAGGGATAAGTGAATCGCTTGTGCAATTTTTGTTGATGAGCTAGTGTGCTTGATGAACTAGTGTGGTTGAAGGGGTGAGGTAGTGTGCTTGCATCTGGCGAAGAGGGTGTTGCGGTGTTTTCAGAAATTTAAGGCATAAGTGACTCACTTGCGTAAGCTTTGTTGATGAGTTAATGGGCAAGTGGTCTACCTGACTTGGTTAAAACATTGCCATTGTCATTGACTTTGTGCAGTGCGGTCAGTAGTGCAGTGGATTGCCTGACAAAGGTCAGCAGGTGCAGTAGTGAAGCAACCCAGAGGTCCGTCATCAGCTACCTGTCCTTGCTCTATTCCTACAAACACATCATCGACAGACCTCTGGACCCTAACGTCAACTACGAAACTGTGCGAAACGCCTTCCAGTGTGACCGCAGTGAGTGATGACTTTGTTTTTGAGGGAATTATGAAATCATTCCACACAGATTTTCAAGATACGGTCATACCTGTCTATGATAAGAACTATGTGATTGACCGAAATAGACTGCCTGTGGTCGTGTTAAGACAGGTGGTTGGCATGGAAGGGTGAATTATACAGTAAAACCTGCTTTGCATACTTTGGGATGTTTGTTATGGGCAAATATATTCTATGGTTCTTGTTATGGCATAGTCGCCCACTATTTATTTTCATGGAAAAATTTGCTGAATAGGCCATAAAGGTTTGGGCAATATTTCAGTTCCTGTGTTTACCTCTCCGTTGCAATGATGGCAACATTTTGAGCGTCTTTCAAATAGTGTCAGCTTTTGGTGGAATGACGTCCATGTCCTGTGTTCAACTCAGGGAAGGAACGTTCTTTATAACAGCTTTGGATTTCTTTATGTGACAGGGAGACTACCATCGCCCTTCACAGCAGGCTCTGCAGAGTTGTTTGCCTTTGAAAGTGCGAGCTATTTATAGCTCGCTGGCTAGACACATGTGGATCGTACAGTTCTGTTTGTGATGGGGTCTGGCGGCTGCTATCTCCCTGTATGTTCTTGGTTGCCTTTGTGCAACCATAACAGTTTTTATAGGGCTAAGAAATTAGCTCTGTCATACTCTGTCCTGTTTGAATGGCTTTTGCTTCCAAAGGTGGTTTGTGAGTTTCGGCACGTGGTTACATTTATAACAGCAGTCTCTGTTTTATCTCAGGAAGGAATGTTTCTTATAACAGCGATGCATTTCTTTGTAACAGCAGTCTTTGTTTCATCTCAAGGAAGGAATGTTTCTTATAACAGCTTTGCATTGCTTGTTATAGCGGACTGTCCCACCTGGGAGGAAGTGACCGGAGTGATGTCAGAATCCTGTGATGCTTCCCTGATGGCTCTGAGGTCAGCACGCACATCTCAGGAGGCTTGCAGGTGAGATTTGTTCGACATTTTTAGGCTGGAAGAGAGTAAATGCTGAAGTCACTGATCAGTTCTTCTTCTTCAGCATTCCAGAAATAAATTCTGATGACGTGTGAGCTCGTTTGCCCATTTGGGTTCCCCACACTATACTCTGAGAGCATAGTCAGCTTCACTCCGCTTTCATTGGGTAGGCATGCTGGGTTCCCCACACTATACTCTGAGAGCATAGTCAGCTTCACTCCGCTTTCGTTGGGTAGGCATGCTGGGTATTTTCGTGTTTCCATAACCCACCAAACACCGACATGGATTACAGGATCTTTTCAGTGCGCACTTGGTCTTGTGCTTGCATGATGTACACATGAAGGGGGTTAAGCCACTAGCAGGTCTGCACATAAGTTAACCTGGGAGATCGGAAAAATCTCCACTCTTAACCCACCAGGCGGCAGCGACCGGGATTCGAACTCACGACCTCCCGATTAGGAGGCCGACGTCTTACCTATGCGCCACTTCGCCCTGATCAGTAAAAACTGAGAGCATGGCACTCTTTTAAAGAGCGTTGTGTCATTATATTTTCATTTGTTACTTCAGAGGATCTGACTCCTTACCAAAAATGTACTTTGACAAGCACCAAATCAGACAGCTCCCTCAAAATTCTGTTAAAACTTGCTCAGGCATTATAAGTGACCAAGTAATGTACTTCAGTTTGATTGTGAGGGTGCAGCTTTCACCAATCACTACACTACTCATTCTCTGTTCCACTTCATTGTAATCGAAACCGAACTCTCGGAAAGTAGTGTGTGAGAGAAAAGGGAGAAAGAAGACGCTGATTGCAAGGGGAGACGACTACGTCCTGACATATGACTGCGAAACAGCACAGACATCGTCATTACGACAAGAGGAGGAAACGCCCTCATGTGTCCGGCGCCTGCCCCAAGTCGACCGCAAGGCTTTTCGAGAAGAAATAGAACACCTAACTGCTGATCTCCAGGTCGTGTCTACGCTAGTACAGTGCTACCTCCATGCCATGCCAGACTGACTCTTGTAACTAACTCAGTACAGGCGGTGTTGCAAAAAGGCATGTATAACGTGAACTGCTATTTCCTGACCAGCATCTGAGTCAGACGCGTCACGATCTATTCATTATTCTGTTTTCTTTTCTGTGTTCAAGAAAATCGCGATGTTCGACTGCCCCTCCCCCCGCCTCCTTTTGAAATGTTGTTGTTGTTTTTGAGTTGCAAATAAACTTTAGCGTATGATCTTACCTTTATGAACCTTTTGTCTGTAATCTCCGGCACCTGTTTTCACTTTTGTATCCCTGACATAGTAAATCAAATCACATCAAATCAAATTAACTTTATTATCTCAATCTGAGAAATTACATTGGTGCCGCATAAACATGAAGACAAACAGATGACTAAAACATAACATTAAAATGAATGTACGATTCTTATATAACTGACCCTTGACCCTCTTTCAGCCACTACGCCAGCACCATTAAGTGTGGTGTGTACATCCTACGCACACGCAACAGGCGGTGCAGCGTGGATGAGCTGCTGCAGATGGCTGGCACTGACACTGAGCTCTTCAACCCTACCCGCCAGGCTGTGGGCATTGACGTGAGGTCACAGTGTTCAGGTGAGTCTTCGTGCCACAGTTTTAGACAGGAGATTGTTGTGACTGAAGTTGGAATTCAGAAGTGGAAGAACGAAATTGATACAGGCTTTTTTGTGTGTATGCTTAAAAGGGTAAAATCCTTCTGAGGGCTTTTCCACGCCAACCCCATGAGACAGCTCTCAGCACTCCACTAAATCTACAGACATTATGAATAGAACATCGAAAAAAGCAAGGTCTTTTAAGGAGAAGTCAGTGAGGATGCACTTCAGATTTAACGTCCTCAGTAGCAGCAGTGGCCAATTAGGGACATGTTTTATTAAATTGGGGGGGGGGGGGGGGGGGGGTAGGGGTCTTGAAAGGGGGATTCCATTGTAGAATGAAAATGTTATCACCTGTGATGATCGTTTCGTGCAGGTACCAACTTCCAGTTTTCCGATGACCTGGATAGCACCTCGCTGTGTTTGAATCCAGATGCCTTGATGTACATTGCACACTATGAAGTGTTGCCTGACATGGACGCAATGAGGCCTGACATGAGTAGGTGTATACCTGACAGTAGACCTTTCTCCTGATCTGACTGGCGCTAGTAGTTTCTGTGTGTAATTGTCTGCCCATGTCTCTTTTCTCTTCTGCCTTCTTGACGTTCTCTAAGCGCTTTACATATTAATTTCTGCCGTGTGAGATGGAATTTTTTACACAATATATCACGCATTCACATCGGCCAGTAAATCTCAAGCCATTACGGTGAATATTTACTTTTCACGGCCTATTATTCCAAGTCACACGGGTATTTGGTGGACATTTTTTATCTATGCCCATACAATTTTGCCAGGAAAGACCCTTTTGTCAATCGTGGGATCTTTAACGTGCACACCCCAATGTAGTGTACACGAAGGGACCTCGGTTTTTCGTCTCGTCCGAAAGACTAGCACTTGAACCCAATAAGTCTAATAAGTCGCAGTTTTGTCTCAGGTATGGCTTTCCATTTGTTCCTTTTGTAGAAGGTTCGGAAAAGAATGTTTTGTTTCTCTTCTCTTGATGTTGATGTGTTACGGACTCACTCTGGACTCAATCTCTCACGGACACAACATATGACATTGTGACACTGAACAGCAGAATACTGGCATGGCAAACTTTATTCCTGTGTCTATCTCGATCTTCTTCTTTCCTCCAATTCGCCTACCGACCGAAGCCGGTGGCTACAAGCCACAATACAAAGTTGACTACATCTCTAAAACCATGCTCCTCTCTTGGAGTCAAAGGAAAAAGTGCCCGAAAATGGGGGGAAAAGTTGCAGAATTGCAGCATAAGCACTGTCTTATCCTGTAGCCAGACGAAACTAATTCTTTGCACTGAACTACTTTCAGTGCCTCAAAATACTATAAATATTCATTAATAACATAGGAGAAGATTCCAAAATACTAACTTTTAAATGTTTAATACAAAGATTGCATTATTGATTAGAAATTTTGTATCCCTACACAAGACAGACGTTTTCAGTGGCAGGGGAAGACAAGCACACTGGTCACACCAGAGTTATCCTCAAACACAGAGAGATATAGACAAAGGAGTAGTGCAAGGGAGATAATCAAAATTTTGATTTAACGGACTCTCTTTAAAGAGTGACTGCACCACTGGAATAAATGAAAATACATCTCAAGATTTAACCAGTATTATGTACACATGTAAATGTGAACCTCTTACACTGTATTAGTAATATTTCCCCCCCACAAGCAGCTTTCCTTTCTTCTTTTCTAGTGAAGTGACTTGTATAATTATGTTACAGATATGACAACTGTTCCGCCCAGGAATCCAAACAGCATGACTCCACCATCCATGACCTCTTGGACAACTTCTCGTCCTGACGAGAAAATGGATGATGAGCTTGGATTCCCATCTAACCCTTGCACGTGAGTTGTGAACTTTTTAATACAAACTTTTTTCTTCAAAATATTTTGGTCCTGTATGGTGGATCCCCCTTTTTGTAAGAGTTTTAAGATTTTTTGATGTGGAATTTGCGATTGCACAGCATAAGATACAAACTGACCATGAGATGTTGCAGTACTTATTGATATTGATTAGGTCTTTTGGGGTGAATGTTTACAATCGCTGTCCTTGGAAATATGAATCCAAAAACATGATGGTTCAGTAGATTAAACAACAACCTGATTGGCTTTGACTTTCTAAATCAAAAAACAAGATAGGTAATTTGTTGGAACGTTTGTTATTTACAAAACAATACGTTACAATCACAATTATGTCGACCCAACGGTCTTTTAAGTGCACAGACAAACAATAAGTAACAAGAACTTAGCTTGGTTGAGTTTTCGGCCGCTTGTTGGTAAACCGCAAGCGAATGAAATATATATATATATATATTTGACTTTCTAATTCACCTGAAGCTCAAAAACATTGACCACTTGGATTTGTCACATGTGAACATTGTTTTTGGTACCCAGTTTGTAATGAATGAAAAATGTGACAATTTGGGTTGGTCCCTACGGTGTCCTTTCATCACAAATACCACTGTATTAACCGTCAAGATCAAGGAAAGAGTATCGTCTTATAGTCTGAAAGTCAGGGTAAGTGCTCTAAACCCTGTTGTTTTCTTTCAGAACGGCCTTGCTGGCAGCATCTCAAGTGAACGGTGTGCTGAAGTCTCTGGGACTGAAGTGTGACTTCCTGAGCTTGACCAACGCACTTGGTGTACTGGACTATTCTGCAGGACCAGAGTTCAAACAGGCGGTCGACAAATGCAACGGTGTGTGTTTAGGCCCATGAATCTTGTAGTGTTTAGTTTCTGTTCTCTATTGCTTTTGAGTTGTCTTGAGCTTATAATTAACAAGGCAGTACAGTAGTGTGTGATAGTGAATGTATGTGTGCGTGTATGTGTGTGTGTTTGTGTGTGTGTGTGTGTGTGTGTGTGTGTGTGTGTGTGTGTGTGTGTGTGTGTGTGTGTGTGTGTGTGTGTTTGAGTGACAGTGTGAGAGCGAGAGACAGACAGACAGACAGACAGACAGACAGACAGACAGAGAAAGTCTCAGAGAGAGAAAGAAAGAGGGAGGGAGGATCAACTGTTTCAGAAACATTCTTCTCAAGCCTGGTATATATCCTGTAGTTACCATGAGGTCAGTGTGTTATGTTCCAGTTCTCCATGCAATCTGTGAAAACAATGTATTGGCTATTTATATTGTACCAAGCATTTGTTTGTCTGTCCATTTCAAAGATCAGCAGGGCGACGTACTTGTGAATGGTTTGTTTTGTCTGTTGTTAAACATTCCGATAACTTACCTTCCTTGGTTTTATTTGTATTCTTGCAGTGTACTCACAGAGGTTTGCAAATAATGAAGACAGATGTTACAACGTTAGCATCGGATCCCCAAACATAACCAACTGTAGCATCTACCTTGCACCTTTCTACACTCCAGCCAACGTGTCCTCAGAGCAAGCCTGCAGGTGAGTAAGGCTCTAGTTCTTGTACCAATCTGTCTGTTCATCCTTGTGCTGAGTGGATCAAAGAACATTGATTCCTTTTGACACTTGCCATCGTGTTGTTGAGAAGTCTACACCTTATGACTTACGTTCTTTTTTATTTATTTTTTACTGTTATTGTTTGTATGTCTGTCCAATACAAAGACCATGTCTTATTTTAATTGTATTAATATGTTCAATGCAACAAACAGTAATGTTCTTATGATTGTCTTACTATTACTTGTATGCCTGTCCGATTCAAAGACTATGTCTGATTTTAATTGTATTATGTTTAATGCACAAACAGTAATAATCTTTTGATTGTCTTATTATTACTTATATGTGACCCTCCACCACGAAATGAGTCGCATGTCACCTCGCGCGGTTCTGCGCTAGGCTTAATGTAAGTCTGGGGAGTGTCTAGTATACAGTGTGAGGGTCACCTTAGTCACAGGCTTATAAAACGGTTTTCACCACTGGATAGAGCATAAAAAACTCTTTCGGAAAATGTAAAAATATGAAAATCATGCAAAGGTGACATGCGACTCATTCCGTGGTGGAGGGTCACATATGCCTGTGTAATACAAAGACCATATGTTCCTTTTGATTGTCTTATATAATGTGTATGTTCTGTCTAATACAAAGACCATGGTTATGTTCTTTAATGGTCTTACTGTTATTTATATGTCTATCCGATACAAAGACCACTAGGTCGGCATACTTGTGAATAGTTTGTTTTGTCTATAATGAAACATTCCATAAACTAACATTTCTTGTTTTTTGTGTGTCTTTTTTTGTAATTCCACAGGTCTGTTGATGAAGCTGTTGCCTGCCTGAGTCGCACCAGTGGCTGCAGTGAGGAAGCAAGTCGGCAATCCCTCATGGACTTCCTGTCATTGACCTTCACCTACTACAAGCTAGCTGACATCAAGTTAACGCCAAATGTCAACCTCAACAACACCTACCGTGCCTTGGTTTGCGACAGGGAGGAAGACAGTGCGGGTGAGTTTTGTTGTTCTTCTTCTTTCTTCCCTTCTTCTTCAATTTGTTCCAACATTCACTCTTGTGGCAAATACAAATGCCGCCATCTTCTTCTGGGGCACCAGGGCCAATGTGCACGAGAAAGTTACCAACCGGGTGGAAGTCAACCGCAGAGTTGGATTGGTTGAAATTGAGGTTTGTTGTGATTTCAACCAATCAGACCCTGCAGGTTGTTCTGACCTGTTTGGGTGGCACCAACTTTCACTTCATACACCTCAGTCATTGGTCACCAAACAGCAAATTTCGTTTTGATTGGGTTTAGATGTGGATATTGTTTGTGAAGAGGGTGCAGTGGGTTTTTTGACTTGAACTTTTTTCTTGGTCTTTTTGTGTGTGTATTTTGGAGATGGTAAGAATGAGTTTGTGTGTCAGTAAGAGGGAGGGAGGGAGGGAGGGAAGGAGGGAAGGAGTTAGAGAATGAGTGAGTGAGTGTGTGTGTGTGTGTGTGTGTGTGTGTGTGTGTGTTTCAGTGTGTGTGTGTTTCGTTGTGTGTGCGTGCATGCATGTGAGGGTGTGTGTGCATAATTCTCAGTTTAATTCTACTTCCTCTATTCTGTTTACTCTATTCTCCAGACCCAATGTTCATGGCCCAAGTGACCATTAGCAGCATGCAGTGGATGGAAACCATGGCTTATCCTGCAAGTGACCAGTTCAGACAGACAGCTGCACGCATACAGCAAATGGTTAGTGTTCATATCATGTACACAGTGGTATCTGTGATGCAAGTTATGTCTGATGAGAGGACAGCTGCATGCATACAGCAAATAGTTAGTGTTCATATCATGCACACAGTGGTATCTGTGATGCAAGTTATGTCTGATGAGAGGACAGCTGCATGCATACAGCAAATGGTTAGTGTTCATATCATGCACACAGTGGTATCTGTGATGCAAGTTATGTCTGATGAGAGGACAGCTGCACGCATACAGCAAATGGTTAGTGTTCATATCATGTACACAGTGGTATCTGTGATGCAAGTTATGTCTGATGAGAGGACAGCTGCATGCATACAGCAAATGGTTAGTGTTCATATCATGCACACAGTGGTATCTGTGATGTAAGTTATGTCTGATGAGAGGACAGCTGCATGCATACAGCAAATGGTTAGTGTTCATATCATGCACACAGTGGTATCTGTGATGTAAGTTATGTCTGATGAGAGGACAGCTGCATGCATACAGCAATTGGTTAGTGTTCATCATGCACACAATGGTATCTGTGATGCAAGTTATGTCTGATGAGAGGACAGCTCCCAATAAAGAGTAATGATAATAATGATAGCTTACATACCCCCACTGCTCCCTCACTTTTATCATCGTATAACCAATCATGTCCCATATAGGTCCTAGTTACCTCAGAGGACGTTAAGCCCAAAAAGTCAGTCAAGTCAGTCAGCCCACACCGCAGAGATCTGTGCTCTCTGCACTTTACCTAGTATGACTACCTAAGAACACCTTCTGTCCCTAGTCCTTTGTGTAATATCTTGACCAAATGTATTCCATGTGAATGCCTGGGCAGATCTGATGCGACTTACAAGATTGTTCACATGGGATGGAAGTCATCTTTAAATTACGCGGCATTGCTATGGTTGATAATTCATACCAAAAAAAATCATTCAAGTTTGTGATAAACGATATCTAGAGTATGCTTTGAAGGTTTTAGTCGTTTTTTGTGTGTGTGTGTTGATTCACGTTTACCATTTTGTACATCTTCTGCTTGGCTTTTTTTCTGTTATGTCTGAATGTATTATGCCAATGCATTTATTTTTGATTTTGTTCAGGTGGACTCATTATTCAAGATGTCTAACATGTCAAGTGTGTACAGCCACAGCAAAGTTACGAAATTAAGGTGAGCCAAGTTTAAAATTGTCCATGTAATCAATGAAATTTGTCGATCTGATTTCAGAACTTCAAATCATAGAAGAGGATTTGTAGGCAGAGGTACAAAGGTACTTGTGATGTTCTCTGATGAGAAGACTCCTCCCAATAAAGGACCACTTTCCATGAACAATTTGTCTGTTTATAATCCTGATCCAAATATATTTCACTCAGTCATGACAAGCCAGACTTCCCCTTTTAAGACCTTGATTTTTTTTTTCTGTTTATAATCTGTGTAGATTGACCTGATTTTTCCCCACATTATTTTAGGTTTTAACTGGGAAGGATGGGGCGGGGGGGGGGGTTGCACTGTAGTCTGTTTTTTTTGTTTTATTTGTTTTCAGCCTTATTGTCCTTGATACAAGCCATCTCTTCCTTTTTGTTTTCAGTGTGGGAAGTGTGGTAGCAGTAGTGGAAATTTACATGGTTGACGTGGAAAAAGTGACGGACCCACAGGCAAGATATATGTACTCTCTACTACGAGGTGCAGAATCACTGAGGCGAATGTACGAGTTCTTCAACGAAGGGATGAAAAGAGCGAGTGAGACGGGTCAGATGAACATGACTATTTCTGGCTACAACTTCACTCAACCAGGTACACTTGCTTCAGTTGTGTCCTTTCTTGTTCGGTTCAGTCTGAATAAGTTGGATTGCGTACACAAAACCCTTTTACCCCCCCCCCCCTCCCCCCTGAGCGCTCCATATTGCCTGCTCATACTCCCATATGTTGATCCCTGAAACATCCGCTATACACAATGCTACCCTTTCAACATAATTTTAAACCTTAATCAAAGTAAAAAATATCAATAAATAACAAATGTCTTTCTGGAAGCATTGTGATGACCACTTAATGTTGAATCTTAATATTATAGGGATTTGTGTTAATGAACCTGATGGTGTGGAGCGTTTGTGTGCGTGTGCGTGTGTGGGTTTGCGAGAGTGTCTGTATGCATATGCGCATGTATGAGTATGTGAATGTATATGTTTGCATATGAATGTGTGTGTGTGTGTGTGTGTGTGTGTGTGTGTGTGTGTGTGTCTGTTTTTTCCACTTACAAGTTTTGTCCTGTGCGATAAAGCTATCTGAGGCCACTCATATATCTTCTCTTTCTGGTATCACAGGCATGGAGTACCCTACGTACACAACTGCTGCTCCAATGTATAACACCACTGCTCGTCCAGATGATCTGGAACCAGGTAAAGAATTTTTATCAGTAACACCTTTGTTGTTAATGAGTGGTTTCTGTCTTTATCATCCTTTTCTGTGATATGAACTATAATATTGTAGTCTCATGTTTTCTTATTATTTCCCTCCACTTTCTCTGTCTGTCTGCCTGTGTGTCTGTCTGTCTGTCTGTCTGTCTGTCATTGGTCTGCCTGCTTGCTTGTGTGTGTGCTTCTGTATCAGTGCATGCTTACCTGCTTTCTTGTGTGTGTGTGTGTGCGTGTACCTGCTTGTGTGCTTTGTGTGTGTGAGTGTGTATGTGTGCCTGTGTGTGTATGTGTGTGTCCTCTCTCTCTCTCCTCCCCCCCCCCTTTTCTCTCTCTCTCTCTCTCTCTCTCTCTCTCTCTCTCTCTCTCTCTCTCTCTCTCTCTCTCTCTCTCCCTCTCCCTCCTCTCTCTCTCACTCTCACTCTGTAACTATCTGATTGTGTGTGTGAGTTACCACGAAACGCTGTAAATAAACTTGTACCATGTGGCACTCTACTTGAACTTACGCCTTTGTTGTTGTTGCATTTCAGAACTGAGATTTGTGGCCAATGTGACAACAAGACGCATGTCATGGACCCCTGACTTAGGAGACCGTTACAGCAACAGTTCCAGGGAGACAGCCAGGAAGTTTGAAGCTGTGGTTTGTAATTTTATCAAATGTTTCTTGTGTGCAGATGTGCAGAAATAAAACTCTTTGTACAAATGAGCAACTGTGAAACAACTGTGAAGATGTTTCAGCTTTCAACTGTGCTGCTAGAGTTGTGCTTCGTAAGTGCAAAACACATCGCGTCACACCTCTCCTCAAAAAGCTCCATTGGCTTCCCGTTGATGCCAGGGTGGAGTACAAAATTGCATGTCTCTCTTTTAGGCACTTTGAGAACACCCTTCCCCCATACCTATCATCAGTACTGAGCATCTACGAGTCCTCTCGCTCTCTCAGGTCCAGCTCTGAAAAGCTCCTCAAAGTACCAAAATTTAAACTGGAAACGTACGGAAAGAAATCCTTTAAGTATCAGGCCACTTCTGTTTGGAATTCACTGCCCGCTGACCTTCGCAGTTGCTCTTCCCTATCTCGGTTCAAATCAAAACTAAAAACATACCTTTTCCGCAAACATTTACCGTGAAATACATTTTCAAGCCTGGTCCGTTCCTGATGGTCACTTTTGTCCCATGTACTGTACATAGTTTTTCACGTATGTGTTTTGCGCGGGCGTATGTTTGTGATAATGTATTATTGTGCAATTTGTTGTATGTAGTGCGTGTGTGTGCCCGTGCGTGTGTTTGTGATAATGTTTTATAGAGCATTGTGTTATTCATTGATAATTATGTGTGTGATTGCACGTTAAATAATGGTATGTTGTCGTAGGATTTTGATTGTACAGCGCTTTGAGCAGGGTTAAACCCTGGATACATGCGCTATATAAATATTATGCATTATTATTATCTATATCTATATACGGCTTGTGTGTGTCTGTCTGTCTGTCTGTCTGTCTTTCTATCTGTTCGCTATGCACGGCCAAAGTTCTCGATGGATCTGCTTCAAATTTGGTGGGCATATTCAGGTAGACCCCAGACACAATCTTGTTGATGAAAATTTTCAACATGTGCTCTCGGCGCGCAGCGCTGAACCGATTTTGGTTTTTATGGTTTTTCTGTACATCCATTCCCAGTAACTCTTCCTTATCTTCTCCAGTGTTTTGCGCCTTCCTTCGTGTGGCGTTAATCACATACGGTGCACCACTCACCCGGCAAAGCCGGGTACCCGGCAAAGCCGGCGTACGATGCGCTGCTCACCCGGCAAAGCCGGGTACCCGGCTTTCGGCTCTACTTCTTCCGGGCGATGCCGGGTATCCCGGCAAAGCCGGTACCCGGCGAAGCGGGTAATCATCTAGTTAGTAATAGATTTCCTGAAGTTTGTTGATTGTTGTTGATGTAAAAAAGAAAATGTATACCTTCAAGTTTTGTGTCATAACATTTGCAATGATTGTTTATTTTGTGCATGTTGCAGATTAATGCTGCATTCAGAAGCAGCGACATTGGACCAATTTTTGCGGGCTCTCGGATCAGATTCTTGTGGCAAGTTCAGCATCGTTTGGTCATTAAAAATCTGAAAATTGTGAATGTTTTTTTTTTTTAAGATATCGATTCAAAAATAATTTCTTCTCATTCTCATTTTTTCTGATTCCAGAAATATATAAACATGTTATATTTGTATGAAAAACAAGCTCTGAAAATTAAAAATATGAAAATTATGATTAAAAATAAATTTTGATTATCAATTTAAAAACAATTTCATCTTACTCCTTGTCGGTTCCTGATTCCAAAAACATATAGATATGTTATGTTTGGATTAAAAACAAGCTCAGAAAGTTCAAAGAATAAAGATACAGAAAAGCGTGCTTTTCTGCTCGGCCCAACCACTACCGCGTTATACTGGCTAGTCTATTTCACTGCCTTTTCCACGAGCGGGAGACTGACGATGCTATACGTTCTTGGTGAAAAAAGTGCAGTGCGTACAGTTTCCTTCTGTGAGTTCGACAGCTTGACTAAATGTAGTAATTTTGCCTCACACGACTTGTCTTTACTCTCTGTTTTTCTTGTTTGTTGTTTACGTTGGCTACATATAATCTGAGTATGTTTTCTTGCCTGTAGGGAGGGAAGTGTAAGGGGTTTCGCGGAGATCTACCTGTTGGCAAACAGTTACCGCTCAGAGCAACAGGAGTGGTACCAACAACTGAACAACAACGAGAGCCTCACCTTCATCAGAAAATACTTCTACCAGGGTCTTGGAAACGTCATGGACCAGGAGATTACCATTGATGACATTTCCTTTGATATGCCTCCTGGTATGTATGTGGTGTAGTGTTGTAGCATTGGAGCAAGTCTGTATCTGTTGAATACTTGACCTCAGTCTGACCTATTCAGGGAGGGGATGGACAGTGTTAGAGAGTGAGTGAGTGTGTGTGTGTGTGGGGAGGGGGGGGGGTGTGAGAGTTTACATTTGTGGTGTGTTGTGTTGTGTCACATGGTGTTTGGGTGCTTGCATGCAATTGTGATGGAGGGGAATCTGAAGATGCTATAAGCAGGTTCATGCTTCAAAACTGTGTATGTGTTTGGTGGTGTTTTTATCATTTCTTTGGCATTGTCTGAATAAAAAAAGTGGAATGCTTTCTTGTTTTAGGAAAATTCCCAATACCGTCCTGCCCAGAATGGAACATGTTGTGGCGACTAGCGCATGAGGGATGTTCACCGTCCCTCAGAGCCGCTGAGGCAGCACCTACTTTAGAGTCTGCCTGCAAGTGAGCAAGCTTTTATATATATAGTTGAAACCTTCTGTTAAGATACACCCCCCCCCCCCCCAGTTTAAAAACTCGGGGGGGGGGGGGGGGGGGGGGTATCCTACTACTCTGTTTTAGCAGATTTGTTGTTAGTCATGCCTATAAATGTACCTGCATGATCCATTTTAAGGTTCTGGCATAAATTCAGGCCCTCATTAAGACCTGATATGTTGACAGTTGTTTTGGTCTTCAGTGGGGTGGGTGGAAGGGTTCCACAGTAATACAATAATCCCTCCTGCAGGGAGTGTAGTCTGCCCCACTGATTCATTCTGGGATAATTTCATCACAGGCAGAATGTTCTAATGTGACCTTGTTTATTTTTGCTGGGGTTCTAGCAGGGGAAAAGTGTTATAAGCAATTTTATTTCGTCTGTAGTTGAATGTGCATTACACTAAATTTATTTTACAGGTCAATGATGGAAAACCATAACACCTATCTTTATGGGTGGGTTTGAAATGTGCTTTCTGCTGGTTTGTTGTTGGTTGTCATTTGTTAGGGAATATTTCTTTCTTTCTTTCTATTTTGTTTGGCTTTTTTATTTTATTTAACTGTTTTGTAAAACTACAGTGTGATTTCTATTCCTTTTTCCTTCATTGGTTTTAAGTGTACAATCTTCACAGTTGTACGCTTTGTTTTGCAGCCACTATATCTCGTCGCTGAAATGTGCATCATTCATCGCAAGGACTCAGTTTTACGACTGCAGTGTTGAACACCTGAAGAGAGGGGCTGTGAAAGACAGCTGGGTCTTCACCAACCAGATCATGCAATACAATCTCTCCGAACAGTGTGCAGGTGAGTTTTATGAAGCATATCACAGTAGTAGCCGCCTTTTTTAAGACCCCCCTGATTTTAAACTTCCTTCTTTTTAAGAATCTAATCAAACTGCAAAACAGACAGTAATAAAGCTCTTGCTTCAGTTGAAAGTTCTGTATCTTGTATTACTTTGTATTATTCTTGTTGAAATATTATTGTCTTTTGTTGTTGTTTTTGTAATGCAGACAGAAAGATTGACATGATTGCTGAACTAGATGAAGCTCCACTGTGTGAGTCACCGGACGCCTATCTTTACATTGCGGAGTACATCTGCCAGGATTGGAATTATGACGGATCCACACGTCCACCTAACGACCCAGGTAAGCATTTTGAAATTCTGGACTTTGATCTCCTGGTCTTACAGGCACTTGTTAGGTTTTAGACAGCTTCTGGATCTTGTTTCTTCTGGTTTTAAGTCATATAGCTTGGTTTGCATTCATCTTGGACAAAAGTTACACACACACACACACACACACACACACACACACACACACACACACACACACACACACACACACACACACACACAGGCACACACACGCAGGTTTGCATGAACGCACACACACACAGACACACACATGTACGCATGCACACACACACACACACACACACACACACACACACACACACACACACACACACACACACACACACTCACACCCCCACACAGTCACATATGCCCACACACAACATAGTCTTGTATTATTTCAAGATATGCTTATTGTTCCTAAATGCCATACATGATCTGTGCATCAGTCTTTCTTTTTCTTTTTCCTGTTTTTTCTTCTATTGCCTAATATATTTTTTTATGGCAAATGAGTCGATTGATTGACTGACTGATTTAATGATGGATGGATGGATGGACGGATGGATGGACGGACGGGCGGACGGACTGACTGACTGACTGATTAATTGATGTTAAATAAGGAACATGCAGTTGTCTGTGGCAACTCAGCTTGTCAGAATCAGGGAGATACATATATTGACAATGAACGTTTACCAATGTATCCACAGACGAGATGACAAGACCCTCAGGCCCTATGCAGTATGAAACCACAACACCAAGACGCCCATACCCTCAAGAAACGTCCAACCAAAATGACCCTACCACACCATACTACTCTGGAGGGTATAAGACCACAGGCAAACCTTCATACCAGGGGTCTGAGAACTACACAACTTCTGGTCCTGGCTGGTACTCCACAACAACCCCTGGCATGCCTCACTACGCTCAGACACCTTGCCAGTGAGTCGAAGAGTTGTAAGATCCACTGTCACGGGCCTGAGTTCATGGTAGATTTGTTAGTCAATATAACACTTACCTCGACAGTACTATTCTTGCACATTATCTATTATAGGCCGAAAAAATTGGACAAAACGCTGCGTGGGTACAATTATCTCCCATAACCATGCGCCACCGTGGATCCCAAGCACTGTCTGAGTGCTTCCCCCTTACAGGATGTAGGTGGCGCGTCCTCTTTCTTTTTTCGCGCGTGACAGTAGGCTGTGTTTCTGCTGCGCTCCCGGATTATTTTGGATTCTAGAGTCTTCTTTTCTGTGTGGATTACCACCTGTTGGATTTTTGTGTGTTATTCCACTTCTGGCTTGAGGCTACGTTGTTTTTCTTCCAACTTGTGCCTCCGTTGTTGTGTGGCGGACTCGGCGTGCCTACCGTCCCTACCGTCCTACTTCGTGGTGACCGGTCGTCTGCTTCTCGTTTCGCCTCATTCACTTGAGTATTGACCTAATTTTCTTTGAATTTTGTTAATTCTCGATTTTTTAAGGGTACGTACAGGGCGAGGTAGGATGTCTCGTCTTGTTTTGGGCTCTGGTTCTACGGAACCAGAGTCTGCCGGGGGCAACCCTTCTCCGGGCGCACAGCGTCATGTTTTGCGCACGGACAGGGGGACCTTTCGGCGCTCCGACTCTCCCTCCCCAAACGCTTTGCGTTTGCGGCGAGGGAGGGCGGAGAAAGCCTGTTTGAGCAAGCTCAATGCGAGCTTGCTCAAACAGGCTGGGCTTGAACCTGGGACTTCGGGCGGGGCTGCGCCGTCGAAGGTTCGGGGAAGGTCGAGGGGAAAGAAAAAGCGTCTTTCTCCTCCTTCCGTGGAACACGCTTCCCCCCCTTCGACGCCGTTGTCCGGCCCTCAGTCTCAGGCTTCAGCTCCTCCCGGTTTCAAGCCTGGGGGGAAGGTTTCCTTCTCCTCCCTGGCTCGAATCCGGGGGCGGGTCGATTCCCAACCCTCTTTGGGGGTTGGTGAATCTGATCTAGGGGCTACGGGAGAGACTCAGGTTTCGACTTCTTTCTTTTCCGGTGCCTCTCCTGTGCCCTCCTCGGTTTCCACCGCTGTGGAAGCCAGGAGGGACACGGGTCCTCCTCTGAACTCCCTCGCTGGGTCGTCTACTGCTGTTTCGACAGTAGTCTCGGACTCATGGGGGGGGAGATCGGAGGAGATGACGGGGTCTATGAATTCCCTCCCCGCTGGGGTTGGGATGCGAATTGACCCCGTTCAGGGCGGTCCTGTGGGGGCAGGGGTTTCAGGCTTCGTGCCTACGACCACTGCTACTACGGTTCCCTCTGACGTCCGTGTGACTGGTGGCTGTCCCTCTATGAAACGCTCCGGCCGACTAGTTACTGGACGTGGAGGTGTTCGACAGAACGTGGTACTTCTGTCGAATGGTCAGGGCGACGGGAACATTGTTTCTGTTGCTCAGACCGACACCTCCGACCGGACCGTCTTGACCCCACACCATTCCTTAGCGTCTGGTGTTCGGGTGACGGATGGTCCGGACCAAGGGTCCGGAACGGTCCAGGCTTACGGGTCGGGATCGAACCGGACCCACGGGTCCCGACTGGACTTGACCTCCGGGTTTGGTCCGGACGGGACCCATGGTACGGGACCATACCGGACCTTAGGGTCCGGTGCGGGACAGTACCTCTGGCCCTTGCCGGACCCCCGGACCTACGGGTCCGGATGGTACGGTACGGGACCAGTGGTCCGGTCGGGACCGGACCACCCGACCACCTCTGTTGGTCCGGGTGGTCTGGCACCGAACCGGAACACACCGGACCACCGGACCTACGGGTCCGGATGGTACGGTACGGGACCAGTGGTCCGGTCGGGACCGGACCACCCGACCACCTCTGTTGGTCCGGGTGGTCTGGCACCGAACCGGAACACACCGGACCACCGGACCTACGGGTCCGGATGGTACGGTGTTTCCACGTCCGGACCGAACCACCCGAACACTTTTGTGGGTAGGATGGTTCTGTGCCGAACGGGACCTCCGGATGGTACGGGACCGGACCGGACCACCGGACCGGACCGGACCACCGGAACACCGGACCACCCGACCGGACCGGATCGGCACCCCCGACCGGACCGGACCATTTCTTTTCTGATCAGACCCGATGGGTCCCTGTTCAGTCTATAAATGGCGGGGGTTCGTTGGCTGGACTGACCCAACAGTCGCAGGGTTTTTGTTGTTCTCTCCCTTCGGCTGCTGGAGACGTTTCGTCTTTGGGGCAGGGGTCTTCGCGGCCTCTTGCTTCAGTGGGCGTTTCGTCACAGCCTACTTCATCACTTTCGGCTCCTCCCCCTCAAGCTTCCTACACTCCTGCTGTTGAGGAGTTGTCGGGAAGTGAAGAGGAGAGTGAGTCAGAGGACGATGGGGAGGAGGATCAGGGTCGCCCTGAGGTTAACACTGATCCTCTACCCTTGCCGGTTTCTGATGGAACTTCCGAAGCTATGCTTCGTACTTTCCAACAGTACATGACAGACATCACGCGGCGTCTTGACGCCACGGATGCCTCTCTTAAGCGTCTGTCGTCTAGTGTTCCCAACCCTTCGGTTGACACACAGGACGTGGAGTCTGAGGACGAGAGGCAGGAGGCTCTCCCTCGCACAGCTAGAAGGACGTTTGAACAGTTTCAGGACGTCCTTCCCTCCGACGCCCTCTCGTCCTTGGAGTCCGCTTCGGCCCGGGCGCGGGAGGCACACGCCGCGTCTGCCGGCGGCTCGTTTTATGAACGATCCGGCCGCCAGCAATTCGCGTTCCACCCTAGTCTTAGTGCCACGGTGGAAGCGGCAGCACATCGCCTGAGGAGTACAGATTCACGTGCGAACGCGACCTATGTTCCTCGGGAGGACGCGGATTCAGTGCCGTGCTTTCCTTCGGGAGGCGCACCTCCACTGTTTCCTCGTGTCCAATCTGTTTCGTCCCTCCCTTTTCCCTTTGACTCTCGAACTCTCCCTTTCCAGACTTCGAGTGTTCAGGGTGGGGCTGACGGTGATGTGTTCGTTGGGGAGGTGCCTTCGGTCAAGAAGGTGGAACTGAGCTCTGCTTCGTTCCACAATCTTGAGGCCACCGTTTCTTCCATTGTCGAGGCCCAATCACAGGCCTTGACATGGATGAGCACGCTGTCCACACTGTTGGACCCTCCCGATCGGGCAGAGTCCGATTCCACTCGGGTCCTTGACACGGTTCGAGTGGATCGGGCTTTGCATGCCGTGCGATCGTGCGTGACGACTGCGGCAGAATTGGCCATTGGAACACGGGTCCACTTGTTGGCCCTGTTCCGTGATCATTTTCTGGCTACTTCTTTAGTGCCTCCGGATATGAGGAAGAGTCTGAGGAACACGTTTCCTCAGCCTTCTTCCCTCTTTCATCCGGGCACTGTCCGTTCTGTGGTGGAGTCCACACGCCAGAGGAACACTGATTCTCTGATGGTTGGCCTCGCTGCTTCGGCGACGTCGGCGGGGAGTAAGAGAAGTGCTACAGTCACCTCCAGCTCCCAGCCTCAGAAGAAGAAGAAGAAGAAGCCAGTTTCACTGCCTCCTTCTTCCTCCTCTCAGGCGCCTGTCGCGTTCCCCCCTGCGGCCCCGGCTTCTCGTGCTCCCAAGCGCAAGAAGAAGGGTGCTCAGACAGGTAAGGGTAAGCAGCACCACCAGGGGGGTGGTCGCAAGCCTGCGCCTGCCCGCCAGCAGAATTTTCAGTGAGTCCCGGCCCTACGTTGACGCCCCCTCAAGTTGCCCCTCTTTCGTCCGTCGGTTCCCTTTTTCGGGCCCGCGACATGTGGGGCAGACTGGTCTCCAACCAGTTTATCTTGAGGGTGGTGGGGTCGGGGTTTTCTCTACCGCTGTCGTCACAACCTCCATTGTCCGCTCTACCTTTGACGTTCCCCCCTCCTCGAGACCCTGCCAGATGGCAGGCTCTTCAAGACGAGGTGAACTCGTTGGTCGAGAAGAAGGCTGTCTACCCCCTTTCTCAGCCTTCTCCGGGGTTCTACTCCCGCCTGTTCACCGTCCCCAAAAAGGACGGCAGGTTCAGGCCGGTGTTGGACCTCTCCACCTTGAACTTGTACCTTCGCAGGTGCAAGTTCAAGATGGAAACCCCTTCGTCGGTCCGGTTGGCCATCCGGCCAAACGATTGGGCCACGTCTGTGGACCTCCAGGATGCTTACTTCCACATCCTGGTGGCCCCGGGGTACCGACATCTGCTCCGGTTTGTTTGGGAGGGCACAGTGTTCGAGTTTCGGGCCCTCCCATTCGGCCTGTCCTTGGCCCCGCTGATTTTTACAAAGGTGGTCAAGGAGCTGGCGGCGTTGGTCAGAGCTCAGGGTGTGCGTCTGCGTCAATATTTGGACGATTGGCTCACCCTGGCCCAGTCTCGCGATCAATGCCTCCAACACACCCGGCAGGTCCTGGACCGGACCCATGCTTTGGGGTTCCAGATACAGTGGCACAAGTCGGACCTCGTGCCAGCCCAGCAGTTTTGCTACTTGGGGATGGCGTTCGACACAGTGCTTTACACTGTGTCTCCCTCCCCGGACAGAATCCTCTCCCTGAGGCGAAAGATCCTCTCCATTCAGGCTTGCCGCGCTGTTCCTCACAGACGGCTGGCGGAACTGTTGGGTTCCATGGAGTCTGTCGCTCTGCTGCTGCCCCTTGCAAGGCTACACAAACGTCCCCTGCAACGGGCAGTAGCAGATCGGACTTCCAGGCCTCTCGATTACACCGAGTTGGTCCAGATCGGGCCTTGGTTTCACGAGGCTGTAGTCCAATGGCTGGACCCGATCTGGCTCAACTCTGCGGTGCCTATCCAACCGAGACGGCCGTCTCTCTTCCTGTACACCGACGCTTCTACGCGGGGTTGGGGGGCCCACCTGGACCTGCACGAGGCCCAGGGGGTCTGGACCCAGGAGGAGTCCCTCCTACACATCAACTTTCTAGAGTTGGAGGCGGTTCGTCGGGCTCTGCTGGAGTTTCGCCTCCTGATTCGGGATCAGGATGTGTTGGTCCACGGGGACAACACCACATGCCTAGCTTACCTTCGCCACCAGGGGGGCACCAATTCTCGGTCCCTCTCCCTGTTAGCGGAGGAGATTCTGCTCTGGTGCCAGACCAATCAGGTCCGGATGTCAGTCCAATTCGTTCCGGGGAAACTGAACGCCCTGGCCGACATTCTCAGTCGGGGCGATCAGGTTCTCCCCACAGAATGGACCATCGCTCACAACGTTCTACGGCGTCTGTGGGCAAGGTGGGACCGTCCTCTGATCGATCTGTTCGCAACTCGATTCAGCGCTCGGCTTCCCAGGTACGTCAGCCCCTTTCGAGACACGAATGCGTTCCACGTGGACGCATTCACTCTCTCGTGGAGGCTCCTCGATGCTTACGCCTATCCCCCGACATCTCTGATTCCGAGGGTACTGGCAAAGTATCTGCAGGAACGGCCAAGACTGATTTTGGTTGCGCCTTACTGGCCAACAGCTCCGTGGTTTCCAGATCTTCGCGGTCTCACCCACGTAGACCCTCTACCTCTGAATCTGGACGGGGGAAGTCTGCTCCAGCCTCGATCAGGCCTCCCTCATCCACGTCCAGAGAGTCTGTGCTTGACCGCATGGCTCTTGTGCGCTCCAAACTGCTTGCACTAGGATTGCACAAGAGTTCAGTAGAGTTTTCCTTGAACGCTAAGAGGCGATCAACTAATCAGCTCTACGACTTACGCTGGAGAGCTTGGGCCTCCTTCGCCTTGTCCAAGGGGATAAAGCCGCTTTATCCCTCAACACAGGACTTGGCCAACTTCCTGGTGGAAGTGTATCAAAAGAAGAGTCTTTCTTCTAAGACTCTTCTTGGATACAAATCTGCCATCACTTCCACGATTGCGGCTGCTACTGGTCGCAGACCTGAACACTTGATCAGTTCCTCCCTCATCGCTAATGTCCTTTCGGGTATTAGCAATGCAGCGGTGTCTAAACCTCGGGTTTCATTTCCCAAGTGGGATGTCTTCCTGGTTCTCAAACTCCTGCGTAGCAAGGAGTTTGAACCCCTGGCAGGCATTAGTATCAAGTTCCTGACTTTTAAGACTGTGTTCCTCATCGCTTTAGCCACTTGCCGTAGACTCAGTGGTATTCAAGCTTTGAGTGGCCTGGAATTTGACATTGAGTTCACCACACATCAGGTGACGTTGGCTTTCCTACCAGACTTTCGAGCCAAGAATCAGAATGCCTCGGAGTTGTCCAAACCAGTAGTCATTCAAGCCTTGGCTCCCACTCTTGAACATGATGACCCTGATCGCTTCCTCTGCCCAGTACGTGCCCTTAGAGTGTACCTGGATAGAACACGTAGCTTTCGGTCTTCTAAGCGGTCACTGTTTGTCTCGCTTAATCCGAAGTACCAATCGGATATTTCTAGACAAACTTTAGCTCGTTGGCTGACCTTGCTTATCAAACAGGCTTATGTTCATGCTCAAGTGGATGTGGTCCCTGACATCAGGGCACACGAGATTCGGGCTATCGGCTCCTCGTTGGCGCACGTGCGGGGTGCCTCGCTCCAAAGCATAATGGCGGTCGCGTTCTGAAAGACTCCAGCCACGTTTATTAACCACTATATGCGAGACTTTTCCAGTCTCAGGCTTGACCAGTCGTATGGCATTGCCAAAGCAGTGGTTGCCAGCATGGTCACGTCAGTCTAAGGTATTTTTCTTGGGTATATTTTCTTTTACGGTAGTACTGTTCGAAAATTGCCTGGGTATCTTAATCCTTGGATTTAAGTGATTTTGATTAAGGAGTTTAATACTCTACATATCACCCTCACACCACTCTGGTATTCTGTGCAAGAATAGTACTGTCGAGGTAAGTGTTATATTGACTGTAAGGCTTCTTTTTAAGCCTACTGTCTATATGATACTTACCGAGACAGTACTATTAGAGTTTCCCTCCCGCCTCCCCTCTTGATATGTTATGGGCTTTTTGAGGGTCTGCAGCTCATAAAGAAAGAGGACGCGCCACCTACATCCTGTAAGGGGGAAGCACTCAGACAGTGCTTGGGATCCACGGTGGCGCATGGTTATGGGAGATAATTGTACCCACGCAGCGTTTTGTCCAATTTTTTCGGCCTATAATAGATAATGTGCAAGAATAGTACTGTCTCGGTAAGTATCATATAGACAGTAGGCTTAAAAAGAAGCCTTACAGTTTATCTAACATTTGAAAAGAATGTTCCCGTGCCCGTTAGTTTTTAATAAAACTTGAAACGTACAACGTGAATTTTTGACTCATACAAGTGTTTTTGTTGTTGTTATTTTTGTTGTTGTTGACAGGTTTACTCATTTTTGGTGCTTTTGTGCATTGTTTGGTAACAATGAAATGCTTGAGTTTCTGGCAATGAGATCAACAACCGCGAAGTTCACAGTCAGCAGAGCCATCAGCAAAGAATTTCTCTTCAATTCTGTTGGATACATGTAAATATTAGATGGGGTTGGAAAAAAACTAATTTATTTCCTGTGAGGTTTGACTGTCTTCAGTACAGAGGTACCTGTGATGAAAGGACACCCTTAGAACCAGCCAACAATGACCTTACATTGCAGGTGGCCTAGCTCAATAGGTATATTTTAGTCAAAATAAATTAGTACACAGATGGTACACTTATCTTTTATTGGGAGGTGTCCTCTCAGCAGAGGGGCTTGGCATCACAGGTACCACTGTAACTTTTTTAACTGAAATCTGTTTTTATCTTTTTCAGTGAGTACATCGAAAGGGGCAAGTGTATCCAGCAGACACTGAAGTCGCTGGAGGTGTCTTGTCCTAGGGTCAAGGTGTTTGAAGTTCTCAACAGATACAATGGAACTATTCTCACAGAACCAGCGTCCCGCTGTGGAGGTACACATGTTGTTGGTGGTGGTGGTATTAGTGTGGGTGGTGGTGGATTTGGTTGTGGTGGTGGTGGTGTGTATGTATGTGTCTGTGTGTGTGCGCGCGCGTGACCAACATGATTTTGCTGCATGGATTTTCTTGTTTGTTTACATGTGTAAATATAACTTTACTGTCAGGAGGTTGAAACATACTTACAGGTGCATAATGGCTTCTGTGTTTCTGAATGGTTTGAATGGGAAAGTGCTGTGTGGTCTAACATTGTTGTTTTTGTTTGGTGGTGGGGGGCAATGGGGACGTTATTATTTATTGGTGATTTACGTACGAGTTCATCCATGCCCCTAGAGGGCCTGAGATTTTCATTAAAGGCACAGTCCTTCCTGTATAAAGGATTTCGCTCACCATCGCAGATCTGGCCTTGCTTTTACATGGGATAAACTCATGCCTCCACTCCCACATATAAACAAATAAGCAGGCTAGTTGCATTTTGTGTGGAGAGGGGGAAGTTTTTATCATTAATTTCTTAAAAAGCCACTGGTGTCCATTTGCGAAATTAGTTAATTGATAAAAAAAAAAAATTACAACTCTGCGCAGGACGCAGTCAGGATGTTGAGTTATGGTATGTGTTCGAGTGGAGGGATAGTTTCATCCCACGCAAAAGGCTGGGCAGATCTGAGATAGTGTGTATATAGAACTGTTTTCACAGATAGGGCTGTGACATGAAACCTTGAATCCTTGAACGTACTGGCATACGAGTACTTGACCTATGATATTATGTTATGTTCTATCACTTTTTGTTCAATTGCATGGCGTTGCGCTGCTCTGCGTTTCATTGCGTTATTGATGTATTGATTAATTCATTTATTTATATATTTATTTACTTTTGCGTTTATTTATCAATTTGCACTCTTTCACCTGTATAACTATGTTGTTGTTTCTTTTCTATCACAATCATGTGCCTCAGTAGTGTACACACTATAGGATGTTTATGGATCTTGTTTTCTTTGGTATGTTTAGTTGTATGGGCTCAAATAAACATTCTCTGTATGCAATGGTAATTAACCATAGATCTATCTATGTTACCAAGACCCCAACTGTAAAGGAAGCTAGGTTCTCTCTCATCTTCTCATTTCCGTGTGTGTGTAATGTAAATACTTTAAAGAAAACTGTAGGTCAAAGTGCTTGTGTCTCTTTTGTATTTTATGCTTGTTTTTTGTTTTTTTAATTCAGTTAACTTATCAAAGGTTTTTTAGTTGAGCAAATTGTTGCTATTTTATGCTTGTTTTTTTTGTTTTTTTAATTCAGTTAACTTATCAAAGGTTTTTTAGTTGAGCAAATTGTTGCTGATTGACAATGACATGTATGAATGGACAATGGATCAACACTGTATGACTCCTTCACAGAGTATTACGGCAGTGTTGTTTCCAATGAGTGCTTCGACCCTGAGGCCAACAGCAAGTGTTCCTCTGACTTGTATGCTGTGTACGGTCTGGCTGAGGTGAAAGATGCTTGTGGGTAAGTTTGTTTTATGTGGTGACAGTTTACTTTGTGCAATGGAACACCCCCACCCCATCCCCCCCCCCACTCCCCCCCTCCCTGCCTCCTATAAGACCTTCAAGGAGGGAGTCTTAAAATGGAGGTAAATTTACAAAGTTTATGAACAGAAAATCTGAGAAAACAGGATATTAAAAAAAGGGGGGGGGGGGGGGGGGTCCAAACTGTTTCACTTCAAAACTTCAATTTATTGCAGAGAGTGAATAGGGTATGTTTGTTTTTGGTTTAATTGGTTGGTGGGTGGTGTTGTTTGTTTCATTGTTTATTTCTTTGTTTCTTTACTTCTTGTTGGTTGTTGTTGTTATTGGTGTGTCAGTCTGTCTTATTTCATCTTTTGTTGTTTGTGTTGACTTCTTGTCAACAAAAAGGAGAAAAAATAATTGCAAAAACAGTTACTTGTCAGGGGGGAAAATGTGTTGATGAATGTGTGTATTTTTGTGTACGTCTGTGTTTGTTTTCAAGCTTGTTTTGTGTCTGTTAATTTGTCTGCCTCACAGTCTGGTGCTTGACTATTGTATGAAATAGCTTACATGCGCTGACTTCTATGTTTTCTGGTTTATTTGTAGTTCCTGTACCGTACAGTCAAAAACTGTAACCATACCAATTTTTCTTGCTTACAGGTACTGGTACAGTGGACCAGTTGAGTGTTTGTACAAGAACACAGCCAGGAACTGCTCGCGTGCGGCGGTGGACAGAGCGTGGCGTGGGTACCTGAAACTCTTGCTTACTCTGCGAGAAATCAGCAGCTCCATGCAGTTGATGAACATGCCTGTGATGGAGCGAATTTTCCAGTGTCCTGCAGGTAAAAGGAGAAATTCTGAATTAATCATATTGTCGCCCTGAAAGCGGAATATGGCTGCCCGAAGGGGGGGGGGGGGGGGGGTGAAAACGGTCATACACGTAGAATCCCACTTGTGAGAAAACATGAGTGAACGTGGGAGTGTCAGCCCATGAACGAAGCAGAAGAAGAATATTGTCTTCGTTGGCCTCCCATGCACAAGGTTAAGTGTGGGAGTCTCGGTTGGTTAAGGGTGGAGATTTTCCCTATCCCAGGTCAACTTATGTGCAGACCTGCTAGTGCCTTATCCCCCTTTATGTGTTCATGCAAGCACAAGACCGATTGCACACGGAAAAAAATCCTGTAATCTATGTCAGAGTTCGCAGGGTTATGAAAACACAAAATTATCAAGCGTGCATCCCTCGAAATCGGCGTATGGCTGCCTAAATGGCGTGGTATAAACGGTCAAACAATTGTAAAAACCCATTTGTGCGACAACAACAAAAACATGATTTATTTTTTTAGTTTCAGACCAATAAACACAAAAAGGATATAAAAGGCACAGTAAGCCCTCCCGTAAACCATCACAGATACTGTCAGGCTTTACACACAGTACAAACACCATTTCATTTAAACACTCACCGCTTGAGAACATTCTAGGTGCCCTCCGTAAAGAGCGAACAATTTTCAAAGAATTTATTTTTGCGTGGTTTATCTTACCTCTGAGGCATTGTGAACCCGTGTAATCCAGTTTCCCTTTTTTCACAATTTAGCCGCCAGTTTGTCATTTCAATGCAAATCTCTGTGAGCTTATCTGCAATAGCACGTTATTGTGTACCTTTGAATCTGAAATGCAACATTGAAACGGCTGCGAACTAGAGCAGTGGTGGTTAACGGTTCAGAGGAACTGGCGCCAGGCAGCGTCGTCTGCTACGAGAACCACGACCTTGCGTGACCCTGATTCCGGGCTATCTTTTTTTAAACTTTTAAAACTTCGTATTGTTCTGATCTTGTCTTGATGAAAGAAGATTTCTTTTATGATTTAAGAATGTTTGTGTAACAAGCTGTCAATTTATTATTTAGATTTCAAAAGTTAGGTCAGAAGCGCAAAAAAGCACCGTCCGATTGTCTGACAGACAATCCGCAAATTTAATTCTTTGAAAATTGCTAGCTCTTTACGTAGGACACCTAGGATGTTCCCGTTTGGTGAGCGTTCAAATGGAAGGGTGTTTGTACTGTGTGTAAAAGCCTGACAGTATCTGTGATGGTTTACGGGAGGCTTACTGTGCCTTTAAGTCTTAAGAAGAAGAAGAAGATATTGTCCACAAATGTGTTCTCCTCCTTGTATGCTAAAAAATATACAACCTTGTGAGAGCAGAATTTGCCGATGTATACTTTCATTTTATCTACAGAATTTATTCTCTGGCACAGTCATACACTAACAAATGTGCAAACTTAGAAGTAGAGAATTTGGAGATCATCTATGCTTTTGGGGGGCTCACAGATTAACTGAGGAAAAAACAGAAGCAAATTTACCTCACACAAATTCTTTGCAAAAAGTAAATCCCCAATGATGAATTGGAGAAAGTGAACTTTTGGCTGAGATGACCATACCAATCTGGATTCAGAGTCAACACCAAAAAGAGAGGAAATGACTTCATGGCACTTACGAATTGACACTGTTTTATTTGATTTTTCATCACTTTGACAAGACACTTTTCAAGTTGTCTGGTCAGCATTGCATACTGAAAGGGTAATGGGAGTGGTCAGTCAAGTAAGTGCACTCTTATTTATGTGATTCACATTGCAGAGAGGCCTGGCGAGTGCCTGCCGTCTGATGATTTGGGTATCACGGTCCACGAGTGCGATGCCGATTTTGACTGTGAGCACCCCAAGAAGTGCTGCCCTGTGGGTGGTGGAGCCGGACAGGTGTGCCAGAATCCTGTCTACAGTGAGTTAAACGCTTCCTATTTTGTGCAGACAGCACTTTGGCATAGATCACAAGAAGCAGTACAGTGCAACCCCCCTTTTTAAGACATCCTGATTTATAAAACCGTGCTTTTTAAGATGTTACACCTGGGCTACACTGACTGTAATATTAATTCTAGTGTTCAGTTGTTATAAAACCTGTGGCGAATTAAGATGTGTGTGTGGGTCAGTCTGTCTCTCTGTTGGACTGTATCTATTTTACTAACTGTGCATGCCCGAATGCTGCCGCTATTACTGTCACTGTTTGCTGATGTGACACAGTGTTTCCCCTTTTACAATACAGCCAACCATTTTGGCGTGACTGTGGTGATCGATGCAGACTTCAGGGACAGTGACTATGACTTGCGATCACAGCGCATGATGCAGATCAGGGATGAGGTTTGTGACTTTTTCACTCTTTTTATATTTAGTCAAGTTTTGACTAAATATTTTAACATCGAGGGGGAATCGAAACGAGGGTCGTGGTGTATGTGCGTGTGTGCGTGCGTGTGTGTGTGTGTGTGTGTGTGTAGAGCGATTCAGACTAAACTACTGGACCGATCTTTATGAAATTTGACATGAGAGTTCCTGGGTATGAAATCCCCGAACGTTTTTTTCATTTTTTTGATAAATGTCTTTGATGACGTCATATCCGGCTTTTCGTGAAAGTTGAGGCGGCACTGTCACGCCCTCATTTTTCAACCAAATTGGTTCAAATTTTGGTCAAGTAATCTTCGACGAAGCCCGGGGTTCGGTATTGCATTTCAGCTTGGTGGCTTAAAAATTAATTAATGACTTTGGTCATTAAAAATCGGAAAATTGTAAAAAAAAATAAAAATTTATAAAACGATCCAAATTTACGTTTATCTTATTCTCCATCATTTGCTGATTCCAAAAACATATAAATATGTTATATTCGGATTAAAAACAAGCTCTGAAAATTAAATATATAAAAATTATTATCAAAATTAAATTGTCCAAATCAATTTAAAAACACTTTCATCTTATTCCTTGTCGGTTCCTGATTCCAAAAATATATAGATATGATATGTTTGGATTAAAAACACGCTCAGAAAGTTAAAACAAAGAGAGGTACAGAAAAGCGTGCTATCCTTCTTAGCGCAACTACTACCCCGCTCTTCTTGTCAATTTCACTGCCTTTGCCATGAGCGGTGGACTGACGATGCTACGAGTATACGGTCTTGCTGAAAAATGGCATTGCGTTCAGTTTCATTCTGTGAGTTCGACAGCTACTTGACTAAATACTGTATTTTCGCCTTACGCGACTTGTTTGTTGTTGTTTCCATGTGTAGGCAGAAACGAGATTATGTCGTCAGAGATGCTACCGTCACTGAGTTTGGTAATGCGCAACGAATTAAAGTGGTGCACACATAGACTTTTTCTGGAAACAACTGTGTTGTTTTATTATGCGCTGCGGAAGACTTGTCTTCTTTGAAGGTGAATCAACTTGTAAAGATACCGATAGCATTTTCACAGTGGCCGCTCGATATGATGCCTTTTTCCTTTGAAAACATGCACACTGGAGCTCATTGTTGACTGTGACACTGTTCTTGTGTTTACAGCTTGACTCCACTTCAAGGAACAGAACTCTTTTACAGCGCATACAAAAACCAATAGAGCTATTTCCAAACATCATGTATTGGAGTTGAAGTGGGGGAGGGGGGGGGGGGGGGGGGGACTATACATTTTTGACCAATAAGTGCATAGTTCTGTATCAGCTCAGTTTCATAAGCACTTGAGTTAATGTTTTGAGAGTGACAGCAGCTGATGGAAGATCAAGAAAAACAGTTGATGTGATATTTATATATCGAGACAGGGGTGTTGAATGTGTACCTCTTTTCTACTTTCCAGTTGAGAAGACTTTTCCGGCAGCTTCCTGGTTTCCTTGGACTGGAAATTGAATCTTCCAAGTGAGTTTTGCAGTTATTATTTGTTTGTTTATCTTCAATCATATTGTGTATAACTAGAATGAATGCGTGTTGTGGTTGTTGTTGTTGTTGTTGTTGTTGTTGTTGTTGTTGTTGTTGTTGTTGTTGTTGTTGTTGTTGTTGTTGTTGTTGTTGTTGTTGTTGTTGTTGTTGTTGTTGTTGTTGTTGTTGTTGTTGTTGTAGAAAGGAAGAAGCGTGCACTGAACTGTGCTACATATAAACCACACACAAACAGTAATACAGTCAAACCTGTCTATAACGACCACCCAAGGGACTGACCAAAAGTGGTCGTTATGGACAGGTGGTCGCTATGGAAAGGTGAATTACATAGGGAAAAAACTCTCGTCGGTCATCTTAAAGGGCGGTCGTAAAGGGCAGGTGGTCATAATGGAGGGGTGGTTACCAGGGCAGGTTTGACTCTATATGCAAACGATTGTGAAATGACTGTGATGTGTCTGCAGGCCTGGAAGCATCGAGGTTGAAACGCAGGTTACGGTGAGGAACGGAACAAAGGCTGAAGATGTCAGAAGAGTAATGAATATGACACAGGGTGCCCCCATCTTCTTTGAAGGAAGAAACCATAGCATTCTGTACACAGTCTACAATACCGGAGGTTTAGTGATCTTCTTTTCTTTTTCTTTACTTATTTGATTTATAATAGGCAAATTTCGTAATTAACTCTGTCGGGTTTTTATTTGTTATGGAAGAGTTGCTTTTCCTTCAAAACACTGAGACAAACAAACCCACATAATATTGTAGGCCAGTCACTAGCATGCAGTGTGTCTCCAGACGTGGCCGGTGAGTGACGCGATCACTTCGGCAGTGTATTAGACTTTTAGTCAGCTCTGATATGAATACTTTCCATTGAAAAGAGTGTAATATTGAGCGGACAGTGCAGAAACCTCAGGTTGGAGTTAATTTTCAGTGGGATGTCAGTCATTCACATGATTTCCCTGTCATAGAATCCTCAAAACCAAGGTCACTTTTGACTTTGAGTGATAAAAGAATTAAGATTTTGGAACATCAAGAAGGGGAATTGAATCAAAATTATTATTTGAAGAGATGCTAGAAATGTATTCCTATCATCTCCATTGTACAAAAAGGCTCTGCATTTCTTGGAGTGTGTTGGTGTAATTTGCTTTATTCTTCTCCTTCTAATTTGCTTTTAAAAAGAAAAGAATATGCAATAGTATTTTCCTAAATGGTGCTTTGGGCATGTTGTTTCATTCCTGCTCTTTTGATCTTGTGGCAGGAATGTGCAGATACATGTATTGCGGGGAAGGCCTTTGTATGAACAACATGACTGCATCCGTCTGTGTGTGTCCTAAGGGACGTACTGGTGAACGTTGTGAACAGTATGGTGAGTCTTAGCTAGAGAGAAAACAAACATGCAGTGCATCCCCCCCCCCCCCCCTTTAAGAACTCAAAAACATTGAGAAAATCAGGTCTTGAATGGAGGTCAATTGACTGATGTAATGAACAGAAAATCTAAAACTGTACACTTCATGACTAAAGGTTATGCTATTGACATTCACCTTTATTGATACTGTGTAACAAATAATCGGCCATATAAAATACAACAACAAAAAAGGCGTTGTATACCTCTTTACTGAACTATGTTTATGTGGGATTTTGACTTTTAATGAATAGATACTTTATGTCTGATTTTTCACGACTTGGAAACTTGATGTGCAGCACACACACTTTTGTTCATGTTTTCATTAAAACATTCATGTCCTTGGCATCAGGCAACAGCACCATACCCAGGCCTCCCTCACAAGAGTTGATGAACTGCACAGACTGGCGTGACATTTGGAGTCGCGTATCTGGTCCTTGCATGGCGTCCCTCGATTCAGCCAGATACTCTCATTTCGATCAATGCAGGTAAAGCTTGTTTGCTGACAGCAAGGCAGGGTTTTCAAACATTCTTCTTTTTCTTGTCGTTCGCTATTTCGGACTGTCGACATTTCATTTTGCGTTTTTGCGTGGATCTGTGGTTGGTTAAGGTGCGCCTGTTGGCCCAGATCCTCCGACTTCAGCCCTTAGGTTTCTTTCGGGGTTACCCCGCCCTTAGTTCCTGGCTCAAAAACCTAACCCTGGGAACACATGGGGGATTTCTTACCGGGGGTTCCACCCCGGGGCTAGAGCTTTTAATGCGGCTCTTACCCGCAAGGTGTAACCGTCATCGGACACGTAGGGCATGTATAGGGTAGTCGGTGCCATCTGCCAACCCACCCCGTCCTGGTAGAGACACCGCTAGTTGGTCCGGGACTGCTTATTCTATATTCGCAGCTGGCCCCCATATCTGGGGGCCGTTCCCCTATCCGCCACCTGGGGACCCGCCGGGTTGAGGATAGTCGCCCCCCTACTGAATTGGAAGTAGTCTGTTCCCGGTTTCAAACATTCAGAAAGTTAATGGAAAATTGAAGTCTCTTTCCAATTTTGGAAAGCTTTGAGAAATTGAACGGTGTTTTACAAGGTTTACATGGCTGATAAAAATTAAGGGTCTTTTTCAAGTTTTGGAAAATTAGCATAAGGGTCTTTGGCAGGTTTGAACATTTTGGGAAATTTAGGAAAGTTTAGGCAGTTTGGAAATGTACAAATTTATTAAGCAGAATATTTCTTTGTCATTTTATCAGAGAAAGACTAGATGCACAAATCCACAAGAGTCAATTAAAGTCTCTGGAGTATGCTCTCAGCAGTGTTTACATTCATTAGTTTGTCATTGTTTGTCTTTTTTGGATCAAGACATTTGGTAAGATGACAGATGTCGGAAAAAGTGCCCATAAAGTTGTTTAACAAAAAGTTCTGCATATATAGTTTACTTGATGTTTTCTGTCTCAAATGTTATTGTATGAGATCAAGTATTTGAACCCAGAGGATGCTGAAACTTACTGAATATTGTTGTAGCCACTTCATAACATTCATCAGGTAAGATAAAATGTGTGAGCCCAGGGGATGCTGAAACTTATTTCCGATTGTTGCAGCCACTATGCAGCATTTATCAAGTGTGCGGCCTTTGTGATGAGAGCTCAGCACCACCGCTGCTCAGAAGACACCATCCGAAGAATGGCACTCAGCAACTACTGGCACTTCACTTCTGCATCTTCCCCTTTAGAAACGCCCGGCTACCCAACAAATCAGCCAGGCTATGAAAGCTCCAGCGACTACTACAGTTCAAGGTCTCACGATCGCACCTCAGGAATGCATCTGTACAGTACCTCTCCTCCTGACGGACCCACTGCTGACTTTGGCCCCCCTTCTGATCTGTACGGCAGCTCTGATTACTATGGTTCTACGTCAGACCTCTACCGTAGCTCTTCAGATCACTACAGCAGTACAGATCGCTACAGATCTGACAGCTACTCTTCTGAATGGGACCACAGCTCTTCTGCTTATGGCGGTGCTCCGTACGAGAAATCTCTGCCTTATGTTTGCATGGGTAAGTTTGACTTAACATGGACTTCATTGCATCTTCAACAAGACAAGTAGAGTTTTAGCTATGGATAATCATAATAATGATGATAATCATACAAATAAGAGTTTCTTCAACAATTTTGAGATAAGTTCATTATCTGTATCATAAGTGTTTGTTTGTCTGTCTACTTAAAAGACCATGTGGTGGACATACTGTCAATCAAATGTAACATTTTGTTTTGTCATAAATTCAACGTTCCTTTCACCTACCATTCTTGTTTTTTTATTATGCATAATCAGACAGTTTGAGAAGTTTCAGCTAGACACGCACAACTCACAAAGTAAATGATTACCCTGCATACATAATTTTCTATCTGCTTTTTTTGTTATAGGTCACAGAGTTCCATCCAGAGTGGATGTGGAGAGAACAGAGCCTTGTGCCAACCCGGATGCCTTGGAGTACATCCTCAAGTACCACTGTGGGGAGGATGTGTACCCGGGCTTAGCCACACCTGGCTATGACCATAGTTCCTCACACTACTCTGGTGGTTATCCATCAAGTGGATACCCTTACAACAGTGGTTCATGGTACCCGTCTCACAGTGGATCCCATGACAACAGTGGTTCATGGTACCCATCTCACAGTGGATCTCATGACAACAGTGGTTCATGGTACCCATCTCACAGTGGATCTCATGACAACAGTGGTTCATGGTACCCGTCTCACAGTGGATATGACAACAGTGGTTCATGGTACCCGTCTCACAGTGGATCTCATGACAACAGTGGTTCATGGTACCCGTCTCACAGTGGATCTCATGACAACAGTGGTTCATGGTACCTGTCTCACAGTGGATCTCATGACAACAGTGGTTCATGGTACCCGTCTCACAGTGGATCTCATGACAACAGTGGTTCATGGTACCCGTCTCAAAGTGGATCTCATGACAACAGTGGTTCATGGTACCCGTCTCACAGTGGATCCCATGACAACAGTGGTTCATGGTACCCGTCTCACAGTGGATCTCATGACAACAGTGGTTCATGGTACCCATCTCACAGTGGATCTCATGACAACAGTGGTTCATGGTACCCATCTCACAGTGGATCTCATGACAACAGTGGTTCATGGTACCCATCTCACAGTGGATCCCATGACAACAGTGGTTCATGGTACCCATCTCACAGTGGATCTCATGACAACAGTGGTTCATGGTACCCATCTCAAAGTGGATCTCATGACAACAGTGGTTCATGGTACCCATCTCACAGTGGATCCCATGACAACAGTGGTTCATGGTACCCATCTCACAGTGGATCTCATGACAACAGTGGTTCATGGTACCCATCTCACAGTGGATCCCATGACAACAGTGGTTCATGGTACCCATCTCAAAGCGGATCTCATTACGACAGCGACTCTTGGTACATGTCTCAGAGCGGATCCCATTACAACAGCGACTCCTGGAACCCATCTCAGAGTGGATCCCATTACAACAGCGACTCCTGGAACCCATCTCAGAGCGGATCCCATTACAACAGCAACTCCTGGAACCCATCTCAGAGCGGATCCCACTACAACAGCAACTCCTGGAACCCATCTCAGAGTGGATCCCATTACAACAGCGACTCCTGGAACCCATCTCAGAGCGGATCCCATTACAACAGCGACTCCTGGAACCCGTCTCAGAGTGGATCTCATTACTACAGTGACACCTGGAACCCATCTCAGAGCGGATCCCATTACAACAGCGACTCCCGGAACCCGTCTCAGAGTGGATCTCAATACCACAGTGACACCTGGAACCCATCTCAGAGCAATGAAGGATGGTACTCTTCCTCCAACTATTACCACACAGCAAGCAATCCACCGTACCCGTATTATACCAGCAGCCCTCCACCTCACACTCGCACTGACAAATTTTGGACACCGTGCTCGTAAGTGAAACTTAATCCATAGGATCACCACAATATGCTTGTAGCTTGTTGTTGATTCTGAATATGGTTATCTTGTGTTGTATCATTGGATAATTGTTTAAAACACAAGTTAGAATAATTCTTAATCCTTAATCCTTATGAATACGGTCGCTAAAGTGATCTGAAGTATTGTTTTAGATTTTTGTTTTACTTTGAACTTCACTGTTAAAGCCTTCAATTTTCAAAGGTCATCCATTTTAAACATAACGTTTGTCTGTGAGAACATCATGTTTCTGCTTTCTCTTCTGTTTGGTTCTAAACTTGTTTTGAGTTGTGTTCGGTCTTTGTTTCTGAACCCTATTAAGTCATGTTGTGCACACATTTTGTACGTGCTTGTTTATGTGTTTGGTGCAAATGTTAAGGGACAATGTTGGGAGATCTTGGACACCAAATCTGTTTAAACTGTTCTGTTTTCTTCAGAGCCATGGCACGACGATACGAGTGTGTACAGAGGCGCCTGCAGGTTACGGGTGTGATGTGTCCAACAACACAGATCATGCAGACGCAACAGAACGCCAGTCTCTCTATGCCAATGAGTGAAGCATTGCCTTGTGCAGGTCAGTTGAGAGCTTTGAAAAAAAATGTGATCTGTGATGTACAATGGAACCCCTATTTTAAGACCTTTAAAAATCTTAAAAAATCAGATCTTAAAAAGGAGGGAGTCTTAAAATGGGGGTAGTTTTTACAGAGGTTATGAACTGAAAGTCTGAGAAAACAAGGTCTTAAAAAGGGGGGAGTCTTAAATTTGGAGGGCTTAAGAGGGGGTATTACACTTTTTTTTTTTTTTTTACAGTGGTGCCTGTAATATTAGTCCCATCTGATGCTAGAATACAGTGGTACCTGCGATGTTAGACCACTCCAATGACAGGACACCTCACAACAAAGGACACCTTCTGTAGTCGTCCCTTTGTCTATTATCTCTATCAAAGTGTGCCTGTCATGAGAGGCCACCAGCAGTGTAGGGACACTTTTGGCAGGTCCCAAGGTTGCCTTTCATTGCAGGTACCATTGTACAGTACTTGCAGTAAAGGACACTTTCTGTGGTCGTTTGGTCTATGTGTGGATGACGGAAAGATGTGTCACTGTACAGTACTTGCAGTAAAGGACACTTTCTGTGGTCGTTTGGTCTACGTGTGGATGATGGAAAGATGTGTCACTGTACAGTACTTGCAGTAAAGGACACTTTCTGTGGTCGTTTGGTCTATGTGTGGATGATGGAAAGGTGTGTCACTTTCTTTTTGTGCAAGTTTTTTTGTTTTTTTTAAACATAACAAGCTCTTTTAGAAATACTCTCCTTGATATATAAACGTACTTAGTTAGTGACACTTTCTCCTTTGTTTGGGCCCGGGGTTACTCGTGAACAAGATTACAATGAAAATGTACTCACCAGAAAAAAAACACCAACACGTAAAAAAAAAAAAAAAAAAATTGTTTCTGGTATTTCTGCTTGTTTCAGGCAAGTACATTTTCATTGTGATTGTGTTGTTGTACCTCTCACCTGCAGTCTCTTTTTCCATATCGGTCACCTGTCAGTCAATTGATCAAAAAATGCAAAATGTGCATCCTGAAGGTTTATGCTTTTTAATATGCGCTAAAAAAACTCTTTACATGGAACAAGCAACCAGTGTTTAAAGAAATTGTCAGCAGTTGTGTTGCTGCTTTCAGAATGAGACAAACACACGCACACACACACCAACACCATCAACACCACCACCACCATCACCACCACCACCATTTCTGTGATTTAAATAAAAGCATGATAGCTTTGCTCATTCTGAAGCATCCATGCAGTTGCTGGCTGCACTTCTAGCCTTCTGAAAAGTATAATGACTGATTTTCTCTACCAATATCATTTTCAGAGTATGGGGCAAAGGTAGTGACAGACAGATGCCTGAATTTGGGATCTGCTGCAACAGACTGCATCACTGACCTTTTCTTCTTGTACACCACCAGCAAAGCATACGACGCATGTGGGTAAGTGTAGCATGAACGTAGAAAAAACACAGAACATTATTCATTTATGTAAGGAGGGCGGGGTTGTAGCTCAGTCGGTAGTGCGCTGGATTTGTATCCAGTTGGCCGCTGTCAGCGTGAGTTCGTCCCCACGTTCGGCGAGAGATTTATTTCTCAGAGTCAACTTTGTGTGCAGACTCTCCTCGGTGTCCGAACACCCCCATGTGTACACGCAAGCACAAGACCAAGTGCGCACGAAAAAGATCCTGTAATCCATGTCAGAGTTCGGTGGGTTATAGAAACACGAAAATACCCAGCATGCTTCCTCCGAAAGTGGCGTATGGCTACCTAAATGGCGGGGTAAAAACGGTCATACACGTAAAAGCCGTGGGAGTTTCAGCCCATGAACAAACAAACAAACAAATTTATGGAAGGGTTCTATCATTGACAAGACCAGTAATTCACCAGAAGTTTGACATGGCAGTCTTTGAAGTGGATTGACAGACAAATAATGATGAGAAAATGAACAGAATGTAAACTTGGCTCGGTTAGATGTTGCTTCTGCAATGATTAAAGATAGGTAACAGTAAAACTGTGGAGATTGGTAGAAGCAACGCCTAACTGAGCTAAGAGAAAATGAAACATGATACTAAATGTTGCAGTAATTGTCATCACAATGGCACATAAAAGACCTTGGTCATTCTGCCATAAGTGCAGGTGGCTGAATACACCTAAACACGCAGACACCTGGGTAGCGCGACTCCGTTGCTGCTAGCTTTCCACTGGGAGGAAGCAACCCGAATTTCCCAGCAATGGGACAAAAAAGTAATGAAAATGAAATATCAAGAAACCAAAACTGTGGAGATTGAACTTGAAGAAGCAAGGGGCCACTGAGCTTAGAGAATGTGAAACATGAAACTTATGTTGCAGTTATTGTAAATCATTCTGCATTAATTGTCCTGCAACTCGTTTTTAAAATGGGGCTACATTTACAGAGGTTATGAACAGAAAGTCTGTGAAAACAAGATCTTAAAAGGGAGGGAGTCTTAAATTGGGGGGTCTTAAAAGGGGGGTTCCACTACTGACATTTTCACCATTTTCCTGCAGATCTTTCAAGCGAGGGATGGAGTGTATTTCCAAGATGTCGCAAGGCTGCTCCACAGGGCAGGTAGACACAGCGTGGCGCGAGTACCTCAGCTACATGCTAACCATGCAGGGAGCCTTGGGAAATGTGCCCCTCAACTATGAAGCCATTGAACAGGTTCTCTCTTGCTCAGGTGAGATTAAGTGGGACGGTTTCATTTTGGCAGAGTTGGTGATGCGTTTTGATGCAAGAAAGGGGTGTGGGGGGTGGGAAGGGATGTTGGTGAATGTGAGTGTGTGTGTGTGTACTTGTGTGTGAGTGTTTGTGTGAAAGGGAGGAGGGGGTTGGGGGTGGGGACCTATAGGGGAAAAGAGAATTTGTATGCATAATTATGTGGGCGGGGATGTAGCTCAGTCGGTAGCGCGCTGGATTTGTATCCAGTTGGCCGCTGTCAGCGTGAGTTCGTCCCCACGTTTGGCGAGAGATTTATTTCTCAGAGTCAACTTTGTGTGCAGACTCTCCTCGGTGTCCGAACACCCCCCGTGTGTACATGCAAGCACAAGACCAAGTGCGCATGAAAAAGATCCTGTAATCCATGTCAGAGTTCGGTGGGTTATAGAAAAACGAAAATACCCAGCATGCTTCCTCCGAAAATGGCGTATGGCTGCCTAAATGGCGGGGTAATAAACGGTCATACACGTAAAATTCCACTCGTGCCAAAAACATGAGTACGTGGGAGTTTCAGCCCACGAACGCAGAAGAAGAAGAAGTATGCATATGTGTTCCCTGCATGTTTGCTTTATTGTTTGTGTGTGCATGTGTGGGTGTGTGTTTGTGTGTGTGTGTGTGTGTTTGTACATTCATGCAAGAATGTACACAATTTCAAAAAAATGGATACAATGTCTTTATTTGCGGGTATGCATTTTGGAATTCACACATTACTGTTACAATTAAGACCTGCAAGATGAGTGAGATTTGTTGATCAGGTGTAATGGTCATAAAACACTCTCTGATAATAAGTGCAGATATATCATGCAGCCATATAATCAGAGAGTCTGCAGTCACTACATAGGAACCTCCCTTTCAAAATCTCCAAAAATTAGAAAACTACTGGGCTTAAAAAGGAGGGAGTCTTAAAAGGAGGAGGAGGAGGGGGGTGGTATATTTACAAAGGTTATGAAGTGAGACAGTCTGAGAAAACAGGGTCTTGAAAGGGAGGGAGTCTTAACTCGTTGGGTCTGAAAAAGGGGGTTCCACTGTACTAACTATAGCAGATCACACAGCTGTTACAGAGAGGCCGGGAGAATGTCCTCCTTCAGGCGAGGTGGGCATCACCATCCATGAATGTGACGACGACCAGGGCTGTTCTTACCCCAAGAAGTGCTGCACTGTGGGTGGAGGAGCAGGACAGGTGTGCCGTGATCCTATCTTCAGTGAGTTGATTGCTCACTATTTGTAATCCTGTCACCCCCCCCCCCCCCCTCCCCATTTTAATGATATACAATACCGATACATGTACAGCCTGGCGGTTATCTTACCATTACTTTCTAAAGCTGATATGTTGTAGACACAGAGACAAAGTTTGTTCTTGAAATTCTTTGTAACTTCCTCCGTAACCATGCAGAAGAATTAAAAGACAGAATTTTTACTTGATGTTAGGACGTCATTGTTTGTTTGGTTTTTGCCAGGCTTTACTTTTAAAAAAAGAGAGGGTTAAAAAGAGACGTCTTAGTGTTGTTTATTTATCAGTATCGTATGTCTTTAAGACTGTCAGAAATCTGAGCAATTCATATCTCAAAAGGAATGAGGGAGACAGGGAGAGTGCGTGTGAGTGTGTGAGTGTGTGTGTAAGGCTTCTTTTTAAGCCTACTGTCTATATGATACTTACCGAGACAGTACTATTCTTGCACATTATCTATTATAGGCCGAAAAAATTGGACAAAACGCTGAGTGGGTACAATTATCTCCCATAACCATGCGCCACCGTGGATCCCAAGCACTGTCCGAGTGCTTCCCCCTTACAGGATGTAGGTGGCGCGTCCTCTTTCTTTATGAGCTGCAGACCCTCAAAAAGCCCATAACATATCAAGAGGGGAGGCGGGAGGGAAACTCTAATAGTACTGTCTCGGTAAGTATCATATAGACAGTAGGCTTAAAAAGAAGCCTTACAGTCAATATAACACTTACCTCGACAGTACTATTCTTGCACAGAATACCAGAGTGGTGTGAGGGTGATATGTAGAGTATTAAACTCCTTAATCAAAATCACTTAAATCCAAGGATTAAGATACCCAGGCAATTTTCGAACAGTACTACCGTAAAAGAAAATATACCCAAGAAACATACCTTAGACTGACGTGACCATGCTAGCAACCACTGCTGTGTGGTGAACTCAATGTCAAAGTCCAGGCCACTCAAAGCTTGAATACCACTGAGTCTACGGCAAGTGGCTAAAGCGATGAGGAACAATTAGTCTTAAAAATCAGCAACTTGATACTGATGCCTGCCAGGGGTTCAAACTCATTGCTACGCAGGAGTTTGAGGACCAGAAAGACATCCCCCTTGGGAAATGAAACCCGAGGTTTAGACACCGCTGCATTGCTAATACCCGAAAGGACATTAGCGATGAGGGAGGACCTGATCAAGTGTTCAGTTCTGCGACCAGTAGCGGCCGCAATCGTGGAAGCGATGGCAGATCTGTATCCAAGAAGAGTCTTAGAAGAAAGACTCTTCTTTTGATACACTTCCACCAGGAAGTTGGCCAAGTCCTGTGTTGAGGGATAAAGCGGCTTTATCCCCTTGGACAAGGCGAAGGTGGCCCAAGCTCTCCAGCGTAAGTCGTAGAGCTGATTAGTTGATCGCCTCTTAGCGTTCAAGGAAAACTCTACTGAACTCTTGTGCAATCCTAGTGCAAGCAGTTTGGAGCGCACAAGAGCCATGCGGTCAAGCACAGACTCTCTGGACGTGGATGAGGGAGGCATGATCGAGGCTGGAGCAGACCTCCCCCGTCCAGATCCAGAGGTAGAGGGTCTACGTAGCAATGCCAAAGCACCTACCACTGCAGGGCGAAATTTACACTTATTTCCACCAACTCACTCCAATGATGAAATACTGCTAGTTTGATAGCATTTGCATGAAGGCTTAATGAAAAGAAGTTTTCAATAAAGGTTTAAAGTACACAGTTGTGAAGTTTGTTGTGTATCCGTGTTGTTTTCGCTGTGAAATTGTTTGCCGAGCATAAAAATGCGATCGTGTTGGGGCCGCCATGAAACGGCACGCTCAAGTCGTCTGCACCGGAATCGGGTTCCGTTTTCAAACTCGCTTTACGTCGTTGTTTGTCATTGGATCGACTTTCTGTAAAGCCAGCCAATCAGAGAAAAGATTACTCTTTCGTTCTGCTACCGTTATACCGTTCCGGTCTTCTTGAAAAGAGCTGAAAAATGGCGGTGAGTGTTACACTTCATGTTAGTTGAAGAATCACGGTATTTATGCTATTAGTATCATTACATAACGGATATATTCCGATTCCTTATTATCTTATCTGTTTAGAGCTATGAATTTTATTTGTGGATGATTAATACAACGCCCGGAATATTAATTTGCATCGGGTCACCCCCTCCTCTCGATCGTACTTTTTTGTCATTTTGCTTCAGGCAGCCTTTGCGGCTTTGTACTGCACAACAATGCGACTTGCAAGATTGGAGTTCTAGATTCTGGTTCCAATATTTTCCAGTGTAGTTCATGTTAGTAACTGGTTTTCTGTTCTGATCGCAGTACTTTGAATAGATCAAGATTTGCGGAAAAAGAATGTGAAGAATCATTGAAACTAGAATCGTTCTGACAGTTTGGGCGAGTCCACAGTGAACACACTCCTAATCTCAACGATCTATTTTTAGAACCGGGTCGTTGCTATGCCGAGGCTTTGCACTTGGAATGTTCCACAAGGGAGAGCAGGTTTAATGCGCTTCACAGCTCCACTCTAGTCATCATTTTGATTCCTTTGTTGTTGCTCAGAAAACTAACTTATATTTTTTTGGCCGAGATAAAAATGTGTTTTTATGATTTACAAGAAAATGAAAGCTTTGGTATTATTATTATTGTGTTTTTATATCTCTCTCTCTCTCTCTCTCTCTCTCTCTCTCTCTAAAGCAATCCATGATTCAATTCACCAACGCTAAAGCTCTGGAGCTTGCTGAGGCTAGTGATTTTTGTGGTATTCTCCGCCAAGTTGGATGTTTTGAGACAACTGACAATGCGATCCTGATGGCGAAAATGCGAATTACTCGCATGAAGGCAAAACTAAAGACTTTGAGGAAACAAAAGAAAGAAACATTTTTGAATTCTCCTTTCCGTGCTTTCCAGCCTTCCTCACAATGTGCGTCAGCTGCTCATCCTCACTCACTGCCACAAGTACTTACCCCATCTCCCCCATCACCATCTCTTCAGCCACATCCTCCACCTCCTACCCCACCATCACATCAGCCACATCTTTCTCCAGTGGTTCCACCTGCTTCAGCACCCACTGCCACCCATGTTTCTACCCAACCACGCTCTTCCCCGTTAAAGCGTTTAAATGCCCATTTCAACAAAGTTTCACAGCAGGTCATTTGTTTGAAGAAAAGAGAAACAATGCTCAAAGACAAAATAGAGAATCAACAATGCAAGCTTACTTCACTGCACGAAAAAATCGGGCACTACCTTCCACGAAATGTCAACAAACGAGAAAAGAGACTGAACGAGAATCTCAAGATGCAAGAAACTACTGTGAACAGTTTACGCCAACAGCTTACAACCGCCCTTACACAAAACAGAATTCTTCGTCTACGGCTGGACAAGGAAAAACAGAACAATGCAGTTGTAAAGAAGAGGCTTCTTAGAGCTCAGAAGCGTGCTTCCAAACGGAAAAGGAATGCCGAGATATCTAAAACCTGCCAGATGGAGAATGAACAGAATGCTTCAACAGATGTCACATGTGAAGTTACAGCTGACTTACCCCAAGAAACAATAGAGATTGTCACACGAGATGAAGACAGAAGGTTTATACCAAGTGTGAAAGCGTGCACAGTAGAACTCATGGCTTCTGAAGTCAGCTCATCCAACGTTGCCCCTGTCATCAGAGCAGTACTCAGACATCTAGTTGGTGTTGATGTGCCTCTCGGTCAACTGCCATCTAAACAGACCGCTGTTAACTTCTCAGACGCGGCTCAGTTCCTCATGCAGGTTATGTACAAGGAGAAGATTAAAGAAAGTTCCAATTTTGGCATTAAAAAAGATGGAACTTCAAGAGACAAAAAGAAGATCATCACATCATCAATCACACTGGACAGTGGCGAGGAGCTGCCCCTTGGCTACAACTTTGTCGCAAAAGAGACCGGTGAAACAATAGCTGATTATGTGAAAGGACGTCTGAATGAAATTGAGATGTCGGGCTCTTCCTCAGGACCAGCCGAGGAGGTTGACTCCAATTTCTTCACACGCATGCTGCAAAAGCTGTCATATTTTATGAGTGATCGGGCAGCGAATGAAGGCAAAGCTGACAACCTGTTGAGAGATTGGAGGGAGAAGATGCTGGAAGATGCTGGACAAAAGGAAACTAGCTATGTTCACTCTTTTCACTGCATGGCACATGCCTTGCTTGGCTTTCTGTACCACTCGAAGGCCTTCTTGCAGGAGCAGCACAAACAGTACAAGGTGGACGAAATTCATCTTGGCCGAGAAGGTCATCAACAGTTCTCCAATTGGCGATTTGAATTTCCACCACAACGATGTGTGCGGAAGGCTTGCAGTCTCATGGGGCCCCTAGGTGATGAGCAGTGTGGAGTAAGAGACAAATGGCTGGCTCATCTCCGAGGGCAGAAAAAGAAATGCCTCCTCCAGTCCTACCGCGACAACCGGTTTAATGCAGCGTACGAGTGTGCTGCTGTTGTGTTGCACCACCGACAGGACCTTGTCAGTCTCATCAGCAAGCTGGAAGCCCCCAACACTGCAGTGAAGTCTCTGAAACTGGACCTGGAAGATGACAGGCTATGCTCCATGATCCAGGCATACGCAGTGATGTTCGTGCAGCTGACGGGCCCTTACTGGGACATGGCGACCAGCAATGCGGTCAGCTACCTCCATCTTCCCAAGTACATTCAACCAATGGCAGCAGCTGTTGATCACTGGATCGAAGCTCCTGATGAGATGTTGTCATCGGATCACCCAGTCTTCCCAGATTTTCCCCCTGACCGAGACAACTTCCTGTGGAAGACAGCAACAAAAAAGCCAGCTGAGCCGCTGTTCTTCCGAGACACCCTTGTCAGTCTTCTGAAAGGCATGAAGAAGTGCATTGAAATACAGCTGAAATCGTTCCTGCACGGAGGAGACTATGACATTCCTGCTGACCCAGACGAGGTAAAAAGAGTTGCCGGCAGCGGAGTCAACAACCTCACTGCGGAGCGCCTTTTTGGTTCCTTGGACGCAAGTCAGAAAAGACGACGACACAGTTCTTTGCACTTCCACGGCACCATAGTCATGATTAAGAAACAGAAGAAGGACTTCATGTCATGGTTGGCGTCCAAGTCACCTGAAGAACAACGTAAACTGTGGAACCAGGCAGGAATGGGAGGCCGTCGCCTACGCCTCAAGCACAAACTTGAGGAAGACCAACAGCGACAAATCCAAGAGATGGATCTGGATGAGATTGTCGCAAAGAAGAAACGAAAAGTGGAAAAGGCAGCAGTTAAGGCTGCGAAACAACTGGTGGCGAAAGCCAAAAACCCGACGAAGCGTGCGAGAAAACCACAGTCAACAACTGCAGCGGTTCAACCAGTTAAAGAGCCACAACTGAACGACTGGGTTGCAGTGGGATATGAAAACGGCTGGTATCCAGGTCTGGTTGTACCAAGCCTTGAGGACACTGAAGATGGTTTCATCACTGTTGACTTTCTCCACCCATCCTCACTTCCTGGCCAGTACAAGAAACCCAACGATGTACCCGATATCACCCCCGTCAAGACGTCCTTCGTCTTCGCCTGTCCTCTTGAACCTCCAACACCAAAGTCAGGAGGGCGCATGTACTCGCTTCCCGAATCAACTAGCCTCCATGCTCAGTACCATATCTTTCATGCAAGGTGAACTATAATGTTGCTTGCAGTTGGCAGTTGCATTATAATTATTTTCTTTCATTAATTGTTGCTGTTCTTTATTAATTACATTTGGTTGAAACGGAAACACAATAATAATAAGCAAGGCTATATTTTTGTGATGTTTGTTATAAAAAGTAAAATAAGATGAACTACATGTACTTACTCATGTAGATATTTGTCAACATTAATCATCTTTTGCATTTTTTATGTTTCAGGATGTGGGGCAAGTTCAAGTTGTGACTGTGACTGACTATGAGTATGACTGGGAGGAGGAGGAAGAGTGGGAGAAGGCGTGGCAGCAGAAGCTGGCCGACGCCGAAACTGCCCTCGAGGGCTATGACACAGATGAGCTGGCACTTTCGGGGCCAGAAGATGTAAGTAGCAAAGACAAAATTTGAGTGAAAGGTGATGAGTGTTATATTCAAGTAAAATAAGTTGTGATTATAAAATTCTTGTTCATCTAGATATTTTGTACATTAATTAGCTTTTGCATTTTTTGTTGCAGGATGTGGGGCGAGTTGTGACTGTGAGTGTGACTGACTATGACTGGGAGGAGGAGGAGGAGTGGGAGAAGGCGTGGCAGCAGAAGCTGGCCGACGCCGAAACTGCCCTCGAGGGCTATGACACCGAGGAGCTGGCACTTTCTGGGCCAGAAGATGTAAGTAGCAAAGACTGTACTTGTGTGAAAGGTTTTGTTTTGTTTGTTTTTAACGTCTCACACACAAGCTCATTTAAGAGTGCTTCTCGGCGACGGTGCTGCTTTGACAGTTAACGTGCGCAACACAAGTCAGTGGTATGACTCTGCCAGGGTTCGAACCACCGACCTTCCACACTCAAGGCGGACGCCTTATTCACACTGCCACCGAGGTGAGGTGATATGTGTCATATTGAAGTAAAATAAGTTGGGCTACAATAATTGACTACACATAAGTACTTATTCATCTACATATTTTGTTCATAAAGCAGATTTTGCATTTGTATGTTTCAGGCATGGGAACAGGAAGCGGCTTGCGCCTTGTGAGCTGCCGGACGCTGCCACAGCCGAAGTTTCCAAATATTTTTTTTAGTTGACATGTCCATGTTCATGATGTTGTCAGTCAATAAACTAATGTAATTGTAAACGATGTAGTTGTTTGACTTTATGGTTTACATTATATTGTTTTTGTGCATTCTTTCCAATCTTGATCCATGCCCATGCCGTAAAGAATCTCTCACACTCTCAGTCAGTCACTCAGTAACATGCATGCACATGCACAAATATATCATATACAAAACAAGTAAATGCCAGTTACATATTTAGTTACATCCTTTAGGGCATTAACACATTGCAGGTACAGAACTGATCAGATCTCACTTTACATTTTTAAAATCTGATGATTGTAAGCCAAGTTATGTTCGTTTTAAGTTGCGGCCAATCGCATTGCATAGACATGTAATTAATTATGCAAATTTATGCAAAAACATTTTTTGACCTTTGTTTACCATGTTTACCATCAATGAAGTACTCTAAGACAAATAAAATGCAAATAACAAGCTTTCACTAGAAATGAATCACGAGCATATTATAATGTTTACAAAATTATGCTAATTTATGCAAATTAGCAGGCTCCACGCGCATCACACATAATTTCTTTTGCTGTCATTAGACTCGGCAGATGCTTTTCATTACACATACCAAGTTTTGTCTATAAATTCCCTAAAATGTGAAAATTATGTTGAAAAAACACGTTTTTTGTTGATTTGCACGGTGCCACTTCATTTCCTATTATCCCTATAGACTGTATAGTTGATACTTTTCCCCCGGAATGCCTAAATTCCCGATCTGTAATCGACCATAACTTCGCTCTGAATTAACCAATTTGCAAAATTCAAACTGATCTGTATTCAGCACGAAGAGTTCTTTCAGATAAGTCTCATTTTGTGTGGAACAAGTGAAGTCTACAAAATCATGTGGCATTGCTAGTCTACGTGGGTGAGACCGCGAAGATCTGGAAACCACGGAGCTGTTGGCCAGTAAGGCGCGACCAAAATCAGTCTTGGTCGTTCCTGCAAATATTTTGCCAGCACCCTCGGAATCAGAGATGTCGGGGGATAGGCGTAAGCATCGAGGAGCCTCCACAAGAGAGTGAATGCGTCCAAGTGGAACGCATTCATGTCTCGAAAGGGGCTGACGTACCTGGGAAGCCGAGCGCTGAATCGAGTTACGAACAGATCGATCAGAGGACGGTCCCACCTTGCCCACTGCAGACGCTGTAGAACGTTGTGAGCGATGGTCCATTCTGTGGAGAGAACCTGATCGCCCCGACTGAGAATGTCGGCCAGGGCGTTCAGTTTCCCCGGAACGAACTGGACTGACATCCGGACCTGATTGGTCTGGCACCAGAGCAGAATCTCCTCCGCCAACAGGGAGAGGGACCGAGAATTGGTGCCCCCCTGGTGGCGAAGGTAAGCTAAGCATGTGGTGTTGTTGTCCCCGTTGAAAATCAGAGGGGCCAAGGACAGGCCGAATGGGAGGGCCCGAAACTCGAACACCGTGCCCTCCCAAACGAACCGGAGCAGATGTCGGTACCCCGGGGCCACCAGGATGTGGAAGTAAGCATCCTGGAGGTCCCAGACATGGCCCAATCGTTTGGCCGGATGGCCAACCGGACCGACGAAGGGGTTTCCATCTTGAACTTGCACCTGTGAAGGTACAAGTTCAAGGTGGAGAGGTCCAACACCGGCCTGAACCGGCCGTCCTTTTGGGGACGGTGAACAGGCGGGAGCAGAACCCCAGAGAAGGCTGAGAAAGGGGGTAGACCGCCTTCTTCTCGACCAACGAGTTCACCTCGTCCTGAAGAGCCTGCCATCTGGCAGGCTCTCGAGGAGGGGGGAACGTCCAAGGTAGAGCGGACAATGGAGGTTGTGACGACAGCGGTAGAGAAAACCCCGACCACACCACCCTCAAGAAAAACTGGTTGGAGACCAGTCTGCCCCACATGCCGCGGGCCCGAAAAAAGGGAACCGACGGACGAAAGAGGGGCAACTTGAGGGGGCGTCAACGTAGGGCCGGGACTCACTGAAAATTCTGCTGGCGGGCAGGCGCAGGCTTGCGACCACCCCCCCTGGTGGTGCTGCTTCCCCTTACCTGTCTGAGCACCCTTCGTCTTGCTTGGGAACGCAACAGGCGCCTAAGAGGAGGAAGAAGGAGGCAGTGAAACTGGCTTCTTCTTCTTCTTCTGAGGCTGGGAGCTGGAGGTGACTGTAGCACTTCTCTTACTCCCCGCCGCCGTCGCCGAAGCAGCGAGGCCAACCATCAGAGAATCAGTGTTCCTCTGGCGTGTGGACTCCACCACAGAACGAACAGTGTCCGGATGAAAGAGGGAAGAAGGCTGAGGAAACGTGTTCCTCAGACTCTTCCTCATATCCGGAGGCACTATAGAAGTAGGCAGAAAATGATCACGGAACAGGGCCAATAAAGTGGACCCGTGTTCCAATGGCCAATTCTGCCGCAGACGTCACGCACGATCGCACGGCATGCAAAGCCCGATCCACTCGAACCGTGTCAAGGACCCGAGTGGAATCGGACTCTGCCCGATCGGGAGGGTCCAACAGTGTGGACAGCGTGCTCATCCATGTCAAGGCCTGTGATTGGGCCTCGACTGTGGAAGAAACGGTGGCCTCAAGATTGTGGAACGAAGCAGAGCTCAGTTCCACCTTCTTGACCGAAGGCACCTCCCCAACGAACACATCACCGTCAGCCCCACCCTAAACACTCGAAGTCTGGAAAGGGAGAGTTCGAGAGTCAAAGGGAAAAGGGAGGGACGAAACAGATTGGACACGAGGGAACAGTGGAGGTGCGCCTCCCGAAGGAAAGCATGGCACTGAACCCGCGTCCTCCCGAGGAACACAGGTCGCGTTTGCACGTGAATCTGTACTCCTCAGGCGATGTGCTGCCGCTTCCACCGTGGCACTTAGACTAGGGTGGAACGCGAATTGCCGGCGGCCGGATCGTTCATAAAACGAGCCGCCGGCAGACGCGGCGTGAGCCTCCCGCGCCCGGGCCGAAGCGGACTCAAAGGACGAGAGGGCGTCTCAGGGAAGGACGTCCTGAAACTGTTCAAACGTCCTTCTAGCTGTGCGAGGACGAGCCTCCTGCCTCTCGTCCTCAGACCCCGGGTCCACGTCCTGTGTGTCAACACTAGACGACAGACGCTTAAGAGAGGCATCCGTGACGTCAAGACGCCGCGTGATGTCTGTCATGTACTGTTGGAAAGTACGAAGCATAGCTTCGGAAGTTCCATCAGAAACCGGCAAGGGTAGAGGTTCAGTGTTAACCTCAGGGCGACCCTGATCCTCCTCCCTATCGTCCTCCGACTCACTCTCCTCTTCACTTCCCGACAACTCCTCAAAAGCAGGAGTGTAGGGAGCTTGAGGGGGAAGAGCCGAAAGCGATGAAGCAGGCTGTGAAGAAACGCCCACAGAAGCAAGAGGCCGCGAAGACCCCTGCCCCAAAGACGAAACGTCTCCAGCAGCCGAAGGGGGAGAAAAACAACAACCCTGCGACTGTTGGGTCAGCCCAGCCAACGAACCCCCGCCATTTATAGACTGAACAGGAACCCATCGGGTCTGATCAGAAAAGAAATGGTCCGGTCCGGTCGGGGGTGCCGATCCGGTCCGGTAGGGTGGTCCGGTCCGGTGCCGTACCATCCGGAGGTCCCGTTCAGCACCGAACCATCGTACCCACAGAAGTGTTCGGGTGGTTAGGTCCGGACGTGGACATACCGTACCATCCGGACCCGTAGGTCCGGTGGTCCGGTATGGTCCGGTTCGGTGCCAGACCATCCAGACCAACAGAGGTGGTCGGGTGGTCCCGCACCGGACCATCCGGACCCGTAGGTCCGGACCCGTAGGTCCGGTACCATCCGGAGGTCCTGTTCGGCACCGAACCATCCGTACGCACAGAAGTGTTCGGGTGGTTCGGTCCGGGCGTGGACGTACCGTACCATCCGGACCCGTAGGTCCGGTTCGGTGCCAGACCATCCGGACCAACAGAGGTGGTCGGGTGGTCCGGACCGGTCCGGTAGGGTGGTCCGGTCCGGTGTTCCGGTCCGGTCCCGTACCATCCGGAGGTCCCGTTCGGTACCGAACCATCCGTACCCACAGAAGTGTTCGGGTGGCTCGGTCCGGACGTGGACACACCGTACCATCCGGACCCGTAAGTCCGGTATGGTCCGGTTCAGTGCCAGACCATCCGGACCAACAGAGGTGGTCGGGTGGTCCGGTCCGGACCGGACCACCGGTCCAGCACCGGACCATCCGGACCCGTAGGTCCGGTCCGGTCCCGCACCATCCGGAGGTCCCGTTCGGCACCGAACCACCCGTACCCACAGAAGTGTTCGGGTGGCTCGGTCCGGACGTGGACATACCGTACCATCCGGACCCGTAGGTCCGGTTCGGTGCCAGACCATCCGGACCAACAGAGGTGGTCGGGTGGTCCGGACCGATCCGGTAGGGTGGTCCGGTGTTCCGGTCCTGTGGTCCGGTCCCATACCATCCGGAGGTCCCGTACGGCACCGAACCATCCGTACCCACTGAAGTGTTCGGTCCGGACGTGGACCTACCGTACCATCCGGACCCGTAGGTCCGGTGGTCCGGTATGGTCCGGTTCGGTGACAGACCATCCGGACCAACAGAGGTGGTCGGGTGGTCCGGTACCGGACCATCCGAACCCGTAGATTCGGTCCGGTCCCGTACCATCCGGAGGTCCCGTTCGGTACCGAACCATCCGTACCCACAGAAGTGTTCGGGTGGCTCGGTCCGGACGTGGACATACCGTACCATCCGGACCCGTAGGTCCGGCATGGTCCGGTTCGGTGCCAGACCACCCGGACCAACAGAGGTGGTCGAGTGGTCCGGTCCCGACCGGACCACTGGTCCGGTACCGTACCCTCCGGACCCGTAGGTCCGGTGTGTTCCGGTTCGGTGCCAGACCACCCAGACCAACAGAGGTGGTCGGGTGGTCCGGTCCCGACCGAACCACTGGTCCCGTACCGTACCATCCGGACCCGTAGGTCCGGGGGGTCCGGCAAGGGCCAGAGGTACTGTCCCGCACCGGACCCTAAGGTCCGGTACGGTCCCGTACCATGGGTCCCGTCCGGACCAAACCCGGAGGTCAAGTCCAGTCGGGACCCGTGGGTCCGGTTCGATCCCGACCCGTAAGCCTGGAACGTTCCGGACCCTTGGTCCGGACCATCCGTCACCCGAACACCAGACGCTAAGGAATGGCGTGGGGTCAAGACGGTCCGGTCGGAGGTGTCGGTCTGAGCAACAGAAACAATGTTCCCGTCGCCCTGACCATTCGACAGAAGTACCACGTTCTGTCGAACACCTCCACGTCCAGTAACTAGTCGGCCGGAGCGTTTCAAGAGGGACAGCCACCAGTCACACGGACGTCAGAGGGAACCGTAGTAGCAGTGGTCGTAGGCACGAAGCCTGAAACCCCTGCCCCCACAGGACCGCCCTGAACGGGGTCAATTCGCATCCCAACCCCAGCGGGGAGGGAATTCAGAGACCCCGTCATCTCCTCCGATCTCCCCCCCCCAGGAGGCCGAAACTACTGTCAAAACAGCAGCAGACGACCCAGCGAGGGAGTTCAGAGGAGGACCCGTGTCCCTCCTGGCTTCCACAGCGGTGGAAACCGAGGAGGGCACAGGAGAGGCACCGGAAAAGGAAGATTTTAATGCCAACTGCACCCGGTGTTCCCAGGTGTTGCGGATCCTTGTCTGTTGCGTACTCGGAGGGTACGAAGACCTCACCTTTTACGTTATAAATCAGAACAAGAATGAATTTTGTTTCTAAAAAAAATTCTATCACACCACTATTGCAGATTCATGTACAAAACACACAAGACGTATTTGTAAATTTATAGATTCAACTTTTATTTACTGGCTTGTTCCGTGGTCGACGGGTTATTCTTCATTTCTGTATCGTTCATATATCCTGGATCTAATTCTAAAAGTCACTCATCTTGAAAACACGCAGTGATGATGTTGACAGTCGGAACGTCGTGTGGTCCAGGCTGGTTATCGTCGAACGGTTACATAAAGTTCATCATTGATGATCAGGAAAACATCGCACGAAGTTAGAGGGTTGATCGTGAAAAAAACTCGTCCCTCAGATCTCGAACTGGAAACTCGTAGTCGTAACTCGAAACACCAACATATCTGTCGAAATAATGACAAGTCTCAGAACTGGGAATTATTCTATCATCATACAAACCGTTTCCCCTGAGACCTGTGTGATAAAAACACATCTTGTTATTCAAATGGAGATCCAACTATATCATTCATTACAGCACTTTATAAACAATTAATTATCCACATTCGTTCCTCATGCTGCTCAACGTTCATACAATGTATTATGTTTGATCTACAGTGATCACATAAAATCTTGGTATTTGATCACACTTGTGATACCGTGACCAATACAGTGCTCATAAAAATTAACTTGGTAACCTTGGGAAAATCAACTTGGATCTAAAAAAACATATTTACCGAGAAAAGATTCCATCACCCTGACGGTTACCGGCTACCGCTGTCGCTCGCTGCCAGATCTTTCTGGTCGCCCCGTGGAAGACAGGGTGTCTCCGCTGTGGAGGGTTTTGCCAACTTCGTTCGCCCTTGGCGATGGTTTTTACTTCTAGGCATAGGCATAGAACGGTGTTGTTGTGGTCCTCTCATGCTTTCGCTCCTTCTCTTCCACTTTCCGTTGCCTTTTCTTTTCGATCGTTATTCTTTTCTCTCTCTGCGCAGACTCCTTAATCGCTAACCGAAACTCATCTTTGCGTTGTTAGCTAACCTAGACCAATGGAAACTCTTGTCTATTCGCGAAAATAGCGATCAAGAATTTCGTACCTAATAATAACCTCATTTATTATCTAACTCCTTATGTTCCCAATACTAATGAACAAAGTAAACTGACGATCACATCGAAAGTAAAAGAATAAGCTTTGAAGGAAACTCCTTCAAGAAATACGACAACTCCTTGACGACAAACAAAATGACGTCAACTGATAGCAAAACTTTGACGTAATTATACTTCGGTTTTCCCGACAATACATAGGCACTTGCTGCATCACCTATAATTAAATAGACCATAGGTGCCTGACGGTGCTCGGTATTTGTATGGACCTGAATAGCTTGCGTACATTTTCGCAACATACGCCCCTCCTCTTGAGCTGAAACATTCATGTTTAAGCTAAACCTAGTTATTCAGTCTACTCAAATAGTCGGCCCCAACGTTATCAACCCCTCGGATGATTTTAACAGTAAAGGAGTACTGTTGTAACTGGAGTGCCCATCTCATGAGACGTCCATTCTCTGTCTTGGTCTTCTGCAGTCATTACAGAATCGAATTGACCCATCCTTCTTTTTCACTAATACAATCGGACTGTTGTATGGTGAAATGCTAGGTTCTATGACACCTAACTTCAGCCTGTCATTGACCTCCTTCTTCACAATTTCTACTTGTGAAAAGGGTAGCTTGTACTGTTTTACATGCACAGGTTCTTGTGATGTCAGTTTGAACTCACACTCTTCAATGACACATTTCCCAGGTATGTCTTTGAGTGCTTTGACCTTCCTGTCACAAAGTGCTTGTATTTCTGCTTGTCTCTGTGGTTCTAGGTTTGGATTGATGTTTACATCTTTGGGACCTTCTTTTGGTTTTAGGGAAAGCATGGGAAATCGGTCTATCCCCAAATCACCCATTTCATCATCATGCACATCATCCACCACCACCGCCACTATTTCTGGAACTTCCACTATAGTCTTGGCTTTGGTTTGCTCAGACTTGTTCTCTTTGGATTCTGACTCGCGTTCTACATACAATTTCAGCAGATTTGCATGTAGCAGCTTGTCACGTCCCTTGATTTTCACCCTGTAGTTGCAACTACCGACTTTCTCTATCACTGGGTACGGACCCTTCCATGTCAGCTGCAATTTATTGTGCTTCTCAGGCAACAAAAGCAACACTTTGTCTCCAACCGCTAGACTTCTTTCTTTTGTCTTTTTGTTGTACGCCTCTGTGTACTTGAGAGCAGCCTTGCTGAGATTGTTCTTGGCAATCTCGCAAGTCTTCTCGATTTTGTTTGTGAGATCAACAATATGACTGACAGTGGAGCGTGTCTCATCTGCTGTGTCCTCATTTGTCCATACTTGACGTAGAACTTGCATGGGACCTCTGACTTCTCTGCCATACAGCAGTTCAAATGGTGAGAATTTCAGACTTTCTTGGGGAACTTCCCTGTACGCGAACAGTAGCGCAGGGAGAAACTTGTCCCAGTCTTTTGGTTGCTCTTGGCAAAGCTTTTTCATCATGTGTTTGAGCGTAGAGTTGAATTTTTCAGTCAACCCGTTTGTCTGAGGATGCCACGGCGTAGTATGGATGCCTTTAATGTTCAGAAGTTTGTTTACCTCTTCCATAACCTCGCTTGTGAACTGGCTACCCCTATCGGTCAGTACCTCCCGAGGAATGCCCACTTTTGTCCACATGACCCACAAAGCTTCACTCACTGTTTCTGTTCTAATGTCTTTGAGTGGTGTAGCCTCTACGTACCGTGTAGCGTAGTCTACCATAGTCAATATGTATTTGTGCCCTCGGTTAGATGCGGGTATGATGGGCCCTACGATATCGACTCCCACTCGTTCAAACGGTGTCCCTATCAGCGGCATGCTTTTCATAGGCACTTTCCTTGTAGCCCCCTTCCGCGAGCTGCGTTGACACGCATCACATGACGCGCAATACCGTTTGACGTCACCACAAATCCCTGGCCAATAAAAATCGCGCCAAATTCTGTCTCTGGTGCGACGCACGCCTTGATGCCCGGCCATAGGCGTGTCGTGTGCTAGTTTTAGAACGTCCGTTCTAAAACATTCTGGGACAACCACCTGTTTGCATGGACTGCCGTTGTCCATGTATATCCTATAAAGGATATCCTTTTTCCACTCGTAATGAGTGCCGTCTTTTGCCCCCTTGGCAACCCGATCGCGGATTTTCGCTAGAGAGGGGTCTGTCTTTTGCTCTCTAGACAAATCCTCTGGCCGAATCTGACCTAGATCGATTTGTTTCGGAACCCAGGGTTTTTTCTCCGCCTTCTGTTTTTCCTGGTTCCGAGTCTGTACAGGCGCACACAATTGTGGCTCTGCCTCCCGTTTCACAATTGGAAAAACAGGTACACTGATCTCGTTTTCATCCATATCTTTTCGGTTATTACCGATCAGAACTTGGTGACACAAAGCCTTTGCCACCAACACGCGTGTGACTCCCGAGAAAAACGGTGTGTCCATTTGTACAACCGCTATCGGCATTTTTCTCTGACGCATATCTGCTAGGGTTATGTTCTGGTGTTCGCCCGTATAACACTTCGGCGGCACTAGTGAAGAGTTCACCACTATACAAGTTGCGCCCGTGTCACGGATACCACTTGCGTCCTTTCCCTCTACCTGTACTCTACAATTTGGATCGTATGCATCGCCCTTACGACATTGGCATGTGACCTCGTCACCTGACGTTCGAACTGCAGCTAGTAATGTTGATGCATAATTACTGCTGGGTCTTGGCCCACCCAATCTTTTGGGACAATCACGCATCATGTGCGGCCCCCCACATCTGAAGCACCCCTTCGTGTTGGGTGGTGGTCTATTCCCTGTTTGCCTGTTTGGATTACCCCCCGACCTCTGTCCAAAGTTATTGCCCTTGTGTGGCTGCCTATTGTCTGACTGTGCGTTACCCCCGGTTGGAGGTGGTCCATTACGCGGTTTATTGTCAAACCTACGCTCGCCCCCCTGTGACTGTCGCGGTGGCATGCGTCCCCCGGCATCACGTGCATCTATGTATGTTTGCACATGTTTCACAACATCATCGATGTTAGTTGGATTTCTTTCCCTAACGAATCTGTTTTGGTCCGGAGTTAGGACATCCAACAGTTTGTCTGTGAGAATTAAATCCTCCAAGTCACCCGACTTCCCTTCCTTTTCGGACAACTCCTTCCATCTATCTAGATAGGTTTTCATGCGTTTTCGGCATTCTTTGATGCTCTCTTCCTTTTCCCACTTAACCTCTTTGAATCTCTTCCTGTAAGATTCAGCAGTCAGCTGAAAACGCTGCAAGATCGCTGTTTTCACCTCATCATAGTTTACTGACTCCTCATCAGACAATTCGATGTACACCTGTCGTGCTTGACCTCGCAATTGCCCTGACAATCGAATTGCCCACTCATCTTCATCCCAATCTGATAGTTTTGCAATGCGTTCAAACTGTTTGAAGTAGGCTTCTATATCATCTTTGTCATCCAAAATTGGCAGATTGATATGTATCTTGCTACTTGACTCTCTGGGCATGCACTGGTTATTTTGGTTTACATTCTGATTTAAACCTAGGTCAACCATTTCCCGCATTTTCCTCAGTTCGAATTCTTGTTGCATTTCTATCTCTTCGCGTCTTTCTCGCGCCCTTCTTTCCTCCCTTCTGGCTTCTTCTTCCATTTCCGCCCTTTTCTGCTCCGCCTCTCTTTCCTCTTCGAGTTTCTTTTCCTCTCGATTTATCTCTTCCAGACGTCGCTTTTCGATATAGTCTGCCAACTCTATACCTGACAGACCCAGGATAATCCCATCCTGCTTGAATGCCAACAGCGGAGAATCCGCCTCCATAACCTGCCGTCTCGGCATTTTCTTAACTTGTCGGTGCAACAACTAGTCTCAGTTATTTTGCCAAAATACACTAAAGACTCAGTTCCTCAATCCTAATTTGTCTACACGTAACCCTGGTATACAAAAGTAAGGAATATAAGAGCACACCTCTAATCACTACCAGATTAGAACACCGACTGACTATAGTAGTTATGTCTTTAACCTAGACCTACTCGACTCCCGAGTTAACTGCTATATCAAACTTCCTTGTGAAGGGTTATAACAACTGATAACTCAATCACCACAACGTGATCTGGCTTCCGAGTGACCTTGACACTAATTCAATAGCACAAAACCTAGTCACTACTGACTCAGGAAACACACCAGCTTCACTAAAATAATCTATCACAACAAGATTATTTTCCTTACCTAGTCTCAGTATAGTGTCACATTGACCCAACTATACTAAACCAATATCGACTTTCGAAATTGGAAATCGGCTAACTGGATTTTACAGTTCTGACTTTCAGAACCTAGACAAAAACAACCATAATGCTTTTATATGTCTATCCATCCAGTTAAGCTTTACTAGGTAAACTCGAGTTTTATAGGTTCAGCAATACCATGCTAATTCTCTACCTATCATCAAAACTCTCATCAGACCCTACTGCACTTCTTACAATAGTTCCGGTAAATCTTCATTCAAAACTCAGCTTCCCTGAGTTGAATTACTTTACTTTAATCCATGACAACTATATTTCTTATGCCACCAAGAAATACAAAGTCATGGACGATTTTAGTCCAAGCGTGCGTTTACATTCAAGTATTGCTTGACTAAAATGGAATAGTGCCTTCGCACAAAAGAATATATGTTGATGTTTCAGTTCGGTTTACAATGTTTCCCTTTTCTTTTGGAATTCGTAAATTGGCTATCTCAAGAAAACCTACCTCGCGTCCAAGATAATTTTCCCAAGGAAACCAATCACAATTCTTTCACTCATACACTTCTACTGGTATCACCTACTGCATTCATAAATACTGACAGTTCGTATGTGAAACAAAAATCTACGTGTTACAATGTACCTATCCAACTGATCTATTCATGCACATGCAGTCGTGCAAAATGTACAAATACAAAAATGAATTACCATAGCCAGACCTCCGAATGAGTTTTGTGACAAACCTGCACAATGGTGTGATACCCAACTAAAAAATTTAGAATTTTGGCTCGTGTCTTTGGAAATAATCCCAAAACCAAGAGTGTCTTGGAACTATCCCTAGGACGAGTACCCCCAAATGTTGCGGATCCTTGTCTGTTGCGTACTCGGAGGGTACGAAGACCTCACCTTTTACGTTATAAATCAGAACAAGAATGAATTTTGTTTCTAAAAAAAATTCTATCACACCACTATTGCAGATTCATGTACAAAACACACAAGACGTATTTGTAAATTTATAGATTCAACTTTTATTTACTGGCTTGTTCCGTGGTCGACGGGTTATTCTTCATTTCTGTATCGTTCATATATCCTGGATCTAATTCTAAAAGTCACTCATCTTGAAAACACGCAGTGATGATGTTGACAGTCGGAACGTCGTGTGGTCCAGGCTGGTTATCGTCGAACGGTTACATAAAGTTCATCATTGATGATCAGGAAAACATCGCACGAAGTTAGAGGGTTGATCGTGAAAAAAACTCGTCCCTCAGATCTCGAACTGGAAACTCGTAGTCATAACTCGAAACACCAACATATCTGTCGAAATAATGACAAGTCTCAGAACTGGGAATTATTCTATCATCATACAAACCGTTTCCCCTGAGACCTGTGTGATAAAAACACATCTTGTTATTCAAATGGAGATCCAACTATATCATTCATTACAGCACTTTATAAACAATTAATTATCCACATTCGTTCCTCATGCTGCTCAACGTTCATACAATGTATTATGTTTGATCTACAGTGATCACATAAAATCTTGGTATTTGATCACACTTGTGATACCGTGACCAATACAGTGCTCATAAAAATTAACTTGGTAACCTTGGGAAAATCAACTTGGATCTAAAAAACATATTTGCCGAGAAAAGATTCCCTCACCCTGACGGTTACCGGCTACCGCTGTCGCTCGCTGCCAGATCTCTGGTCGCCCCGTGAAATACAGGGTGTCTCCGCTGTGGAGGGTTTTGCCAACTTCGTTCGCCCTTGGCGATGGTTTTTGCTTCTAGGCATAGGCATAGAACGGTGTTGTTGTGGTCCTCTCATGCTTTCGCTCCTTCTCTTCCACTTTCCGTTGCCTTTTCTTTTCGATCGTTATTCTTTTCTCTCTCTGCGCAGACTCCTTAATCGCTAACCGAAACTCATCTTTGCGTTGTTAGCTAACCTAGACCAATGGAAACTCTTGTCTATTCGCGAAAATAGCGATCAAGAATTTCGTACCTAATAATAACCTCATTTATTATCTAACTCCTTATGTTCCCAATACTAATGAACAAAGTAAACTGACGATCACATCGAAAGTAAAAGAATAAGCTTTGAAGGAAACTCCTTCAAGAAATACGACAACTCCTTGACGACAAACAAAATGACGTCAACTGATAGCAAAACTTTGACGTAATTATACTTCGGTTTTCCCGACAATACATAGGCACTTGCTGCATCACCTAATTAAATAGACCATAGGTGCCTGACGGTGCTCGGTATTTGTATGGACCTGAATAGCTTGCGTACATTTTCGCAACACCAGGCGGTCACCCATCCAAGTACTAACCGGGCCCGACGTTGCTTAACTTCGGTGGTCGGACGAGAACCGGTGTTTTCAACGTGGTATGGCCGTTGGCTGTCAAAACCTGAGTCTCTCCAGTAGCCCCTAGATCGGATTCACCAACCCCCAAAGAGGGTTGGGAATCGACCTGCCCCCGGATTCGAGCCAGGGGGGAGAAGGAAACCTTCCCCCCAGGCTTGAAACCGGGAGGAGCTGAAGCCTGAGACTGAGGGCCGGACAACGGCGTCGAAGGGGGGGAAGCCTGTTCCACTGAAGGAGAAGGAGAAAGAAGCTTTTTCTTTCCCCTCGACCTTCCCCGAACCTTCGACGGCGCAGCCCCGCCCGAAGTCCCAGGCTCAAGCCCAGCCTGTTTGAGCAAGCTCGCATTGAGCTTGCTCAAACAGGCTTTCTCCGCCCTCCCTCGCCGCAAACGCAAAGCGTTTGGGGAGGGAGAGTCGGAGCGCCGAAAGATCCCCTTCTCCGTGCGTAAAACATGACGCTGGGCGCCCGGAGAAGGGTTGCCCCCGGCAGACTCTGGTTCCGTAGAACCAGAGCCCAAAACAGGACGAGACATCCTACCTCGCCCTGTACGTACCCTTAAAGACCGAGAATTAACAAAATTCAAAGAAAATTTAGGTCAATACTCAAGTGAATGCGGCGAAACGAGAAGCAGACGACCGGTCACCACGAAGTAGGACGGGAGGCACGCCGAGTCCGCCACACAAAAACGGAGGCACAAGTTGAAGGAAACACAACGTAGCCTCAAGCCAGAAGTGGAATAACACACAATAATCCAACAGGTGATAGTCCACACAGAAAAGGAGCCTCTTAGTCCAAAATAATCCGGGAGCGTAGCAGAAACACAGCCGGTCTGACACGCGCGAAAAAAGAAAGAGGACGCGCCACCTACATCCTGTAAGGGGGAAGCACTCGGACAGTGCTTGGGATCCACGGTGGCGCATGGTTATGGGAGATAATTGTACCCACTCAGCGTTTTGTCCAATTTTTTCGGCCTATAATAGATAATGTGCAAGAATAGTACTGTCGAGGTAAGTGTTATATTGACTGTGTGTGTGTGTGTGTGTGTGTGTGTGTGTGTGTGTGTGTGTGTTTGGGAGTGGGGGGGGGGTCTTGAAAACAAACAGTGAGGATGTTGATACAGTACTTTTTAGTGTTGAGCTTTGATTTAATGTTTCTGAATTCAATTTGAGTTGATCAACTGATTATAACCAAATACATGGGAGTTTTACATAGCTAACAGTTCAATATGTTTGATTTTGTAATAGCAACTTCAAAGTGTTCGATTGTGTGTTTTGCAGCAAACAGTTTTGGACTGAGCGTGACAATCGGTGCTGACTTCAAAGACACTGACTATGATCTCAAGTCAAGACGGATCATGGAGATCCAGCAACAGGTTGGTTTAACTCTACATGTGATTTGTATTATTTTGTTCAAATGAAACTTTTCTTTTCATGAAAAAAAATCCAAAAACAGATAGACAGCGCTAATGTTCCAAAATTCAGAATAAAAAAAGAAAGAATGGTAGGTAATTGGAACGTTTATTATTGACAAAATGTTTATGATTGTAATGATTTACTTTGTCAATAATAAACGTTCCAAATACCCACCATTCTTGTTTTTTGATTTTGTTCTTTTTATGGTGAATTTCAGTGGTACCAGTCATGTCATGCCCATTTGGCACAAGGACAAGCTTCCAATAAAGGACACTTTGTGTTGTCCGCTTCACTTTCATTTGATTAAGTAGTCCTTTCATGAATGGTCACCTGCAATACAGGGACTCGATCTTTTTGCTTTTCACAAGGGTGTCCTCTTGTCACAGTTACCCTCTTACTTGAGGTACAGCTATTTGTGTCATGCACTTATGTGATCACATCATTCAGTGAATAGACTGTAAACCAATTTGATCACATGATTCAGTTCGTCGCGATATAACCTTGAATGGTTGAAAACGACGTTAAACACCAAATAAAGAAAGAAACATGATTCAGTCAATAGACTGTAAACCTATTTGTGATCGCATGATTCAGTCAATAGACTGTAAACCTATTTGTGATCGCATGATTCAGTCATTAGACTGTAAACCTATGTGTGATCGCATGATTCAGTCATTAGACTGTGAACCTATATGTGATCACATGATTCAGTCAATAGACTGTGAACCTATATGTGATCGCATCATTCAGTCATTAGACTGTAAACCTATATGTGATCGCATCATTCAGTCATTAGACTGTAAACCTATATGTGATCGCATCATTCAGTCATTTGACTGTAAACCTATATGTGATCGCATGATTCAGTCATTAGACTGTAAACCTATATGTGATCGCATGATTCAGTCATTAGACTGTAAACCTATATGTGATCGCATGATTCAGTCATTAGACTGTAAACCTATATGTGATCGCATGATTCAGTCATTAGACTGTAAACCTATATGTGATCGCATGATTCAGTCATTAGACTGTAAACCTATATGTGATCGCATGATTCAGTCATTAGACTGTAAACCTATATGTGATCGCATGATTCAGTCATTAGACTGTAAACCTATATGTGATCGCATGATTCAGTCATTAGACTGTAAACCTATATGTGATCGCATGATTCAGTCATTATACTGTAAACCTATATGTGATCGCATGATTCAGTCATTAGACTGTAAACCTATATGTGATCGCATGATTCAGTCATTAGACTGTAAACCTATAAGTGATCGCATGATTCAGTCATTAGACTGTAAACCTATATGTGATCGCATGATTCAGTCAATAGACTGTAAACCTATATGTGATCGCATGATTCAGTCAATAGACTGTACACCTATATGTGATCGCATGATTCAGTCATTAGACTGTAAACCTATATGTGATCGCATGATTCAGTCAATAGACTGTAAACCTATATGTGATCGCATGATTCAGTCAATAGACTGTAAACCTATATGTGATCGCATGATTCAGTCAATGGAGACTGTGAACTTATCTGATCGCATGATTCAGTCTGTAGACTTTTAACCTTTGGGATCACATGATTCAGTTTATTCTGTAACATCTACAGCTGCTGTTGCTTCTGTTTGGAAATGTCATGATTTAAAGAGCCATTACTGCTGTCATATTTTGTTTTTGATTTGGTTGTTGGTTTTTTCCTTTGCATTAGCTATGAACTAGTACCTTATGCATGGCAGTGCATTTAAGTAAGTTCTTACATATGTCCTTGTGTGGGTATAGTTGTAGTGTTTGCATTCAATATGAACTGTTGACATTCTTTTTTGTTTCAGCTACGAATGATTTTGGAAAGATTCCCTGAGTTTGTTCGATTAGACATCGACAGAACCACGTAAGCAGAACTGCGTCTTTTTCTTGTTCTGAATAGTAAATGTTATTTCTTTGTTGGTTTGTTGTACATTTCGTCATTTGCATTACACACATGTGAAAATGACACACACACAAAAACAAAACAACAACAAACTATCTGGGCGGGCACCAAAAAAAATGAGAAGATGAGAAAAAAATTGCTTTTGTTCTTCTTCTTCTTCTTCTTGTTGCCGCTACACGTGGAGACCAGTCCAATTTAGAAATGTAGTGGTCATCTGCAGGGACGCCGATTGCTTTTGTTGTGTTTGGTTCCCTTTCAGATAGCATCGGAGGATGTATACATTTTATGACTCAGAGACAGTATCCATGTCCCTGCCCTGTGTCACCGACATGGCACATAAAAGACCTCAGTCATTCTTCCAGAAGTGCAAGTGGCTGATTGCACCCATAAGCACGCACACACCTGGGTATATATCAATATATCATGCCTCTTGTTGCTGCTAGCTTTCCACTTGGAGGATGGGACCCGAAGTTCACAGTGATTAGACAACGAAGTATGATTAATGAACTGAAGTCTTGTTTTGAGGTCATTTAAAGGTTTGTTTTTTTCCTCTTCATTTCAGGCCAGGAAGCATCCATCTGGAAGGAACAGTGACAGTAGACAGGTCCGCAGGCTTTGAGAGTCTCAGAAACATCGTGGGCAAACTGAATGGAGCCCCTGTGGTTTTCGACGGTCTGAAGGCCACCGTCACAAATGCAACCGTTGTGAACTCAGGTAAGCTGTTTGCCATCATACTGTCTTTTTACATTATTTTAGTCAAGTTTTGATTTTTTATTGCTTTAATATGCTAGTTGTACAGTAGAACCCCCCTTTGAAGGACAACAAAATCAGGCCTTAAAAAAGGAGGGAGTTTTAACATGGAGGTAAAAGTATAGAGGTTATGAACTAACAAGCAAAAATGATCATGCTAACCACCACAGATCTGTCCAGGCTCTAACATGTTTTGAGAGCATCCTTACACTTGGAGACATTCTAAAAATGATCATGCTAACCACCACAGATCTGTCCAGGCTCTAACATGTTTTGAGAGCATCCTTACACTTGGAGACATTCTAAAAATGATCATGCTAACCACCACAGATCTGTCCAGGCTCTAACATGTTTTGAGAGCATCCTTACACTTGGAGACATTCTAAAAATGATCATGCTAACCACCACAGATCTGTCCAGGCTCTAACATGTTTTGAGAGCATCCTTACACTTGGAGACATTCTAAAAATGATCATGCTAACCACCACAGATCTGTCCAGGCTCTAACATGTTTTGAGAGCATCCTTACACTTGGAGACATTCTAAAAATGATCATGCTAACCACCACAGATCTGTCCAGGCTCTAACATGTTTTGAGAGCATCCTTACACTTGGAGACATTCTAAAAATGATCACGCTAACCACCACAGATCTGTCCAGGCTCCAACATGTTTTGAGAGCATCCTTACACTTGGAGACATTCTAAAAATGATCATGCTAACCACCACAGATCTGTCCAGGCTCCAACATGTTTTGAGAGCATCCTTACACTTGGAGACATTCTAAAAATGATCATGCTAACCACCACAGATCTGTCCAGGCTCTAACATGTTTTGAGAGCATCCTTACACTTGGAGACATTCTAAAAATGATCATGCTAACCACCACAGATCTGTCCAGGCTCTAACATGTTTTGAGAGCATCCTTACACTTGGAGACATTCTAAAAATGATCACGCTAACCACCACAGATCTGTCCAGGCTCCAACATGTTTTGAGAGCATCCTTACACTTGGAGACATTCTAAAAATGATCATGCTAACCACCACAGATCTGTCCAGGCTCTAACATGTTTTGAGAGCATCCTTACACTTGGAGACATTCTAAAAATGATCACGCTAACCACCACAGATCTGTCCAGGCTCTAACATGTTTTGAGAGCATCCTTACACTTGGAGACATTCTAAAAATGATCATGCTATTACCACCACAGATCTGTCCAGGCTCCAACATGTTTTGAGAGCATCCTTACACTTGGAGACATTCTAAAAATGATCATGCTAACCACCACAGATCTGTCCAGGCTCTAACATATTTTGAGAGCATCCTTACACTTGGAGACATTCTAAAAATGATCATGCTAACCACCACAGATCTGTCCAGGCTCTAACATGTTTTGAGAGCATCCTTACACTTGGAGACATTCTAAAAATGATCATGCTAACCACCACAGATCTGTCCAGGCTCTAACATGTTTTGAGAGCATCCTTACACTTGGAGACATTCTAAAAATGATCATGCTAACCACCACAGATCTGTCCAGGCTCTAACATGTTTTGAGAGCATCCTTATACTTGGAGACATTCTAAAAATGATCATGCTAACCACCACAGATCTGTCCAGGCTCTAACATGTTTTGAGAGCATCCTTACACTTGGAGACATTCTAAAAATGATCATGCTAACCACCACAGATCTGTCCAGGCTCTAACATGTTTTGAGAGCATCCTTACACTTGGAGACATTCTAAAAATGATCACGCTAACCACCACAGATCTGTCCAGGCTCCAACATGTTTTGAGAGCATCCTTACACTTGGAGACATTCTAAAAATGATCATGCTAACCACCACAGATCTGTCCAGGCTCTAACATGTTTTGAGAGCATCCTTACACTTGGAGACATTCTAAAAATGATCACGCTAACCACCACAGATCTGTCCAGGCTCTAACATGTTTTGAGAGCATCCTTACACTTGGAGACATTCTAAAAATGATCATGCTATTACCACCACAGATCTGTCCAGGCTCCAACATGTTTTGAGAGCATCCTTACACTTGGAGACATTCTAAAAATGATCATGCTAACCACCACAGATCTGTCCAGGCTCTAACATATTTTGAGAGCATCCTTACACTTGGAGACATTCTAAAAATGATCATGCTAACCACCACAGATCTGTCCAGGCTCTAACATGTTTTGAGAGCATCCTTACACTTGGAGACATTCTAAAAATGATCATGCTAACCACCACAGATCTGTCCAGGCTCTAACATGTTTTGAGAGCATCCTTACACTTGGAGACATTCTAAAAATGATCATGCTAACCACCACAGATCTGTCCAGGCTCTAACATGTTTTGAGAGCATCCTTACACTTGGAGACATTCTAAAAATGATCATGCTAACCACCACAGATCTGTCCAGGCTCTAACATGTTTTGAGAGCATCCTTACACTTGGAGACATTCTAAAAATGATCATGCTAACCACCACAGATCTGTCCAGGCTCTAACATGTTTTGAGAGCATCCTTACACTTGGAGACATTCTAAAAATGATCATGCTAACCACCACAGATCTGTCCAGGCTCTAACATGTTTTGAGAGCATCCTTACACTTGGAGACATTCTAAAAATGATCATGCTAACCACCACAGATCTGTCCAGGCTCTAACATGTTTTGAGAGCATCCTTACACTTGGAGACATTCTAAAAATGATCATGCTAACCACCACAGATCTGTCCAGGCTCTAACATGTTTTGAGAGCATCCTTACACTTGGAGACATTCTAAAAATGATCATGCTATTACCACCACAGATCTGTCCAGGCTCCAACATGTTTTGAGAGCATCCTTACACTTGGAGACATTCTAAAAATGATCATGCTAACCACCACAGATCTGTCCAGGCTCTAACATATTTTGAGAGCATCCTTACACTTGGAGACATTCTAAAAATGATCATGCTAACCACCACAGATCTGTCCAGGCTCTAACATGTTTTGAGAGCATCCTTACACTTGGACACATTCTAACAATCAACAGCCTGGCTTTTCCTGTACAGAGTGGGAATGTTTTGCTGAATTTATTTCACAGAACAGAAGGGGGTACAAAACTGATTCAGTCAAATGTATTCTCTTGTACAGAACGCAAACATCCTCGCTGTAGATGTTTCATGCTTGTCTAACTGGAAGGATGCTAAGCTCTTTTCCCACATAAAAGCCTGGATGCATCTGTGATGATTTACATAAATGATTTACAAGGAAAAAGATATTTTTAAAACTGTCTGATTTTGTGATTTGCTTGGTTTTATGTTTTGTGCAGGCTACTGTATGTGGAAGCCTTGTGCAGATGGGATGTGCGTCAACAACAGAACGTCGGGTACTTGTGTATGCCCTCGAGGCAGGGGTGGAGAATACTGTGAACGTTATGGTGAGTTTTGTTTGGGTGTGTGTCTGTGCGTGTGGGCGTGTGTGTGTGTGCGTGCGTGCGTGCGTGTGTGCATGCGTGTGTACGTGTGTGTGTGCACATTTCCTTTTGCATGACTAAACAGTTCACATGCTCTAGATACCAAGCATTTTCAGGGTTCACTAAACTTCAAACGAAACTGTTGACGGGACAGA
>NC_090256.1:25432061-25589561 GCF_037325665.1 Littorina saxatilis
AGGGATCTTTAAAAGGGGAGTCTGACATCGAGGGATCTTGAAAGGGGGAGTCTTTCGTAGAGGGATCTTACAAGGGGAGCCTTACATCGAGGAATCTTAAAAGGGGAGCCCAGCTAAACATCGAGAAATCTTAAAAGGGATACACATAGAGGGATCTTACAAGGAAGAATCTTGCATCAACGGATCTTAAAAGGGGGAGCCTTACATTCAGAGGTCTTGGGAGAGAGAGCCTTACACTGAGGGGTCTTAAAAGGAGCTGGTCTATGTACAATATTTTGTCATTCCTGCATCTCCTCCTTCCTCCCTACCCCTTCTCTTTCACAGATGCTGGAATGCTGGTGGGACAGGAAGGGGAAGTGCTGGTCCGTAACGCAAGCGGCTTGGTGTCAGTGTGTGCTAGTGGCTGGGACACCAACGATGCCAACGTTGTCTGCAGGCAGCTTGGCTTTGAAGCAGGACGAGCCTTCAACAGGTCTGTGTGTAGGGTCTGTGTGTATGTGGCTGCGAGTATGGTGAAGGGGGGATGGGAGGGTCAGCTTGGCTTTGAGGCAGGACGAACCTTCAACAGGTCAGTGTGTAGGGTCTGTGTGTATGTGGCTGCGAGTGTGGTGAAGGGGGGATGGGAGGGTCAGCTTGGCTTTGAGGCATGACGAACCTTCAACAGGTCAGTGTGTAGGGTCTGTGTGTATGTGGCTGCGAGTGTGTTGAAGGGGGGATGGGAGGGTTGGCTTGGCTTTGAGGCAGGACGAGCCTTCAACAGGTCAGTGTGTAGGGTCTGTGTGTATGTGGCTGCGAGTGTGGTGAAGGGGGGATCAGAGGGTTATGTTATGAGTGTGCCTGTGTGAGGAACTGGGGAAAGGTGGTGGGGGCTTCGGTTTGGGGTAGGAGTTATTATATTGATGTTGTGTCTTGTGGGTCTTTTGTGAGGCGTGTGGGAAGAGGTTGTGGGCAAAGGTAGGGGGTTGTGTGGTGTTTGTGTGTGTGGTGGGTGTTTGTGTGTGTGGTGGGTGTTTGTGTGTGTGGTGGGTGTTTGTGTGTGTGGTGGGTGTTTGTGTGTATGGGGGGTGTTTGTGTGTGTGGTGGGTGTTTGTGTGTGTGGTGGGTGTTTGTGTGTGTGGTGGGTGTTTGTGTGAGTGGTGGGTGTTTGTATTATTGTGTGTATGGGATTGATGTTGGTAGATGTGTACATATGTGTGTGTCCATGTTTGTATGCATGTTCTCATTGTGTGTGTGCATGCATGCATGTGTGTGCATGCATGTACAAGAATGTGTGTGAAGATGTGTTTCATTGCATCATTATTTGCTTGGGTTTATTTTGCGTTAACTGCTATGTTCACACTGAACTGCTCAACAAGAGAAGTTGAACTTTTTGTTGTCGTTGTCAGTAATCAAGATATTTGGGTATTTGGTGATTTTATTCCAGGAGTGGCAGCAGTAGTAAGTACATGGGCAGGCGCCAGACACGTCCACCAGGTGCAAGCAACTTCAGATGTGTTGGGTCTGAAAGAGCTCTCAACCAGTGTCGCTACGACAGTTTTGCTACCTGTGGCGAATATGATGATCACGCGGCTGTCACCTGCTACAATGGTGGTGAGTGGTGATCAGTTTTGAAGTGTGTGTCTCTGTGTGTCTCTGTGTGTGTGTTTGTTTTACCTTGGAAATTGGTAATTCCTTCTTCTGGGGTAGCTCAAGTCCGTGGCCCCAGTGTCAGTGTTATGGCCACAGTCAGACATTTCAAAGAGAGAGAGACAGCCATTGTTCTAATCTACGAAACCAGGTTGGCAGTCAGGTTGAATACTGACTGTCGAGATCTGTGTTAAATGTTATATTTTGTTAGAGTTCGTGAGAGTTCCTCTTATTTTTTACGATTAAATGCTCACACTTTTGTAATCTCAGCCAGCTGCCTAAACATGAATTTTACTTCAACTCTGACATCACATTGCTCAAAGAAGGGAAAGTCAATAAGCAGTCGATACATGGCATCTTGAAGGAGCAGTTACATTGCGCTCCACATGAAAGATAGACTTTCACATTTTTCATTAACTAACAAATATTTTTTCCAACAGAGCTGAAGTACGAGCTGGTGCCAGCCAAGCCAGGAGTGTCGTACGGCTACATCAACATGACGCGTCAAGGCCCGACGGGTCTGGTCTGCTCAAGCTACACTGGATGGGACGAGGCGGCAAGTCTCTGCCGCGCTGCTGGCTTTGTCAACGGAGGTACACTCTACCCACTTCCCTTGGACCCACCCGCACCCATGAATGTGTGGAGGAACTACTTGCAGTGTGACGGGCCAGGCCGGGATGTGGAGGCATGTGCGTACTTTCAGTGGCAGTTTGGACCCTCCGTTTGGCCCAACAACAGTGACGGCATGCGTTTGGGCCAGGTCTGCGACGGCAAGCATGGCAATCTGGTCAAGGTCTTCTGCTTTGACAAGCAAGGTGAGACAAGTTTCCGTGTCCCATTATGTTATGTAGTGGAACAGCCTTTGTCAGATTGCCCAAAATCTGAGAAAATCAGGTTATAAAGGGAGGGAATCTTAAAAAATGGACATTTTACAAACATTATGAACAGAAAATGTGACAGAGGGTTTTAAAAGGGGGTAAGTTTCTTCTTCTTCTTCTTCTGCGTTCGTGGGCTGAAACTCCCACGTACACTCGTGTTTTTTGCACGAGTGTAATTTTACGTGTATGACCGTTTTTTACCCCGCCATTTAGGCAGCCATACGCCGTTTTCGGAGGAAGCATGCTGGGTATTTTCGTGTTTCTATAACCCACCGAACTCTGACATGGATTACAGGATCTTTTTCGTGCGCACTTGGTCTTGTGCTTGCGTGTACACACGGGGGGTGTTCGGACACCGAGGAGAGTCTGCACACAAAGTTGACTCTGAGAAATAAATCTCTCGCCGAACGTGGGGACGAACTCACGCGGACAGCGACCAACTGGATACAAATCCAGCGCGCTACCGACTGAGCTACATCCCCGCCGGGGTAAGTTTAAAACTGGGGATTGTTAAATCACAGTGAGATGGTATGTATACGTGCAAAACAGTGAGCCCCCTTTTAAGATTGCCAAAACTCTAAGAAAGCCAGGTCTTTTAAAGGAAGAATTCTTAAAGTGGAGGTAAATTTGTAGACTTTGTGAACAGAAACTCTAAGAAGGATAGATTTTAAAATGAGGAAAGTCTTAAATAGTGGGGTCGGAAAAGTGGGGATCTGCTGTGCAATAAAGTGGTTCTTGGAAGTATAATGGTACCAGTGATGACAAGACCCCCTTTGGGACCAGCCAGTTGTGTCCCCACAGAGAAGGTGTCCTCTCATGGCAGGTATGTTTTTGTCAACTTTATAGACAACAGATCTGAAGGTGTCTTTTATTGGGAGGCAACCTCTCATCGGAGGGGCCTCTATATCTCATTTGTCAAATTGCTCTGCTTCTTTTGTTTTCTCAGTGAAACTCCACACAGGACTTTTCAACTCATCGGGTATAGCTCAAGTCTTCAGAAGGGGGGACAAATCCCCTGCACCAGAAGCCTACCCCTTCTGCCGGATTGGGTTTGACAATTTCATAGCCGACCTGTTCTGCCAGGAGATTGGCTTTCCCCAGGGAGGCATATCATTGAACTTCAATCCCTATGACAACGGCTATCTCCAGAATTCCTACCAAGTCAACTGCTCCGGACAGGAGACTGCATTTTCGGAGTGCAAAGTGTACGAGGGGCCCAGATACTGTCAGGCCCCTGCTGTCGTCCACTGCAACCATGATGTAGAACAAGGAGGTGAACTTGTCTTCAGCTTTCATGAAAAAATAATCATTTTGTGGATAACCTCTCTTTTTTGTAGACTATGAAAAATCGAAGAAACTATCTTAGGTCTTAAAATAGAAATGAATTTACAGACGCTATGAACAGAAAATCATGGACAAAACGAGGTTTTAGAAGGGGTAAAGTCTTAAATAGACGATGTTGGGAAGTAACTCTGTCGGGTTATTATGGGTTGTGAAAGTCGAGTTGTTTTTCTTACAAATCTTTCCGACGTGACACTATAGGCCAATCACTAGTGAGAGAGGCCTGTCTTCACATATGGTCGCCAACAATGTCCACAGAGTGGAAGACATTAATTCAGCATGAGTTAAAAAAAAAAGAGGGGGAGGGGGGGTGATATGAATAGAGATAGGTCTACATTGGGAGTACACTTTCTCTGCATGGTTATAGATGTTTTATTCATAGTTAACAGTGGAGAGCATAATTCTTCGTGGTTCGCGCTATATATGCTATCATTATAAGTATAACGAATAAAGGGAAGTACGCGCTCTACATACAAACAACAACAGTAAGCAAGAGTTTGGGGAACTGGTCCTGTTGGCACCTGAGAGATGAAATGAATTATCCCTTACTGTTTTTTTCTTTCTTTTATTCCCACACAGTTGCAGAGTTGGATGTGCGACTGCACAATCCCTATGGGGGACCTTACGATATCCAGCTAGTGTTGACGTATTACGACGGAGAGTGGGGCACAATCTGTTCGGACAGCTGGACTGATTCTGAAGCAAACACCATCTGCAGGTCTCGAGGTGTGTGCTTTCTATACTTTCCTTTTGCTGAATTGAATTTATAGATTGACAAAGGTGTCATTTGGAAAATTAATTCCACTATGAGCAGAAAGTGTGAGTGTGTGCGTGCATGCGTTTGTGTGTGTGTGCGTGCGTGCGTGTGTGTGTGTGTGTGTGTGTGTGTGTGTGTGTGTGTGTGTGTGTGTGTGTGTGTGTGTGTGTGTGTTTTCTAGTTGAAGGATAGTCTTATTCCATGCAAAAGCCTTACCAGATATGTGGTGGTGGTGAACAAAGTGTATGCAGGAAGGATGGTACAGTGGAAAAGAACTCTGAGAAATTTAGACAATATATACAGGAAATCTGATAAAAAGGTTTGAAAAGAAGATGTGCCTAAAAGTAAATCGGGGGAAGGATGGGGCGGGGGGACTGAAAAGGGGTACCACAGCACCTTTAACACTCGTGTCTTAATCACAGGCTTCGATGGGGGCTTTGCTTGGACAAAGGACAGGAGCAGATACCGTCCACACTTGATCCACAATGTGACATGCAGAGAAGAGGACAGCAGTCTGAAGAACTGCAACTACACACCACTGCAGTCTGACATCTGCGCTTACCGAAAAGATGCTGCTGTTCGCTGCTACAACACTGATGACTGTGAGTAATGTTTGATTTTTTTTCTTTCTAAAAATGGGGGGGTTGTGGGGTTCGAGGGCAATGCCTGCTTGGTCCTTTGTGGAATTTGGTTGAGTGGGTGTCAAATGACGCATAGTCTTTTTCTCCCAGTCTGAACTCTACACATGCACATATGAAAAAACATAAAATGTTCAAACTAAATAGAAAATTGACACATTGTTTTACTTGAACAATTGTCTCAGTTGAACTGTGCAGCGGCCAAGAACACACACACACACACACACACACACACACACACACACACACACACACATACACACACACATACACACACACACACAGAGGGGGGGGGGGGAGGCAATGCCTGCTTGGCCCCTTTGTAGAATTTGGTTGGATGGGTGTCAAATGATTCATAGCCTTTTTCTCCCAGGCTGAACAATTGTCTGACTTGAACTGTGCAGTGGCCAAGTACACGCTGGAAGGAAACAGTGACAATTACGGTCTGGTGCATGTTACCTACAACAACACGGAAGGCCTTCTGTGTGCAGAGGACATGAATGAAGTTCACTACGATGTTCTCTGTCGCAGCCTGGGCATGTACGGTGGAGAAAGGTAAGACTGATATTTTGGCTGTGTCATTGCGTCGTGCTTGTCTGAAATTGTGCTTTAAAGTCTACTTTTGAACTGTACAGTGGAACCCCCTTTTTAAGATCCCCCAAATTAAGTCTTCCCTCTTTTTAAGACCTTAATTTCTATCTTCTGGGCTTAACCTCTGTAAATTTAGCCCCATTTTAAGATTCCTTCCTTTGTAAAACATGATTTTTTTCATATTTTGGGGTGTCTGATAAGAGGGGTTCCACTGTACTTGACTGTTTTTGAAAAGACTGCTAATGTCTAAGAAGCATAGTTTTTGACTCACATGCGAAGCAAAAGTGAGTCTATGTACTCGTCCGTCCGGACAGACGGAAAACTTTAACGTTGGATATTTCTTGGACACTATTCAGTCTATCGGTACCAAATTTGGCAAGATGGTGTATGATGACAAGGCCCCAAAAAACATACATAGCATCTTGACCTTGCTTCAAGGTCAAGGTCGCAGGGGCCATAAATGTTGTCTAAAAAACAGCTATTTTTCACATTTTTCACATTTTCTCTGAAGTTTTTGAGATTGAATACCTCACCTATATATGATATATAGGGCAGAGTAAGCCCCATCTTTTGATACCAGTTTGGTTTACCTTGCTTCAAGGTCAAGGTCACAGGAGCTCTTCAAAGTTGGATTGTATACATATTTTGAAGTGACCTTGACCCTGAACTATGGAAGATAACTGTTTCAAACTTAAAAATTATGTGGGGCACATGTTATGCTTTCATCATGAGACACATTTGGTCACATATGATCAAGGTCAAGGTCACTTTGACCCTTATGAAATGTGACCAAAATAAGGTAGTGAACCACTAAAAGTGACCATATCTCATGGTAGAAAGAGCCAATAAGCACCATTGTACTTCCTATGTCTTGAATTAACAGCTTTGTGTTGCATGACCTTGGATGACCTTGACCTTGGGTCAAGGTCACATGTATTTTGGTAGGAAAAATGTGTAAAGCAGTTCTTAGTGTATGATGTCATTGCTAGGTTTAGTTATTTGACCTTGACCCTGAAGGTCAAGGTCATGTAAAGGTCAAGGTCAAGCATGTGAGTCGTATGGGCTTTGCCCTTCTTGTTTAATTCAGTGGGTACATTTTTGACCAAAAGTTGTGGATTATAGCTGCTGCTCACGGCCACTTTTGTGATCAGCATTCTTCTTCTTCTTCATCTTCTTTGTTCATGGGCTGAAACCCCCATGTTCACTCATGCTTTTGCACAAGTGGGTTTTTACGTGTATGACTGTTTTTACCCCCCCCCATTCAGGCTATGGTATCATTCAAAAGTACAGACGTTAAGCTTTTGTGAAAATATAGGTTTCAGCCGTGTACAACAGCAGTGCCTTAAAGTCACCTCCAGATCTGAGCTGGCCGCTCAACTGGTAGGGAGGACACCTCCCAACAACACCTTTTTTATTGCCTGTGTTCATTAATATCCTGACTTAATTATACCTGTCATGACAGGCCGCCTGCAATGTACTGCACCTCGACACCTCGATCAGGTTGGTCCTAAGGGTGTTCTATCATCACAAGAACCACTGTATTTTCTATGCTTAACTTGTTAAATATTGGTTGTGCTATCAACATCACCCTTTTCTCACAACAGTGGGTTCAGTACTGTTCCAGAAAGCATCATATGTGTGGTTTGCCACCTGCTTTTATTACTTACTGTGTTAATCATTGTTTTGTGTAGGTATCCTGAAGAGCTACCTCTCCCAGACAAGGGGACGGTGTGGGGAACGAAGTTTGCATATAACTGTGACAAGGATTCTGCCAGCTTGGAGGCTTGTCACCAGGGAGAATGGTACCCTGTGAGGAACTACATGGCAGAAAATTACACGCAGGACATGCTACCGCCATGCTACGGTGGTTACGCTAAAGCCTTCTGCTTTAACAGTGCAGGTACGTTGTCTGATGATTTATGTGTCTCTGCCTACTGTCTGTTGAATGCTGTTGCATATGTTTGTATTTACTTTACAATATTTTGTTATAGAAACATTGAGTTTATGGCTGTAGCGGATACAGGGGAACCCCCTCTGAAGACCTAAAACAATCTGAGTAAATCAGGTCTTAAAAAGGAGGGTCTTAAAATGGGGCTACATTTACAGAGGTTATGATTAAAAGTCTGAGGAAACAGGGTCTTAAAAGGGAGGAAGCCTTACATTTGGAGGTCTTAAAGGGGGGTTCCACTGTATGCATATCAACCGGAGTAAAGAACATGCCCCTTTTAAGCCCCTAGTTTTTACATTTAGTCAAGTTTTGACATAGAGGGGGAATCGAGACGAGGGTCATGGTGTGTGTGTGTGTGTGTGTGTGTGTGTGTGTGTGTGTGTGTGTGTGTGTGTGTGTGTGTGTGTGTGTGTGTGTGTGTATGTGTGTAAACTACTGGACCGATCTTTATGAAATTTTACATGAGAGTTTCTGGGTATGATATCCCCAGACGTTTTTTTCATTTTTTCGATAAATGTATTTTATGACGTCATATCCGGCTTTTTGTCAAAGTTGAGGCGGCACTGTCACACCCTCAATGATTGAAATTTTGGCCAAGCAATCTTTGACGAAGGCCGGACTTTGGTATTGCATTTCAGCTTGGAGGCTTACAAATTAATTAATGACTTTGGCCATTAAAAATCTGAAAATTGTAATTAAAATTGATTTTTTATAAAACGATCCAAAATTACTTTTATTTTATTCTTCATCGTGTTCTGATTCCAAAAACATATGAATATGTTATATTCGGATTAAAAACAAGCTCTGAAAATTAAAAATATAAAAATTATGATTAAAATTAAATTTCCGAAATCGTTTTAAAAACTATTTCATCTTATTCCTTGTCGGTTCCTGATTCCAAAAACATATAGATATGATATTTTTGGATTAAAAACACGCTCAGAAAGTTAAAATGAAGAGAGGTACAGTAAAGCGCGCTATGAAGCACAGCGCAACCGCTACCGCGCCAAACAGGCTCGTCACTTTCACTGCCTTTTGCACTAGCGGCGGACTACGTTCAGTTTCATTCTGTGAGTTCCACAGCTTGACTAAATGTAGTAATTTCGCCTTACGTGACTTGTTTAAATGTTTTGTTAACAATGCCTACAACTTTACTTCCATTTCAAGACATTCTCCCTTTAAAGATTGAGTTTCTCAGATTTTTGGAGGTCCTGAAAGGACTCGTTTATCACTGTAGTAATTAAGCAAATAAGAGATGCCTGGTATCAGATCTATGTCCAGCATGTCGTAAGAGGCGACTAACGGATTCTGTTTCTCCTTTTACCCTTGTTAAGTGTTTCTTGTATAGAATATAGTCAATTTTTGTAAAGATTTTAGTCAAGCAGTATGTAAGAAATGTTAAGTCCTTTGTACTGGAAACTTGCATTCTCCCAGTAAGGTAATATAGTACGTTGCAAGCCCCTGGAGCAAATTTTTGATTAGTGCTTTTGTGAACAAGAAACAATTGACAAGTGGCTCTATCCCCTCTTCCCCCTTTCCCCGTCGCGATATAACCTTCGTGGTTGAAAACGACGTTAAACACCAAATAAAGAAAGAAAGAAAGAAAGTATCAGATCTGTTTGTACCTTGCTGATCAAACCTAACTACAGTGGCACCCCTCTTTTAAGACAATCTGAGAAAAATCAGGTCTTGAAAAGGAAGAAGCCTTACAATGGGAGTAACTTTACAAAGGCTAATTGAACAGAAAGTCTGAGAAAACAGGCTGAGGTCTTAAAAGGGGGCTCCACTGTAATGACAAGATCTAAGAAACACAGATGTAAGCGCTCTAACTATGAAGACCAACAACAGTCATGCGGAACCTGTCTCCTGGCTCCTGAGAGATTAAGGCAGTGAATTGAACAAGTGACTTTCATCCTCAGATGCAAGAAGGAATGTAAAATAAGTGTGTTTTATGAGTGGAGTATAAAATAAGGGGATGATAGGGCATGGAGCTTAGAATTCTTACTTCAGTCAAACCTGTCTATAACAACCACTGGTGGGACCGACCAAAAGTGGATGTTATGGACATGTAGTTAATTGCTATGGAAAGGGAAATATACAGAAAAAAACTTGTTAGGGACCCTTTGGGGTGGTCGTAGGGGGCAGGTGGTCGGTGTTAGGGACCCTTTGGGGTGGTCGTTGGGGGCAGGTGGTCGGTGTTAGGGACCCTTTGGGGTGGTCGTTGGGGGTCGGTGTTAGGGACCCTTTGGGGTGGTCGTTGGGGGCAGATGGTCGGTGTTAGGGACCCTTTGGGGTGGTCGTTGGGGGCAGGTGGTCGGTGTTAGGGACCCTTTGGGGTGGTCGTTGGGGGCAGGTGGTCGGTGTTAGGGACCCTTTGGGGTGGTCGTTGGGGGCAGGTGGTTGGTGTTAGGGACCCTTTGGGGTGGTCGTAGGGGGCAGGTGGTCGGTGTTAGGGACCCTTTGGGGTGGTGGTAGGGGGCAGGTGGTCGGTGTTAGGGACCCTTAGGGGTGGTCGTTGGGGGCAGGTGGTCGGTGTTAGGGACCCTTTGGGGTGGTCGTAGGGGGCAGGTGGTCGGTGTTAGGGACCCTTTGGGGTGGTCGTTGGGGGCAGGTGGTCGGTATCGAGAGGTATTGGCTTGGGCAGGTTCGATTGTATTATAAAATTTGTTTAAGGACTTTTTGATACAGTGGAACCCCCCTTTTAAGACCCCCCAATGTGAGACTCCCTCCTTTTTAAAACCTGATTTCTCAGATTATTGGAGGGCTTAAAAGGGGGGTTCCACTGTATAATGTTTTCAAACAAAAGTGGACACATCAGTCACCAGGTTAGATTTTTTTCTCTCAATATTTCGGCACATGAACTGCCTTTGTCAGGATGGTATGAAATTAATATAATGTTTAATGTATATGGTATAATGTTTTTGTGTAGAATTAGACTGATGTTAAATTGCATCTTTGCAGTGAGGCTGAGCATGGGCTTCAAAAACAGGACAGGTGTTCTGCAGATGAACTACGATGGCAAATACAAAGACGTTAGTGCAGATGGTCTGACTGACGAGGCCCTGAACACACTCTGTGAGCAAGCAACCGGCTCTGTCATGGTGCAGGCTCTGCCACTCTCTCCAAACCTATTTGTCGGGCATCAAGCAAGCAGCCCTGTGACACTAAATTCCACCTGCATTGAAGCCGGCCAGCTTGTGGGGATGTGTGTTGACACTTCTGAGAACTACAGCCGTACCAGTAACCAACTAAGCACTGTTCACTGCTACGAGGGATTCCTGCCTAAGGGTCAGTGCATCGCAACATGAGTTTCTGTGTTGTGGGTGCAGTAATAGTGTGTGTTGTGCTGCTTTCTTTGAAGCAGGCAGTGTTTGTTGCTGTGTGTGACTGTCTGTCTGTCTGTTTGTCTGTCTGTCTGCCTGCCTGCCTGCCTGCCTGCCTGCATGCCTGCAAATGTCAGTCAGTCTAACTGTCAGTCTGCAAATGTCTGTGTATATGAGGTCACATTAATTCCTTATAAAAAAAAGGGGGGGGGGTGGTGGGTACAACTGTAAAGATTTCCATTGCCAATACTTCCAGTGAATGTGGTAAACAACTTGAAATAACCAAAACCTGTTTCATCTTCTTAGGCAACCTTGAAGAGTGGATGCTGGATCTGGGCGGTCGTGTGATGGTGAAACGTTATGGAACGTGGGGAATGGCATGTTGGGATGACTTCAACGACACAGTGGCCGAACTGTTCTGCAAAAGTCAGGGATACATAGGGGGTTTCCGCTCCCGTGACACTGCCCCCCCTAGCGGCCGATTCCCGTACTGGGTGCATAAGGTTTCATGCCCTGAAAATGCTGCCAGTTTTTACGACTGTGACGTTTCCCTGTCTACTAACAACACGCAGTGCTATACGCAAGCTGCAGCGAGTGTCAAGTGCTACTCCCAAGACCAGTGTAAGTTCCGAACACATTGTTGATTTAGACATTGATATTGTAAAAAGAGGGACTTTATGAAATGAAATATTGCTTCGCTCTGTCGGGCTTCAATTGGGCATTGGAAAGGTGTCAATCCCTGATCAAAACTTAAAGTTTTCAAATGGAGCAGTCTGCCTATCAATGTTATTGTCATTCAATCTGTCATGAATCACTTTAGCAAATGAAGCTGTAATCACAAAGCAATCACTTTTTGGGGGCATGAAAAACTGTCAAATGCAATAAAAGCAGGTTAGACTAACTGGTTAATGATTTCTGTTCCATTATTTTCACAGCAAAACCAACAACAAAATCCTGAAATTGTCCAATAACGCAAACACAGTATTATGGCAAATTGATATCCTCTCACAGACGTCAAGCTGTTCCTGGCCGACACAGTGTCCTCCACCAGTGGCACGATTACGGGCCGTGTCGTTGCACGCAAGGACAACCGCACAGGTTACCTATGCAGTGCCTGGAACTACGACGATGCCTTTGCCGGCGCTCTCTGCCGCATGATGAACTACACAAAGGGAGGATTCCTGGCCATGGACACTTATAGGCTGCCAGAACCACAGTTCAACGAGGCATGGTCTCCGTACCTTCAGTGCTCGACAGATAGCCCTTCGCTGAACGTGATGCAGTGTCTGCAGGGATGGAGTTATGAGCAGTTGTACTACCTGTCGAATGATGACTTCCCACGCCGCGCAGCCAGTAAATGCTCTGAGCACCTCGCAGAAGTCACTTGTTATGCTGGTGAGTAGATTTTAAATTTTAAGGTCACATTGGGGTCATGTTCAGGTGAATAAGCAGGAAATCATTGTTTTCTTTAACATTTTTATATGGTGCTAGAGCAGGAAATATTTGGTTTTTGATTCAAATTTTGTTTAGGCCAACAAACAAAAATAGTCTGTTTACGGTATCCCGACCGACCCTATTTTTTCGCGCGCCCCTAGACTTTTTTTTGGCATTTGGCGGGGGGAAAAAATAAAATAATTTAAAACAAAAAAAAATGTCTTTGTTTTTTGGCAAAATAACTTAAAAATATGGGTTTTTTGGAAAAAAAACAACAACAAAAACCGACCTACCGACCATATTTTTTGGGCCTATGTTACCGCAAACAGACTTTTTTTTTTTTGCCTTAAGGAAAGGTGATGCATATGAACTTGTATAGTGTATACTTATACACCCCTTCGGAGTTTCGAGTGCGCATGCGCGGCTAGTTACATTTTTGGCGGCAGGGGGCGCTCCGTTGTACCAAACACTCTGGAGTGTACCGTACACAAAGAGCAGTGACTATCGTGGGACAAAAACCACAGAAATATCAAAGAGATAAGAGCTTACGAGGGAAAACTTGAACGCAATCGGCAATGTACCTCTTCTGAAGACCTCGTGTTTGGTACAATTTGCAATCCCAGCATGCAATGGGATTTGCTCTCGCCTGAGACTCCGAAAGGGTGTATTGATGGTGGTGTCCGTTTGTGTGCCGATTGTTAAGAAAGCTGGCTGAAATCTTATTGATTGGAAATGACATATGACTCGGGAGGTGGCGACATTGCATTTGTTCACTGGTGCTCATGTGCATGTGTTAATGACTGCCTGCTTGCGAGTATTTTATTTTATTTTTTTATCTGCGTCTGAACAAGGATTAATCTTTTTTTTCTACAAAATTTCCAGTGGCCATTAATATTAATTTACGTTTGCTTTCACAAAGACACCCCTGGACCTGACCACAACACCACAGGACCATCGGAGCTGTGGCCTTGTCCTGACTGGAACAGTGTGTGGAGGCAAGTGTCGGGACCTTGTATGGCTGCCCTCGACACTGCCAAGTACTCATACACTGATCAATGCAGGTATAGAATTGACTTGTTGTTGTTTGTTGTTGTTGTTTGTTTGTTTGTTTGTTTGTTTGTGTGTGTGTGTGTTTGTGTGTGTGTGCGTGCGTGCGTGTGTGGTTTGTGTGTGTGTTTGTGTGTGTGTTTGTGTGTGCGTGCGTGCGTGCGTGCGTGCATGTGTGCGTGCGTGCGTCTGTGTGTGCTTGCAGGTACAGGAAGTATGTCTGTTGTAGATTGTGTGTGTGCGTGCATTATGATTCATATCAGTTATTGGCAAAGTCTGATTTTAAAATGTGTTTTATATTTTCCTTTTCAGCCACTATGCAGCATTCCTGAAGTGTGCGTCCTTTGTAATGAAAGTTAACAACTATCGCTGCCATGAAGATGATATTGAACGGATGGCATTGAACAACTACTGGCTCTTCTACACCAGTGGATCTAATGGCAATGGCGGATCAAGCTATTATGGCTCCAGCAGCTATTACTATCCGTCCCACAGTGACTCATACTCAAACCACTATGGTTCTTCATCTGGCATGCATGGTTCTAGTAGCTGGTATCCATCGTACAGTGACTCAAAATACCATGGTTCATCTTCAGACTACTACGGACATTCCTCCAGTGCGTATGGTTCAAGTGGATACTATCCATCGTACAGCGACTCAAAATACCACGGATCATCTTCTGACTACTACGGACATTCATCCAGTATGTACAGCTCAAGTGGATACTATCCATCGTACAGCGACTCAAAATACCACGGATCATCTTCTGACTACTACGGACATTCATCCAGTATGTACAGCTCAAGTGGATACTATCCATCGTACAGCGACTCAAAATACCACGGATCATCTTCAGACTACAACGGACATTCCTCCAGTGCGTATGGTTCAAGTGGATACTATCCATCGTACAGCGACTCAAAATACCATGGATCATCTTCAGACTACTACGGACATTCTTCCAGTGTGTATGGTTCAAGTGGCTCATATGACCCTTACAGTGACTCAAAATACCACGGATCATCTTCGAACTACTACGGACATTCTTCCAGTGTGTACGGTTCAAGTGGCTCGTATGACCCATACAGCGACTCAAAATACCACCGATCATCTTCAGACTACTACGGACATTCTTCCAGTAGTTACCTTGATCCTTCATACAGCGCCGGATCAAGGCATGATGAACCTTCAGGTTACTACGCCTCATCAACCGACTACCACCCGCCGCATGACTACAGCAGTTCATATGGTGGTGGCGGGGATTCCTGGTACACCTCTCTGCCGGTCATGTGCAGATGTGAGTATTAATTCTGTCTCTTTATTACCTTCAGCTTTGAAATTAGCTTGGTTAGTTGTTGACACATTTCACACAAAGTAATGTGCAGATGTGCATGTTTGTTATTTCTTGATTGTCTTTGGCTTCAAAGTGAGGATTGTAACTTGCGGAGTCATTTCTAGGCAAAGGTGAAAAAAGCTCTTGGGAATGTCTTTCCTGTTTGGTTTTGAAATGAGAAAGGCAGTCTGAGGTCAAGGGGTTGATGAGTTTTTCAAAGGCATGTTCGGACTGAATTTTTACATTTTGAAGGCATGACTTATGCAGAATTAATGGGATGACTTCCTCAGAAAGCAATGAGTACATTTTTCCGTTGCAAAATTACCATACCCCCCGCGGGTTAGGGGGAAGAATTTACCCGATGCTCCCCAGCATGTCGTTAGAGGCGACTAACGGATTTTGTTTCTCCTTTTACCCTTGTTAAGTGTTTCTTGTATAGAATATAGTCAATTTTTGTAAAGATTTTAGTCAAGCAGTATGTAAGAAATGTTAAGTCCTTTGTACTGGAAACTTGCATTCTCCCAGTAAGGTAATATATTGTACTACGTTGCAAGCCCCTGGAGCAAATTTTTGATTAGTGCTTTTGTGAACAAGAAACAATTGACAAGTGGCTCTATCCCCTCTTCCCCCTTTCCCCGTCGCGATATAACCCTTCGTGGTTGAAAACGCCGTTAAACACCAAATAAAGAAAATAAATTACCATAAAATAACCCACAAAAACATACAAAATAATTTTTTCTGCTGTTGTTTTTTCCAGACCACCGAGCGCCTTCAATGGTTGATCTGTTGAGCACCAACCCGTGTGAGAACCCAGATGCATATGCATACATCATGAAGTATCGCTGTGGTTATGACATGTACCATGGTCCCAGTATGCCAGACTATGGAGGCAGTTCATCGCATTATTCTAGTGGATCCCACTGGTATCCATCTAGCGGATCTCATTACAACAGTGACTCCTGGTACCAATCTCAGAGCGGATCCCATTACAACAGCAACTCCTGGAACCCATCTCAGAGTGGATCCCATTACAACAGCGACTCCTGGAACCCATCTCGGAGTGGATCCCATTACAACAGCGACTCTTGGAACCCATCTCAGAGTGGATCCCATTACAACAGCGACTCCTGGAACCCATCTCAGAGTGGGTCCCATTACAACAGCGACTCCTGGAACCCATCTCAGAGCGGATCCCATTACAACAGCAACTCTTGGAACCCATCTCAGAGCGGATCCCATTACAACAGCGACACCTGGAACCCATCTCAGAGCGGATCCCATTACAACAGCGACTCCTGGAACCCATCTCAGAGTGGATCCCATTACAACAGCGACTCCTGGAACCCATCTCAGAGCGTATCCCATTACAACAGCGACTCCTGGAACCCATCTCAGAGTGGATCCCATTACAACAGCAACTCCTGGAACCCATCTCAGAGCGGATCCCATTACAACAGCGACACCTGGAACCCATCTCAGAGCGGATCCCATTACAACAGCGACTCCTGGAACCCTTCTCAGAGCGGATCTCATTACAACAGCGACTCCTGGAACCCTTCTCAGAGCGGATCTCATTACAACAGCAACTCCTGGTACACGTCTCAGAGTGGATCCCATTACAACAGTGGTTCATGGTACACAACACCCACACAGTCAAGCTATTATGGATCATCATCAGGTTACTATTATCCTCCTTACAACAATTCGTCTACACCTCCTCAAAACGCTTGCATGTAAGTGTTCATGGCTGTTTTTGTTTACTTTTCACTGTGAAAAAACATTCAAGTTTAGATATACCCAATTGAAATTGTACATTTACTGTTGAGTCTGTCAGAAAAGTGTAGTAATCAGTTGTAATGATACCTTAAAGAAACATTATTTCCATTTTGTAATGAATTCCGATTAAGCTTAGTGTCTCTACCAAATGATCATAAGTCATATTTGAAATAAAACTGTCAGCTATTTGTGTAGATGTGAGACATTTGTCCTCGTTCTCTTGCAAATATACCATGCTTGTGTCAAACTTACCTCTACATTTATGAATGTGCAAGCCTATATTGAAAACAGACATTAGATTTTTAGATATTTGAAAACCTCTTTCATAGAAATTTTGTTTTTTTGTAGAGCTAAATCAGCACTAAAAAGTAGGTATACACAGTTTTGGTTTCTGTTAGTACTTATATTAAGAATGTCTGAACAATTTTGTATTTCTGCCAGGCGCTTGACCCAGAAAGCAGAGTGCATTGCGCGCAACTTGGGAGACCTGGGGTTAACCTGTTCAGCCTCCACCGTTGCTTCTACAATTCAGCGGCACAGATTCGAATCCTTGTCTGGGGATGTTCACATGTGCAATGGTCTGTATCCTATGCCATACAGTGAACCGTTCCCCGCCCCTGCCCCCCTTGAACACATTTACACACACACCACACACACACACACACCAGACACACACACATACATACACGCACACGCGCATGCACTTACACACACACTTGTTTTACGACCTCCCCCTTTATTTAGACTCTTTTTGTCCAGGTGTTATGTTCATGCCTCCATTTTTAAGACATTCCTTTTCAGGACCTAATTTTCTCAAATTGGAGCAGTTAGAATGGGAGTTTCACTGTATTTGATTTAGGAATTTCAGTTATACAAAATGTCTCACTCTGTAACTTGCAACTTTTCATTTTGGAAAAGAAAGAAGCAAATTAAATATATATATTATACTATGCACAGCCCGATTCAATGGAAATTGAATCAAGACTGTATGGTTTTGAAACCAGATCTTCATTCTGGTATTTTATAAGAGATTTGATGGCTGTCAGATGAAATAAGTGTGTTGTTGGTTTTTGTGTGTGTGTGCATGCATGCTCTCTTTTTCTCTCTTTCTGAGGAATTCTTTCAAAAATCTGTGTGAAATTAAGTGCTGTTTGATTACATACACCTTTCCCCAGTCAGAGTTTTTTTTTGATTAAAGAAAAATTTCATTAATTTCATTTAATGAATTTAGTTTTTTTCTGTGTATATTTTTGCAGATTTCTTGGGAGAAATTAGGCAGGACAGTTGCTTGAAGGCCCAGCTGACTGGCAGTCAGCCGAACTTATGTCTGAAACACTTTGACAGAGTCTCATCCTCTGATGATGCTTGCGGGTAATTTTTTGTTCTCTGCTTTATTGAGTCAGTTAGATTAAAAGTTACTCCCAGCACCTCCCACCTCCCAGTCTTTACACTAGTGTGCATATGTGTGTGCGTGTAAGTGTGTGTGTGTGCAAGCATGTGTGCGTGCGTGTGTGTTAGTGTTTCTTGTTGAAATCGGTTTTTTTTCTTGATTCAGATTTTTTTATTTTTTTTTATTATTGCTGCTGTTGTTTTGCTTGCAATTTTCATTTGGGTAATATTATTGTTCTAAACAAGAAGTGGTCTAGCTGGCAATGGAGGTAACTTTACTGTAACCAAAAACACTTTCAGGATATCGTTTGGCGTCGGGCAGTTGGTTAAACACAAAAACTAATGTCAAAACTTTGGTAGAGCTCCTCAACTTTTTCATGGTAAGGTAAAGGCAAAGCCAAGGACCGCCTAAAACGATCAAAACTGGTTAGCCATTAAGGCGCATTTGCAGAACAAAATAAATCCTTCAAAATCTCTACACCTCAGAAACAATGTTGTACATGTAACAGGAGGAGCTGTGTCTAAGGAGATCGATGCTCAGTCTTGTGATGTCACTGTCACTGCATTCCTTCAATTTCTGCGATTTTTCAGTCTGCTGAATGCCGCGGTCTCATGCAGTGTCCAGAAGTACCCACAAGAATGCAGCAGAGAAAATGCAACAAGGGTTTTGCGGCAATGGCTGTTAGTGGAGCAGGTCGTGCCTGGGTGGAGCGAAATCGATCTGGGTATCATGGTCAATCAGGAGACTAAACAGAACTTTTTCCGATGCCCTTGTGAGTATGATGTCATTTTTGACTCACATGCGAAGCAAAAGTGAGTCTATGTACTTACCCGAGTCGTCCGTCCGTCCGGACATCTGTCCGGCCGTCCGGAAAACTTTAACGTTGGATATTTCTTGGACACTATTCAGTCTATCAGTACCAAATTTGGCAAGATGGTGTATGATGACAAGGCCCCAAAAAACATACATAGCATCTTGACCTTGCTTCAAGGTCAAGGTCGCAGGGGCCATAAATGTTGTCTAAAAAACAGCTATTTTTCACATTTTACCCATTTTCTCTGAAGTTTTTGAGATTGAATACCTCACCTATATATGATATATAGGGCAAAATAAGCCCCATCTTTTGATACCAGTTTGGTTTACCTTGCGTCAAGGTCACAGGAGCTCTTCAAAGTTGGATTGTATACATATTTTGAAGTGACCTTGACCCTGAACTATGGAAGATAACTGTTTCAAACTTAAAAATTATGTGGGGCACATGTTATGCTTTCATCATGAGACACATTTGGTCACATATGATCAAGGTCAAGGTCACTTTGACCCTTATGAAATGTGACCAAAATAATGTAGTGAACCACTAAAAGTGACCATATCTCATGGTAGAAAGAGCCAATAAGCACCATTGTACTTCCTATGTCTTGAATTAACAGCTTTGTGTTGCATGACCTTGGATGACCTTGATCTTGGTCAAGGTCACATGTATTTTGGTAGGAAAAATATGTAAAGCAGTTCTTAGTGTATGCTAGGTTTAGTTATTTGACCTTGACCCTGAAGGTCAAGGTCATGTAAAGGTCAAGGTCAAGCATGTGAGTCGTATGGGCTTTGCCCTTCTTGTTGTTTGGTTACAATGATGTGATTTGCAGTACAGGTGCATTTGCATTGTTACTGGGAATCAGTGCATCTGCAAGTACCCTGGCCAGAAAAGGTTTGAGGATACATTTTTTAGCATTTGTGAATGTTAAACGGCAGTGTTTCTTGGTCAGAAACATATGTGGATTCTTTTTTTTTCTTTTGTTCAAAAATAAGCTTGTTTGTTTTGAGAAATATTTCCATTAGGGGTCAAATCAACAAATGAATCCCGGAAGCAAATGGTTTGGGATGTATAGCAGTCTGGGGATGCTGGGATATCTCGTATTTGAGAAACTAGCAATGAATACTGTCTGCATTAGAGTAATTTGCATAAACTAGTTTGCAAAGTTAATATTTTTCCGACCATAAATCCAAAGGAAGGATATAAGGCCAAATGCGCAAATAAACGTAGAAAGAGAATATTCCATTCTGTCCATACCATCCTGAAGAAGGCAGTACGTTACATGCCGAAATATTGATTTAAACGTACCTAACCTGGTTACTGGTGTGTTTTCCTTTTATTTAAACGTAGAAAGGGAATGTATGTTTGCAAACTTAGCCAGCCTTAAGTAAGACTAAGAGGGATGCCTCAAATCTGAGGAATTAGTCATGGACACTGTCTCCATTAGAACAAAATGCACAAATGAATCTATAAAGTCAGAGTATGTTTTCAGACTATCAACGCAAGGAGGGGTGCCCCATGTTCGGGGAACTCACTGAAAAAACATACAGGGCCGGTGAAAAGGTTGTGGAATCATACAACATCTCTGCTGAGATGAACTCTTCAGCTTTGTGCAGGTAAGGTTTTTGTTGTTGTTGTTGTCTTGCTTTGATCTTTCTTGTGTCAGTGTGTGCATTTTGTATGTGTGTGTGCTGGTGTTCAGTTATGTTGTTTAAAAAAAAAATTCTTTGTCGTCTTTTTGAATTGAATGTTGATTAAATTACATATTCCTACTCCGAATCACATGTAGCAGTTGACTCAGTCTAAAGTGCTAGGTCTGAAAAGGCTACCCGTCTAAGGGGAGCAACCCCAACTAAAAAAGTGTAAACGTAGCTATGGTAATGACGACGCACCCAGGGAGTTACCTCCCCTCCTGCGTACTACGTCACTACTGCTACTGACCACGTGACCCCTATCATTCGACACTTCAGCTTTCTAGGGAGCAGGTCGTGAATTTTTTGGCTCTAGTGGAAGTTCGCTGTTTGGTGTTTGCTTAGACACCCACCGGCACCCACACCCGTCTCTTCACCCGCTGCACTGGTAGTTGGTGAGCTCGTTCCTTTACTTGTATCGAACGTAAATTTTCAGTTGCTACTTGAAATTTTCGGCCACGTGTTGGTCACGTATTTTGTGGTAGCCATTTTGGAATTTTGTGTCTCCGTTTTGTTGTCAGCATGTCTGACGGAGACAAAAAGCGCGAGCGCGGCAAGGCTGATGCGAAGGGGAAAATTAAACCCAAGTCTTCCACTTCTGTCCCTAAGCCTATTTTGGTTGTTGTTTCTGACGCGGCTAACAATGCTGTTATGACGGTCCCTATTTCTGCCCCAAATGACCAGCCGGTTGGGGGGCAGTCTAATCAACCTACGCGTACCGTTGTTTCTCGCTCGTCTTCTCTGCCTCTTGCAGATTCGACGTCGCTGGTTTCATCGTTGCTTTCTTCGCTGGTTCCCGAGCTTCGCACGTTGGTGAGAGAGGAGATGGTGCGTTCTCAGCCTTCGACTTCCGTTGTCCCGTCGATGGCTTCCTTTCCGCTTCCGGCTGTGACGCTGTCCTTGACCGAGGCGGTTGCTTCTGTGCCTTCTACCGCTGTGGTTGGCGACGCAAGTAAGTTGGGCTTGTCCGTAGGCCCTCGTGAGGCCGCTGGACGCTCCCTGCTGGGAAGCAGCCCTTTTCGGCGGGTTCACGACCCGCAAACCCCTGTTCGTTCTCACTTTGGCTTCACGGAAGACCATCGTGTCGATGAGCAATGGCGGCATTTGGTTCAGGCTTCGACGCTTCCGGCACTCGCCGGAAGTGTAGGTCCTCCGACGTACGCACCCGCTGGGGTCGTTTCCGGAGTCGACCAGCCGGTTCCGTCTGCTGCGCTTCCGGCACTCGCCGGAAGCATAGGTCCCCCGATGTACGCACCCGCTGGGGTCGTTTCCGGGGTTGACCGGACGTGGCCCTCTGGGCAATCGGCCTTCCGGCCGCCGTCCACAGTGTCTGCGCTTCCGCCTTTCGCGGTCGCGCCTGATACTTTTCCGGCTCAGACCGGATCTGCTGCTTCTTCCGCTTCCGCTTCCTCTCGGGTGGCGGTCGCGGGGGGGCATCACCAGCCCTTTGGGCAGGTGTCTCAGCCCTGGCCGGGGCAGTCAGCGCTTCCGTCTTCGGTTGTTGCTTCGACTGCGGTTCCGGTTCCGGCGGCTGTGGGCATGCCGTCCTCTTACTCTTTCCCTATTCAGGGCATGAGTTCGGATGGCATTGGAGTGGACGGGTTTCCGGTTTCCGGTTACGGTGTTCACCGCCCTTCTACCAGCAACGTGGACTTCGGTCCTTCGCCGGATGTTTCGGATATTCAATCCGTCGCCAGCGAGGCTGCACGTGTTGGTTATCCGGAGAGACTCAAAGTGGCTCTTGAGGCCGCTGCTGAGGTCACTTCGAGATATTTCGCGGAAGGGGCTTCGGTCTCTTCGGCTGCCGCTTCGACGGCACCGTCCGCGATGGCTGATTTTCGCTCTGGGAAGGAGGATGACTCATACTTCCGGTTTTTGGAGTCTCCATCCATAGCCTTTCAGCTTTCTCAAGTTTTGGCCAAGCCATCTCCTTCCGGAAGCGGAATTCCTTCACTTCCGGTTCCGCTGCTCGTGCCTCACGGCTCAGTTCCGGAGCTGGCTCAGCAGTGGATGGCTTCGCCTTCTCAGGCTTCTGCATTCGCTCTGTCGTCTCACAAGCGGTTGGTTTTGCAGAAGTCTCCTAGGAACTTGTTGGATGCTTTCGCTCTCCCGCGTTCATCTTTGACAGTTCCTCCGGAGATGCTTGCCTTGTTGGCCAAGCCTATCAAGAAGGATGACGGTGTGCTCTTTTCTGAGAACACGCTGATTGCTTCTGAAGAGGCAGGGCGTCAGCAGCTGGAGCTTGCCTCCATTGCTGAGACCCTCATTCGGGCCCTCTCTCGTGCCCTCACTGATTCGCTGAATCCGTTCTCTCTCAGCGAGGATCAGGATGCGGATGACGTCTCCACTTTGTTGGCCGCTCTTGCGAGGGTCAATGAAGAACAGATGAGACTTTCTGCTGTGCACTATGCGCACTCTGTTATGTGTCGTCGGGATCTCTTCCTGTCACACTCTCAGTTTTCGGATCAGGCGACCAAGGACACTTTGCGTGCCTCACCGGTCTTGGAGGGTTCCCTCTTTGGGCATCTCGTTTTTGATGCCCGAAGACAGGAAATTCAGGCTAACAGGGACCAGCAGTTCTCTGACTTTTCCCTGCACAGCCTTAAGCAGTCCAAGCAGTCTCAGCCTTCTCAGCCGAAGCAGGCTAAGGTTGCTGGCCCTCCCAAACCGGCAGACAAGGGTCGGGGACGTTCCTCTTCTCGGGGCTCGAGAAGACGACCGTCTTCCGGCAGGGGGAGAGGCGGCTCTGGAAGCAAGCCTCACCCCCAATGAAGTGCTCCCGATCTCCCCCCCACCCCGCCCTCCACTCTGGTGATGGCGGGGGGCCCTTCCCGGGCACTTTCCCACTGGCTCGTGTCTGTACAGAGTCAATGGATCGTGGGGGTCGTGAGGTCGGGCTTCCGTCTTCTCTGGAAAGATGGCAAGGCACCTCTGGTCAGGCGTCCGCCGGCGTTCAGGCCTCCCTCCTCGCAGGAAGCCATTTCTGTCCTTCGGTCGGAAATAGACTCCCTGGTGCAGAAGGGCGCAGTGGAGAAAGTCCTCGACCACAGTTCCCCTGGGTTTTACGGACGGCTTTTCGCCGTCCCCAAAGCCTCAGGGGCATGGCGTCCTGTCTTGGACCTGTCGTTCCTCAATACCTTTTTGAGGGAGATAAGGTTCAAGATGGAGACGCCAGCGTCGGTCAGGGACTCTCTCCGCCCGGGAGATTGGGCGACTTCCATCGACCTGACGGATGCATACTTCCATATTCTTATGCATCCAGCCGACCGGAAATGGCTTCGTTTCCGGTGGGCAAGTCAGGTTTACCAGTTTCGCGCCCTTCCTTTTGGCCTGTCTCTCGCCCCTTGGGTCTTCACCATGGTCGTGAGACAGGTCTGCGCGCTGGTGAGGTCGCGAGGTGTCCGGCTACGTGCCTACCTGGACGATTGGCTCATCCTGAGTCAGAGTCAGGCGGGGTGCGAGCAGGATACCCAATCGGTTCTTCGGGAGGCCAACTTGTTTGGCTTCTCGATCAACCGATCAAAGTCGGAGCTGACACCGTGTCAGACGTTCACCTACTTGGGAATGTCTTTCGACACGGTGGCTTGGACTGTTCAGCCCTCTCAGAAGAGGGTGGACAAGCTCCAGGCGTGCATACGCTCCACTTTGCCTCTCCCGAGGGCCTCCCTGCGGACTTTGGCCTCCATCTTAGGGCAGATGGAGTCCATGGCTCTCCTGGTCCCCTTGGGGAGGGTCCACAAACGTCCCTTTCAGCTGGCGCTGAAGCCGTTCGTGGACTCTCCCACGGTGGATTGGAATGCCCTCATCCCTCTCCAGGGATGGTTCCAATCCGCTACCCTTCCGTGGCTGGACACGGAGTGGGTGTGCAGGGGCGTGCCGATAGCCCTTCCTGCCCCAGATTTGGACCTGTTCACGGACGCGTCCTTGATGGGGTGGGGGGCTCACACAGACCAGCTGACTGCGTCAGGTCTGTGGTCGGCAGATCAGAGGATGCAGCACATCAACTTGCTGGAGCTAGAAGCCGTGGCTCTAGCTCTGGACAAGTTCCGGCCCTCCCTTCAGGCCAAGCATGTTCGTCTGTTTACAGACAACACGACAGTGGCAGCTTACATCAACAAGCAGGGAGGGTCGCGGTCTCCGTCGCTTTCGGTCAGGGCCTGCGAGATCCTGATTTGGTGTTCAGAGCATCAAATCAGGCTTTCGGCCAGGTACCTTCCCGGAAGCTTGAACACTCTGGCGGACGCGCTCAGCCGCTCCGACAGAGTGCTTCAAACAGAGTGGACCATCACTCACGGAGCGCTGGATCGTCTCTGGTCTCTTGTGCAGAAACCTCAGGTGGACCTTTTTGCCACCAGGTTCTCGAAGAGACTACCAGTGTTCGTCTCACCATTCCCGGATCCCGAGGCGTGGGAGACGAACGCGATGGACATTTCCTGGTCAGGCCTGGAGGCTTACGCGTTCCCGCCATTCCAGTTACTCACACGAGTTCTCAGGAAGGCGGAGCAGGAGGGCCCGTCCCTCCTGCTGATCGCTCCTCTTTGGCCGTCTCAGCCGTGGTTCCCGGACCTGCTGAGACTCGCCCAGGGCCCTCCCATTCCTCTCGCTCTCACGCGAGGAGAACTGGTACAGCCTCACACCGGCAGCCTCCACGCAGAGCCTCAGATGCTGAATCTTCACGCGTGGAGGTTGTGCGGTCTTCTCTGAGGCGCAAAGGGGCATCAGATCTGACCATGGACCTGGTAGGACGCTCGCACAGAGCATCTACCTCGTCCGTTTATGAGTCACATTGGAGGGCCTGGGTTACCTGGTGTCACGAGCATCGGCTGGATGCTACGGCGCCCCGCACGATGCATGTGGCGAACCATCTTGCTTTCATGTCCTCTCAGGGAGCTTCTGCTGCCTCGTTGAAAGTAAGAAGATCGGCCATCTCGGCGACCCTACGCCAGATAGGTCGCTCTATAGATGTTAGTGGCGTGATCGCTGGAGTCATCAAGGGCGCTTCCCTTGCTGACGTCAAGTCTCGTACGCCCGTTCCTAAGTGGGATCTCTTATTGGTCATGGAGTTTCTGCGTTCAGCGGATTTTGAACCTCTCAGAGATGCCAGTTTTGCGAATCTTACACGCAAGTCCCTTTTCCTTTTGCTGCTAGCATCGGCACGAAGGGGCAGTGAGATCCACGCTCTTTCCGGTAATTCGGACGACATTTCCTTTGAATCAGATGGGTCCGTTACTTTGCGGTTTCGACCTGAGTTTCTTGCGAAAAACCAGGCTCCCGAGCGAGCTTCTCCTTTGGTTCATGTCAGGCCTTTGTCCACTATTCTGGCTCCGAATGATCCAGACTTAGTAAATTGCCCTGTTAGAGCCCTTCGCATCTACCTTGCCCGTGCTCAGTCTCTTAGATCCGCAGCTCAAAAGCTTTTGTTTATTTCTCTCAATACGGAGAGACATAAGGATATTACTAAGACGACTCTGGCCCGGTGGGTGTCGGCGCTCATTAAGCATGCTTACGAGTGGAGCCGCCGCAATGAAGGGGGGACACAGCCTGTCCTTCCTCTGGAATCAGCTCGGGCTCACGAGACGCGAGCTTGGGCCTCCTCCTTGGCCGTGTTACGATCAAGAAGACTGGAGGAGGTGCTCCACACCGCATACTGGCGTTCCGAGGATGTCTTCATGAATTTTTACCTGCGTGACATCTCGGCTCTTCGCCAGGATGGATCTAGAGCTTTGCCTGCCATGGTGGCAGGAGGTCAGCTCTTGACAAGGATTTGAGAGTGAGTTTGAACTTTTTCTTTCCCACCGCCTTGTTGTTTCAATCTGCTACATGTGATTCGGAGTAGGAATATGTAATTTAATCGAAAATTTTATTGTAAATTTTCATTTAATAAATATACCTACCCGAATCACATATCGTAGTCCCTCCCACCTACCCCGCTTATGATTTGGAGATTTTATTCTTCGAGTCGAATGATAGGGGTCACGTGGTCAGTAGCAGTAGTGACGTAGTACGCAGGAGGGGAGGTAACTCCCTGGGTGCGTCGTCATTACCATAGCTACGTTTACACTTTTTTAGTTGGGGTTGCTCCCCTTAGACGGGTAGCCTTTTCAGACCTAGCACTTTAGACTGAGTCAACTGCTACATGTGATTCGGGTAGGTATATTTATTAAATGAAAATTTACAATAAAATTTTCGATTTCTTGGTCTCGTAAAACTAAATAACAAAGACGTTCATGTGTTCATGGAAGCAAATTGGCTTCTTTAAATCTGTGTGTATATCTGTGCATCTGTTTTGTGTGTGACAATGAATGTTTTTTTTGGTTTTTTTAGGATTGACATAGCCACATTCTTACCTGAGAAATATAACTTGCATAGTTATTCTTTTTTTCAGCACAAGAGAATTTAAGCTGTAAAACGTGAACATGCGCGCATTTCTTGTATGCTACTTTGTTTTGCAACTCTGAGCCACATCTTTTAGTGATGGTAATTTAATCATCTTTGTCGGTGCACTCAGGATTTACGAGGATCTGGTTGCGGCGGCCATGCTTACCACCGCGGATTACCCACAGTGCACTGCACAGGATCTCCATCAGCTGGCTGTCAACAACCAGGAACATCTCAGGAACCTGACTGGCTTTACGTTTGGGGAATGTGCAGGTGCGTTGAAACTGCTGCCTTTTCTTACACGGCTGTAAATGGGGGTGTATAGGATTCACTCCGTCTGTGTGTTAGTTTGTCCTTCTATCCACACTTAGATCTCTGGTGTTTATCGGCCGATTGATTCATTGAACTGAAATTTGGTGTGTTGCCTGGAAATAAGGGACACACAGTTGTAGCAAACAAAGTAGGATTCCTAGCTGCCTTAAATGGAAGGGGAGATAAACCAGGGGCATTTTTGAGATCTGGCATGTACACGTTAGCTATGAATGGTAACTATTATTTTTGTGTGTGAGTTCTGTCCCCTGAATAGCCTTGCATACTCCAAGGCTTTTATTGTCGATCTTTTCACAGTTTTCTTTGGTGAGGTCACCCCTCAAGGTCAGCCTTTGTTTTTGTACAGCTTTTCTGAGGTAGCTGTGATGCAAGGACCCCCTTGGAACCAGCCAAAAGTGTCCCTATATTGTGGGCGTTTTTTGGTTCGAGTCATACTTTGATCAAGTTAATATCAATAACAAAATGTGCACTGTATTGCTCATTTTGTTTGTTTGTTCGTTCATGGGCTGAAACTCCCACGGCTTTTACGTGTATGACCGTTTTTACCCCGCCATTTAGGCAGCCATTCGCCGCTTTCGGAGGAAGCATGCTGGTTATTTTCGTGTTTAATAATAAGAACATTTATATAGCGCTAAATCAAAAACTTTCGTTAAAAAGGCTTGCTCTAAGCGCTTGACATCTAAACTAAAACGTCATTCACACTCTTTACAATGATGTACAAGAACTTCATGTCACACTCTTTCATTCAGTATAGCACCATTCACACAGTTGTTATTCTATAACCCACCAAACTCTGACATGGATTACAGGATCTTTTTCGTGCGCACTTGGTCTTGTGCTTGCGTGTACAAACGGGGGTGTTCGGACACCGAGGAGAGTCTGCACACAAAGTTGACTCTGAGAAATAAATCTCTCGCCGAATGTGGGGACGAACTCACGCTGACAGCGGCCAACTGGATACAAATCTAGCGCGCTACCGACTGAGCTACATCCCCGCCCCTCTACGTATTGCTCATTAAACTGAATACATTGAAATGCAATTGAATGGAAATTGTCTATGGTGTATCTTAACCTGCCTGTGATGGACAAAGGGACAACCGAGGGTGTCCTTTCATGGGAGGGACCTTACATATAAGAGGCACAACTATATATATATCTCATTAGACGATGGTCATGTGTAAAGGTTTTAAGAAATGAGTGTGCACCAAAACTGGGACACCTTACTGGCTTACAACTCAAGTTTTATCATTAGACATGCTCTCACACACAAAAATGAAAATCATACTTAGAATGTTTTTGTGTTAACTCAAGTGTGCAAGGGGGCTGGATAGCTCAGTTGGTAGGACGTGTGATCCTAGGATTCCGGGTTCGAATCCAGGCCGGGACAGACACGGGTCAACTTTAGATTCAGAAATGGTATCCATGTTCCACCCCCGTATCACCACAATGACACGTAAAAGACCTTGGTCATTCTGCCATATTAGTGCTCATGGTGGCTGATTACACCTAAACACACACACACACACCTGGGTAGCGCAACTCTTGTTGTTGCTAGTTGTCCAGGGGGAGGAATCGACCAGAATTTCCCAACAATGGGATAATAAAATACATGTTTATGAAATGAAATTAAAGAAAAATATAATACTGTTTGGTTTGCAGATAAAGTGAAGCTGCCTATGGTGGACAAAAACCAGGACATGTGTGATAATCCTTACCTCATCAAGTTCTTGGCTGGTGGAAGATATGTGTGCAAGGACTACAACTTGACACAGCCAATCACGTCTCCTGGGGGCTCTTGCCAGTAGGGATGAATTTCGCCTTTCTAGTTCTATGACGTAAATGATTCATTTAGTAGCAAATTTGTGAGTTATTCGAAAGATTCATGTCTGTGTTTTATTTATTTTAGAGTGACTACACTGACACAAATGAACTACATTTATTCCAGAGTAGGTGTATTCATCTTACAAGATGTTTAAAAAGGGGGGGGGGGGGGGTGAGGGGTCCACTGCACTAAAATGTCAGCTTTTATGTGCCTTTCACACACAACAATTGAAATTGAAAACAGCACTGACTTGTGCATTTTTTCTTTTTACTTATCAAACGCCTCTTTTTCTAGGCGTGCCTTCTCAGCTGTATTATGCTTCTGGAGATATTCTGATCGCTTCCTGCCTGAAGGAATGAAATGTGGGCGAGACGACATCATCAGAGGTCTCAGGGCTAACAGGCAGTACCTTCACCAATCCTACGATCGCTGTCTAGGTAATTTGTTTTGTTTTCTTGTGGCTGTGATTGTGTGTGTTTTGGGGAGGTGTTGGGATATGGGGTACAGGGGAGGTGGCAAAAACAATCATGATTTCCTCAAATGCTAATTTGAACAAAGATTTGAAATGTTACACACTTGTAGGGTTTGAGGACCTCCATACGTGTCAGATTTACCTTCAACATATTTCAAGGTAATGGTGGGGCTAGATTAGGAAAAAAAGGAAAATCATCATTTTTCTGGACATTTTTAAGGTTAAAGCTTTGAAACTTCACACACTTCCAGGGCTTGATGACCTCCAGACCGAGAGAAGCTTGGTTGACCCTAGTAGAATTTCAAGGTCATGACAGGGTCATGTTTGGGGAAAAATAAGGACAATTATCATTGTTTAAGCTAGAGCTTTGAAACTGCACACACATTCATGGTTATGATGACCTTTCAGATATATCATAATCCAAGTCTGGTTCCCCCTTGTCAAATTTCAAGGTCACAGTAGGGTCAAGTTTGTGACAAAAAGGAAAAAATACATTTCTTGAGCTAAAGCTCTGTGTTTCACACATTTCCAGGAATTGATGACCTCTAGACTTAAATCTGGTTGATCCTGGTCCAGTTACAAGGTTGCAGCTTTGGTCGATTAGAAATGAAGTATAATTTTCTTGAACGTTCATGGAGCTGGAGAAGTAGATAATTAATGTCTGATTAATACTTTTATGGCAAAGGTGAGCCTTATGAGCATTTGAAGTAGATAGGTATTGTGTGATTAATACTTTTTTGACAAAGGTGAGCCTTTTGAGCATTTGCTCTTTTTGCTTTTATACTCAGTTGCCTTTCAATATATGCAAATAAGAAGAGGAGAATTGAGGAGAAAAAGATGGAAAGCCTGAGCTGGTGGTAAAAAAAAAAGTAAATGCATGGATGGATCTACTTCCATATAAAACAGATTTCAGATAAAATGTTTGTTTCTTTATTTGTTTTTTTTTTGTGTTTGATCAAATTTATTCCTGTGTTCAGTATGGAAGTAAATAAGGGCTCCCACTTATGCGTTTGGTATTTTACAGATTCAGACGTTGCACTGGCCTACGGCAATGTGGTGGTCGCCAACATCGAGGGACAGTGGAGGACGTTGTGTGGAAACTGGTGGAGCGACCGCGAGGCCAAGATCGTTTGCCATTCTCTGGGCTACAAGTTTGGTATCGCTTTTAACAGGTATGGTGCATTGAGGGTTTTTCTTTTTTTCTTCTGCATTCATGGGCTGAAACTCCCATGTACACTCGTGTTATTTTGCACGAGTAGGATTTTACGTTTATGATCGTTAATTACCCTTGCCATTTAGGCAGCCATAACTCGATTTTGAGGGGGAGCATTTATGTTCTTTTCTCTTGTGTTTCACTGCTGCAACTGAATTTGCTGTCAAACTCGGGCACTGAAGACCACCCAAATCTGAGATAATCGGGTCATAAAATGGAAAATATGAAAAACCCTGGGAAAAATAATGCAATAAATGTCAAATGAGCAGCAATGTATATTACTTTATTTATATTTTTAATTGCTTTTTGTGTTATTTGCTTCTGGTCTTTTGTCCTCTTCCATAAAAGAGAGGGAAGCTTAAATAGGTATTAATAGGTAACATGCGCCTTGAGTCGCCTTGTGTGGTGAGATACGTGCGCGATATAAATCCTCGTAAATAAAAATAAAATAAATAAATAAATAAAATGGAAGTAAATTTACAGACCATATCAGTCCAATAAGAAACTGAGAAACCAAGGTCCAAAAAGGGGGCAAGTCTTAAAAAGGGGGAATATAAAGAAAGAAGGTTTCACCGTACTGCAGATTTCTATGTCCTTTGTTTGCTGAGAAAAGGGACTGAGAGCGTTTCATGATTTAAAAACATCAACTACAAAGACTAATATATTTACAGTGGAACTCCCCCATTAAATTACATATTCTTACTCCCAATCACATAATTATAGCATTGACATAGTCCGAGATGCTAGGTACTGAAAAACGCTTACCCGTCCAACAACTTAAAGGGAAGCAACCCCATCACCAAAAAAGGCAAACGTAGCCATGGTAACGAGCCGGTACCCCGGGAGTTACCTCCCATCTAGTGGATACTACGTCACTTCCTACCACAACACGTGGCAACTCATACGACTTTCAGCGTCCCATGAGAGAGGTTGTTGAATTTTTTGCGCTCCTTGTCACCGGCCGGCCACGTTACTCGTCTTTCTCCCGTGCGAGCTCCTTTTGGTGAGCTCGTTCTTGTTTGTGTTTACGAACTTTTTTGCTGTTTAGTGACTGATTTTTCGTCCTTTGGGATTTATATTGTCAGTGACTTTGTGCGTTTTCGCCATTTTGTATTCTGGTCAGTGTGTTGACTGTGATATTTTGGTGTGTTAGCCTCCGCTTGTCTACTCTAGTGGGTTGCAAGCGTGGTTATTTGTTGTTCTTTGAACATTGTGTGTTACTGAGCTTTCTGTCCGTTCGGACTTGCGTTTTGTCAGTAATTTTTGTGTTGTGTTTCGTTTGTTTGAGTCAGCATGGCTGACTCTGATAAACGGAAAGGATAGTACGAGTTTCGGTCGTAGGCCGTTACTCTTAGTAATAGTGCTAGCTCTGTGTGTTCTAGCGTTACTATTGTCTCCTCCTTTGCTTTGGCGTTGGAGCAGGGGCCGTTTGTGTCCTCTGTGTTACTGTCCCTCGTTCCAGAGATCCGCGGTTGGTGTACGAGGTGATGCAGCGCTCTGCTGTTTCCGGCAGTGCCGCATTTCCGCCTGCGGTGGGGGATGTGCAGTCACTTGCTTCGCTGGTCGTGCCTTCCGGTTTCCGGAATTCAGGTTCCTGCTTCAGCGGTTTCCGCCTCCTCAGGTGGACTCTCAAGTAAGTTGAACTGGTCCGACGGCCCTGGTGAGGCGACTGGACACTCCCTGCTGGGAAACAGTTCATCTTGGCAGCTTCACTAACTGCACTCTGCTGGTCGGCCAACACCACCTTTAGAGGATTGGGGTTGTTGACCAGCAGCAGTGGCTTGCGGCCACTTAACAAGAACGCCTGTTGCAGGATCAGACTTTGTTGACTGGCAGCGGCGGCCGTTCCCGGTTTCGGCCGGGATAAACGGTTTCTCCCTCACTTGGTCGCTCTGACTACGGTAACGGGGGGGACCATAGACTGGCCTTCGGGCTTTATGGCTTCCGGCCTCAGTCTATGCAGTCTTCGTTTCCGCTTTCGGCGGTTTCGGCGGCTGCGTTTCCGGCTTCGGCCGGAAGCATAGGTCCACCTACACACGTACGCTGGAGCGGCGGTGTATGGATGGACCGCAGACTGGCCTCCGGGCTTTATGGCTTCCGGCCTCAGTCTATGCAGTCTTCGTTTCCGCTGAGGCGGTTTCGGCGGCTGCGGTTCCGGTTTCGGCCGGAAGCGTAGGTCCACCTACACACGTACGCTGAAGTGGCGGTGTACGGAGGGACCGCAGACTGGCCTCCGGGCTTTATGGCTTCCGGCCTCAGTCTATGCAGTGTTTGTTTCTGCTGTGGCGGTTTCGGCGGCTGCGTTTTCGGTTTCGACTGGAAGCATAGGTCCACCTTTGGCGCTAGTGTATGGATGGACCGCAGACTGGCCTCCGGGCTTTATGGCTTCCGGCCTCAGTCTATGCAGTCTTCGTTTCCGTTGTGACGGTTTCGGCGGCTGCTATCCGGCTTCGGCCGGATTCGCCGTTCTTCTTCCTGGCAATTCCGTTTGGATGTCAAGGAGGAAGCAACAGTGTCTGGCAATAGGTCCTCCTTCACTTGTACGCTCCGACGTTGGTGGTGGGATGGACCGCAGACTGGCCTCCTGGCTTTATGGCTGCCGGCCTCAGTCTACGCAGTCTTTGTTTCCGCATTGTGTGGTTTCGGCGGCGTCGTTTTCCGGCTTCGGCCGGATATGCTGTTTCTCTTTCTGTCACTTCCGTATGGATGTCAGAGAGGGAGCAATAGCAGTCGGCTTTCGGTACTCTGTGCCTCAGCCGGGGCAGTCGTTGCTTCACCCGGAGGGTGTTGTGACGTCCGCTTATCCAGGCCGGTGGTCGGATGGTTGGTCTACTTACCGTACTTTCCGGGTGACAAGGCGCTTCGTTATACAAGACGCACCCCCTTCTTTTTAAAAAAAATTGTAATCCCGTCACCCATTGGGCGCATGGGGCCGATAGGGCGCACCAAAATTGAAAAAGTATACCAGTAACAAACGGTCGAAGAATGAAAATAAGCCGCACATCAAAGGCAGGTCCATTGTTTATAGACACGACCTTCTTCCAAGGGGTCAATGACCCAGTTTTTGCCATGAGAGGTGGTTCCCCTGTCATATCTGAGAGAGGAAACACTTCCTGCACCGGGGTCAGTGACCGAGTTTAACAGAGTGGAAATATGTGTGCTCTGTGTGTGCCGCGAGATCAAAGGCATTGTGATAGCTGGGTGGCCTTGTTTATAGACACGACCTTCTTCCCAGGGGTCAATGACCCAGTTTTTGCCATGAGAGGTGGTTCCCCTGTCATATCTGAGAGAGGAAACACTTCCTGCACCGGGGTCAGTGACCGGTCAGTGACCGAGTTTAACAGAGTGGAAATATGTGTGTTCTGTGTGTGCGGCCAGATCAAAGGCAGGTCCATTGTGATAGCTGGGTGGCTTGAGAGCTCGAGGAAACTTGGCCAGGGCAGTACCTAGTAGCTGAAACATGCATTATCACAAGTTGTTTGACTGGTACTCAGGCGATCTCTTTGATTTTTTTCGTATTTCATACACGGATTAGACGCTTCGTTATGCAAGACGCAGGGGTCGAACTCGAGGAAAAAAGTCGCGCCTTATGACCCGGAAAGTACGGTACCCTTTTCCTCATGGTCAAGGGATGAGTGAGGTCGTTTTCCGGTGTTACGGGTTTCCGGTTATTCCGTGCTTCCTCCCACCGCTGGTGTTTATAACTTTGGTCTTTGTCCTTCAATGGTCCACTCTGAGGTTCAGTCGGTGGTCAGCGAAGACACATGGTCGGGATTTCCGTCAAGGCTCAAGGTTATTCTTGCAGCTGCGGCGGAGGTTACTTCCCGTTACTTTCCTTTCAGGAATCATAGGTCCCTCACCACATGGTCACTCTGTGTCGGTGCTGGGGTTGACCGGAGACTGGCCTCCGGGCTTTTTGGCTTCCGGCCTCAGTCGAAGCAGCCTTCGTTTTCGCATGGTGCGACTTCGTCGGTTGCATTTCCGGCTTCATCCGGATATACTGTTCCTCTTCTTTCAGATTGTTTTCTGTGAGGAAGGAACAGCGGCCGCTTTCTGGCGTTCTGGCTCCTCGGCCGGGGTAGTCGTCTCGTCACCCTTCCGGTGGGGGGGCTTCTGTCCATTCAGTTCCGTTGTCTTGGATGTCATTTGGCTTTTTCTGACTCTCATTCAGTCAGGATATCAGTCGGGATGATGTTCTGGTACGCGGGTTTCCGGTTTCCGGTTATCCCGTGTATTGTTTCTGCCTCTGGTGGATGTGACTTCGGCATTGTCTTTCGCTCGGCCACTCTGACTTCAGTTGGTGGCTAGTGAAGAGACATTTTTGAGGGGGGGTTTTCCGTTAAAGCTCAGGTTGTTCTTGACGCTGTGGCGAAAGTTTTCCCTTTAATTTTTGGAAGGTGCATCGGCGGTTTCAGCTTCCTCTTTGGTTGCCTCGTTGGCGATGTTGGACTTCCGTTCCGCGGAGGAGGAGGATTCCTTCTTCCAGTTCGAAGAGTCTCCTTCTGTGGCATACCACTTTTAGCAGGTTCTGGAGAAGCCTTTTCATGCCTGGAATGGTATTCCTTTGTTCCCGTTCCTTTGCTGGTCTTTTCATGGCAAGTTAAGGAACAGGCTCATCCTTTGCTGGCTACGGCTACGTAGGCTTTGGCTTGCTTTCGTCCTTTGCTCTCCTGCGGTCACCTTTTTGGTGACGTAGGGATTGCTTCCTCTGCTGGTTAACAGTTTACGAGAGACTTGGTTGTGTCAGTACTAGAACACATCCTTGTCTCTTCAGGGGTGATATGACGTCAGTTTGTTGGAATTGGCATCTCTTTGGGGACGATCTTCACATTATTTTATTTTGATCTGTTCACTTTCAGTGTAGATCATTTGGCTGATGACGTCTTTGTTCTTTGTTCAGCCTTGGTGGTGTGAGCGAAGATCAGGTGCTTGTATCCTCACTTCACTATGCTCATGCGGTTTGGTGTCGGAGGGTGTTTGTTCTCGCACTTATTGTGCATGGATGAATTCCTCGAGTGAACTAGGTCCACCAGCTCAAGCGCCCGCTGAGGTCTCGTCTGGTGGATCTAGGGCTGCCCTTCGGGTTTACTGGTGTCCGGCCTCAGTCGGTGAGCAGTTGTTTCAGCCACGGGCTGCTGCTTCTGTCGCACTTCCGGCTCGCTGGAGAGGTTGTTTCTCTTACCGGCGTCTTAGTTACGTCAGGGTTTTTTAGAAACAACGATTGATCTTTGTGGTCATTGTTGTCTGTCGCTGGGTCCGACTCTGTCTTTCTCTGGCGATCAGATTTGTTCTGGTGTTTCGTCCTAACTTAAGATGTTCTTGAGTTGGCCTCGGAGGTTACATTCAGATTTTCTGAGGGGGCATTGTCTTTGGCAATGTAGGTCTGAGGAGTCATCCTTTGTGGCTTACCTTCTCTCTCAGTTTTGGCCAGTCCTCTCCTTCTGGCAGGGGGGGCTGGCTAATGTTCCTATTTCTTTCGTTTACCTGTGTACAGCGGGTACTTCGGAATTATGGCTGTCCTACGGGCATCATGGCTCTTAGCCTTGACCTGTGCGATTGTCTCCTGCATTTCGCAGGTAGCTATGGCATTTCCGGTTCCTGTGTTGGCGGATTTCTAATCTTTCTTGATCCTTTTTCTGAGGTGAGTCAGTACGACTTCCGTTCGGTCGGGTTTCTTTTTACAGTCACCCTTCTATCACAGGCAACTATGACTATGGCGTTGGCCTGTTGGTCTCCGTGTCTGTCCCTCAGTCTTTCAGACGTGGACAGACGCGTTCTGGTTTTTCGCCCAAACTCAGGAAGGCTCTTGATTTGGTCTTGAATATAATTTCCAGTTTTTTCCTGAGAACTCTTTGTCTCGGGAGTCTTTTGGCTGGTCGGCTTCACGTTTTTTCCGGTATGCCTACCAGTCGTGTTTTCGGCTATGGGTTCTTGATTCGGTTTCAATTACCTACAAGCAGACTGAACTGCGGACTCTATGGCTTTGAGCCATTTTGTTCATGGTTACTGGTCACACTAGACTTTGTCCTCTGTGACTTCCGCACTTTCGGTTGCTTATGCTTTTTGTAAGTAGCTGCTTCCTCATATTATCTCTTTCTGCTTTTGCACGAACGGGTAGAGGTTTTCTGGTTACCATCTCTTAAGCAGCAAGTCTGCTGTTTACGGCACCCTTCTTTAGCATGCTTTATGGGTGACGATGTCAAAAGATCGCAGTGAGGGTTTTTCCTGATGTTTTCTTATGTCACTTCCTAAGAGTACTATGATCGTTTCTTGGTTAGTTTGTACTCTAACGCAGAGTAGCAGACAGTGTGCTTAGGGGGGGGGTGAGCGTTTCTTCACGTTCTTGGATCTTTAGGAACGCTTATGCTATTTTTGAGTTTTTATCATCGGGTTGGACTCTGGTACTTCGTACTCAGGTCTCTCTCTTTCTTTTTGCGTGGAGATTGGTCACTCTTCTCTGGAGCTGACCTATATCTCACAGGTGTTGTCGGGCTTTGGCATAAAAAGGGGGGGGGGGGGTCAGATTGTCTTTCCCCTCCTCTCGGCTCGGGTTCATGTAATCCAGGGCTCTTCTTTCTTCCTGGGCCGTTTTCTTTACGGTCCGGGGGGAAGTGTTGGGCACAGCTTTCTGGCTTTCTGAAGTTGTCTTTGGCAAGTTTTGCCTAAGAGACATCCTGGCTGTCAATCAGGAATTTCTCTGGCCCCTTCCTGACTTGTTGGCAGGGGGCCAGTTCCTGGCAAGGGTGTTAGAGTGAGTTAGAATTTTCTTTCCCACCGGGCCCTTCATGCCTTTTTTGGCAGCAGGCCAGTTTCTGGCAAGGTTTTTAGAGTGAGTTAGATTTTTCTTTCCCACCGCCTTGTTGATGTTATCTGCTATATGTGATTGGGAGTAAGAATATGTAATTTAATGGAAAATTTTATAAGTAAATTTTCATTTGATTAATATACTTACCCCAATCACATAGTGTAGGCCCACTCGCCTGCCCCGCTTATGGTTTTAGTTTTCTTAAAGCCGTATGAGTTGCCACGTGTTGTGGTAGGAAGTGACGTAGTATCCACTAGATGGGAGGTAACTCCCGGGGTACGGGCTCGTTACCATGGCTACGTTTGCCTTTTTTGGTGATGGGGTTGCTTCCCTTTAAGTTGTTAGACGGGTAAGCGTTTTTCAGTACTTAGCATCTCAGACTATGTCAATGCTATATGTGATTGGGGTAAGTATATTAATCAAATGAAAATTTACTTATAAAATTTTCCATTTACGACTTTGGAAAAACCTTGAAAAGAAGGTCTTGAAAAGGGGGGGTCTTAAAATGGGGGTTTGAGTTTTTTGGGCGGTCATGAACTTGGTTGCAGTGTACGTACTGTCATGTTACGCACAAATACACACACAGAGTTGCAGTTTACTGTCATATTAACACACACATACACACACACCCAAACACATTACAGCAGAACAACTTAAACTCAAATTTCAATGAAAATGTACTAATAGCATAATGCTCGCTCCCCGCAGGTCGTAAGTCGCGTTTTGGGGTGAGTCGTCCACTGGGGTTTCATTATATAGTAAAATGCATCCGTGGCGGCAAAATCAGTCATAAAAAGGGAGTAGTCGTAAAAAGGGAGGTCGGTAAGGGGGATCGAGTTCTACTGTATTTATATATATAGACAGCGGAACCCCCCTTTTAAGACCTTCAACAATCTGAGAAAATCAGGTCTTAAAAGGGAGGTAAATTTACAGAGGCTATGAACAGAACATCTGAGAAAGCAGGGTCTTAAAAGGGAGGTAAATTTACAGAGGCTATGAACAGAACATCTGAGAAAGCAGGGTCTTAAAAAGGGGGAAGTCTTAAATTGGGGGATTTATTAGGCAAAAAAAAAAAAAAAAAAAGTCTGTTAACGGTAACATAGGCCAATAAAATAGGGTCGGTAGATCGGGAATTTTTTTTTTTCCCCAAAAAAACATTTTTAAGTTATTTTGCCAAAAAACAAAGACCCTTTTTTTTTTTTTTTTTTTTTTTTTCTTTTTTTTTTCTTTTCAAAAAAACATATTTTTAAGTTATTTTGCCAAATTTTTTTTTTTTCCCCCAAATGCCCAAAAAAAGTCTAGGGTCGCGGGAAAAAATAGGGTCGGTTGGGATACCGTAAACAGACTATTTTTTTTTTTTTTGTGCCTTAGGCATGCGTATGTCATGAAACGTCCAACTTTGAAATTTGGGTGGGGGTATTCAGGTGACAATAACTTTTTTGTTTATCAGCAAAACTCAATAAAACTTTGCTATGTTATGTAAAATGAATGCCAAAACAGACTAGTTAGCAGCATATCTAAAATAAACTGAACACAAAAAAAATTTCTTCTTTGTGTTTGTCACGTGTTCCAAAAAATGGGCGTACAAATTTCAACAAAAATCATGTTGTCACCCCCATAACATTTTTTACCTTTAAATATAGCACAATTCTCTTTGCAAATATGAAAAGTTTATTCATTTTCCTTTCATTTGATATATAACCTTCTATATTTCATTTAGAATATGCCCCCAGATAGCCACTCGGCAAGGAGGCACCAACAGCACTGTAAAATATGCCCTAAAACCCCCGAACTGGTAAGAGTTAAACGTAATATCAGCTGGTAGCTTAAGTTGCCAATAAGTTACAGGTACTGTACAGATGTAATTTTAAATTTCAAGAGGTACAATTTCAGAAATAATTTGTTTTCACGTTATTTCTCCATCATATGCACACATAACAATTTCTTTTTCTCCCTCTCTCTTTCAGCTCAATGAGTTCAATGATAGAAGAGGCGTTCGGCAACCTCAGACATGACAGCGAAACTCGGAGCGTCCGTTGCTCAGGTAATGAGACGTCTCTGAAGGACTGTCGCTTTGAAAAGCTTGAGTACTGCTGGGGAGGAGGACAGGCTGGAGCCACATGCTTCAATACAGGTGAGCCCTTTATCCTCTTTCTCTTACGTTCCCACCTGGAAAATGTATGCTGAAGTGGGCTTCATACTACACCCTTATGGAACAGTATTTATGATACCTGCTTGTCTAAAGTATTGAATATGTTTTTATCCGTCGTTTCCATTTTACCATTATCATGTAACTTCTGTGCATTGCATGACAAAATGTCAAATTGCCTGAATAAAACATTGTTGAAGAAAAAACAAGATAGGTGAAATTGGATCAAACTTTCATTAAAATACAATAGTGAATGTTCACAAGAACTTTAAAATAGGGTGCTTTACCCCGAACGAGCAATGTTACACAACAGACAAACAACAATAAGAGAAGATGAGAAATTAAACTTCAACAAAATATATTGCAGAACTGAAGTATGAGCTCATCCCAGCCAAACCAGGAGCCACGTACGGTTTCATCAAGCGTACAGCAGACAACCGCACCGCCACAGTGTCATTACAGTGGTACGGAGAAAGGGAAACTAACCTGCTGTGCCAGGCTGCTGGCTTTCCCTACGGTGGAATCCCTTTCCCCAACCCCCTCCAGGAGGAAGAAAAGGATGACTTCTACTGGAATGCTTACTCATCTTGCAACGGTGACAGTGCAACCAGCATTGAACAGTGTGTTGGGGGCAGTTGGAATTACCAAAGTGCTTACATGGATGTTGAATCTGCCAATGGGACTGTCACGAAAACAGTCAACCTCTACCACAGGCTGGCTCAAGTGTTCTGCTTCAGTGGACCGTGTATGTATTGTAAAACTGTTTCCTGGTGTGAAGTGTGTGTGAGAGTGTGTTTTCTTCAGTTTGACTGAGCGAGAAAGGAGTGTTTCGTCGATGTCCTCCTTTGGCTTTATAGGGCTTAGGCTCTTGTTGCATTTATCGCATTTTAATATGTGACATAACATGTGCATTTCGGGACAAAGTGCTACAGCCATTCTTACCCTTATCCCACTTGCGGAAAATGACTGCACATGCGGCAAGCCCTTTAGGGTCAGCGACAGGCAGGTACTTTGTGCCCAGACCTGCTTTATGGTCAACAGCTTAATACCAGCTGTTAACCTTCACCGTGCTTCCTGGGTCGTCCACGACTCAGAGCCTCACAAAAGTGTCTGTATCTCTGAAACTATTGGGAGTTTTTGATTGAGACTTTATGTAATCCTCAATCGCCATAGTACCTAATTCCTATCGACCATTTTTTAAAGGATTATCTTTGTAAACAAACAAATAAACAATGACATCATTTGAACTACTCAGTCCGGATGTTGTGGGTCGTGGACGACGCGTATGGAATTAAAGAAGGCTTTTTATGGAGTTTATTCCTATTTGGATGGTGTGGGTCGTGTATGACCCATACTCTGCAAAGAGAGGGTATAGAGTTTATCCCTATTTGAATGGTGTGGGTCGTGTATGACCCATACTCTGCAAAGAGAGGGTATAGAGTTTATCCCTATTTGGATGGTGTGGGTCATGTATGACCCATACTCTGCAAAGAGAGGGTATAGAGTTTATCCCCATTTGAATGGTGTGGGTTGTGTAAGACCCATATTTATTACGTCGAATCCTTCTTTAGAAAGTATGGGTCATACATGACCCACATCATCCGGACTGTGTTGTCCAAAGCGTAATCTCGTGAAGGTTAAATTGTTTCTTAATAGCTAGCTTTCTAAACACAGTCATGAATGCTAAACTATGCTGAGGATCTGTCAGCTGTGTGTGCACTTGCAGCTTATTTCCTGATTCTTACTCCATCTTCAGTACTTTCCTTTGAAGCCAGATGGTTTTGGAAATGCATGAGCTACGAAAAGTTAAAACTTTCAATTCTTTTAGGCCACGGTGATGAACTGTTTCAAAATGTTTGCAAAGTTTTGCTATGTTACCTTTCTCATTTTCAGTGCGTCTCCACAACAGCCTTCTGAACTCAACGGGTGTGGCTCAGATTCGGAACGAAGAGGATGACAGCAAGTATGACCGGAGGCAATACCTGGGGATATGCCGAGAAGGCTTTGACAACTTTGAGGCTTCGCTCTTCTGCAGAGGTCTTGGTCTCGGATTTGAAGGTGGCATTGCTTTGAACTATCTACCGTTCCGCTACTCCTTTGAGTCAAGCAACTTCTTCAACGTGTCTTGCAAGGGTGGGGAGAGAGAATTCCAGGACTGCGACGTGGAGCGGGTGACGATGGGTAGTTGCTATCGACCTGCTGTTGTAAGCTGCACACCTCGTCTGGAAAATGATAAAGGTATTTCACTGTGAAATGTATGTAACATTCAGTATGAAACAAGAACAAATGCAAAACACTCACATGTACATCAACCGATTTGCCTTTAAAGTGGACCAACAGACAATTACGGTAAAATTATATGGTTTTCAGTTTGTAGATTTGTTTTTTAAAAATGTGATTCTTTTGTGGATTCATTCCAACGTTCAGCCATGAGCTTTTAACCTTTTCACAATTTCATGATCTCATACATGACAGTTCATCTGATTTTGCATCATTGTTTCAAAAATATCCTGGCATGTTTTTAAACTTTTTTTTTTTTTTACCATTTCATGATCTCTTGCCTTACAAATCCTTCCATTTTTCTCACAGCTCAAGAGATGACAGTCAAACTGTTCTCTGACAACAGGACGATCATGGTCTACCACCAGGACCAGTGGGGCTACATCTGTGGCGATCGCTGGACTGATGTAGAAGCAGAAACAGTCTGCAGAGGCCTGAATTATTCCAGTGGTATTGCCGCCAGCAGAAGCTCAGATTCAGGTGGCTATCCCTACCTGCTTCACAACGTCACCTGTGACAACAACGCCGCAAGTCTGGCTGATTGTCTGTCTGATGACGTGAAATCCGATGTTTGCGGGTATGAAGATCCCGCTGGCGTCTTTTGCTACAACGCAGGAGATTGTAAGTGTACAATTTATGCTTTCCTTTTATTTTGATGTAAATTGTGACGGGCGCGGTGGCGTGGTGGTAAGACGTCAGCCTCCTAATCGGGAGGTCGTGAGTTCGAATCCCGGTCACTGCCGCCTGGTGGGTTAAGAATGGAGATTTTTTCGATCTCCCAGGTCAACTTATGTGCAGACCTGCACTAGTGACTTAACCCCCTTCGTGTGTACACACAAGCACAAGACCAAGTGCGCACGGAAAAGATCCTGTAATCCATGTCAGAGTTCGATGGGTTATAGAAACACGAAAATACCCAGCATGCCTCCCCCGAAATCGGCGTATGCTGCCTGAATGGCGGGGTAAAACCGGTCATACACGTAAAAATTCACTTGTGCTTAAAAACATGAGTGAACATGGGAGTCTAAGCCCATGTACGAAGAAGAAGAAGAAGATGTAAATTGTTGGGGAGATTGTATAAGCATAACATTTTTGCTCTTATCTTAGTTTTAGCTAATAAGGAGATTATAAGTTTGCAGTGTATGCTTTCCTTTTATCTTGATGTCGGCTGTCGGCTGTAAGGTAGAAAAATGTGTGCTTTTGTCTTATCTTAGTGTCATCCGGTTAGGAGATTGTGAGAGTCAAGTGTGTCTTTTCCTCTTATTTTGATGTCAGTTAAGGAGAAAAAAATGATGCATTTGTCTTATTTTAGTGTCACCTGCTTATGAGATTGTGAGCATATGTATGTATTTTTGTAAGGATTTAATTCATTTGTTTTTTCTGCCCAGTGCCATCCTACTCTTTATACAATGGAAGGGATGCCAGCCCAAGGTATGGCTGGGCGTACGTGACACGCGAGCAAACAAAAGGACGTCTGTGCTCGTACTTTCACCCTGACACCCACTACAGAGTGCTATGCCGTCAGCTGGGCTTCATCCACGGGGAGCAGTACCGCGCGGACTTGCCGGAGCAAGAAGACCTGCCTTTCTGGGGAACGAGTTTCTCCGGATGTGACAAGGACAGCACCAGTCTGGCAAGCTGTCAAACGGCTCCATGGGAAAAGATGCAAATCAGCCAAGGCTCTGGTAGTTCTGATGGCAACTACACAGAAATAGTCCGACCGTACTGCCCTTACGATTCCATCAAAGCTTTCTGCTACAACGACACAGGTGGGTTTATTTTCCCTTGACATGCAGCACGACTCCCCGTTTAAAACTCTGCTTCCTGAAAATTGTGGGTGGAAGGTCTGTAAATTTAGCTTCATTTTAAGACTCCTTGTCTTTCAAGACCTGATATTTGTCAACACAATAAGGGAACTGGACTCTCCTTGATGATATAAGTATAACATAAACATGAAAGCATTTCAGCTCCAAAGTTTTTGTCAGCACAAATAAGATAGGAGAAGAATGAGACGGGGGGGGGGGGGGGTGGGGTGGGGGGTGGGGGGGGGTGGGGGGTGGGGGGGGGTGGGAAGATGACATACTTGTGTTCTTTTGACACTGCTCTCGGTGCATAATTATGTGTTCTTTTTACAGTGCGCACACACATGGGTTTTTACAACACCAGCGGAGTGGTTGAGGTGGCAGCTGCTAACGATTACTATCAAGTCTGCATCCCTTACACAAGTTACACGCAAGAAGTTGCCGACGTCGCGTGCCACCAGCTCACTTCTTCTCCCACTTCCTCAGCCATCAGAATCGAAGCCAAAATCTTCAGCTACTTAACCAAGTCTGTCGTCACAGTGAACGGCACCAGCTGTCATGGCACAGAGGAGATGCTGGAGCAGTGTACAAGCAAAATGCTGATATCCAAGAACTCAGATTGTTATGGGGACAGAAAACGGCTTGCCGTCGTTTGCTACGATGGAGAGAGGCCCTCAGGTAAAGTAGCAGGCTCTTTACGGTGGAACCCCTTCCCTATTATGACACATATACACACGCTCGCACGCACACACACCCACATACTCACACGCACGCACACACACACTGGTCTTCCCAATTGAAAAGTTACTCCCATTTAAGACCTTTTCTGTTCAGATTTACTGTTTATAACCTGGCAAGAGATCGCACAAAATTTAGTTAAAAAACGTTGACAAACTTGGCAGGCAGTGCCCGACTCTTCATAGGTTTTTTTCTTCCTTGCAGATAACCTTGAAATGTGGCGCATTGACTCGGAAAGCAATGTGATGGTCAGGCGGTTAGGTATGTGGGGACATGTCTGCTCTCAAACATGGACCAACAAGGAAGCATCGGCCGTCTGCAAAACACTGGGCCGCTATGACGGTGTGGTGGGCATTGGGAATTCCTGGGGCACACGTCTTCCTACCTGGGTGGAGCGGATGGAATGCCCGGTGGGAGCTGACTCCATCCAAGAATGCAACATCACCAAGGTAGACTACAACATGCAGCGACAGTCCCACTACTTTTCCTGTGATGGGCGAAGAGCTGCCTGCTTTGATCAGGACGATGGTAAGAGATAACATTCAGTGGGACAAAGCTACGTTGTATCCCTTTCTGATTTAGATTCAGTAGGACAAAGGTACATTAATTGTGTCCCTTTCTGATTACATTCAGTGGGACAAAGCTACGTTCTATCCCTTTCTGATTACATTCACTAGGACAAACCTACCTTGCAGCCCATTCTGATTACATTCAGTAGGACAAAGATACCTTGTGTCCCTTTCTGATTACATTCAGCAGGACAAATTAAGCTACCTTGTGTCCCTTTCTGATTACATTCAGCAGGACAAAGCTACCTTGTGTCCCTTTCTGATTACATTCAGTACGACAAAGATACCTTGTGTCCCTTTCTCATTACATTCAGCAGGACAAATTAAGCTACCTTGTGTCGCTTTCTGATTACATTCAGTAGGACAAAGATACCTTGTGTCCCTTTCTCATTACATTCAGCAGGACAAATTAAGCTACCTTGTGTCCCTTTCTGATAACATTCAGTAGGACAAAGATACCTTGTGTCCCTTTCTCATTACATTCAGCAGGACAAAAATACCTTGTGTCCCTTTCTCATTACATTCAGCAGGACAAAGATACCTTGTGTCCCTTTCTCATTACATTCAGCAGGACAAAGATACCTTGTGTCCTTTTCTGATTACATTCAGCAGGACAAATTAAGCTACCTTGTGTCCCTTTCTGATTACATTTAGTAGGACAAAGCTACCTTGTGTCCCTTTCTGATTATATTCAGTAGGACAAAGATACCTTGTGTCCCTTTCTGATTATATTCAGTAGGACAAAGATACCTTGTGTCCCTTTCTGATTACATTCAGTAGGACAAAGCTACCTTGTGTCGCTTTCTGATTACATTCAGTAGGACAAAGCTACCTTGTGTCCCTTTCTGATTACATTCAGTAGGACAAAGATACCTTGTGTCCCTTTCTCATTACATTCAGCAGGACAAAGCTACCTTGTGTCCCTTTCTCATTACATTTAGTAGGACAAAGCTACCTTGTGTCCCTTTCTGATTACATTTAGTAGGACAAATATACCTTTTGTCCCTTTCTCATTACATTCAGCAGGACAAAGGTACCTTGTGTCCCTTTCTCATTACATTCAGTAGGACAAAGATACCAATCGTGTCCCTTTCTCATTACATTCAGCGGGACAACGCTTCTCCGTATCCCTTCCTGATAATATTCAGCAGGAGGTAACTACCTTGTATCCCCTTCTGATAACATAGCAGGACAGAGCTACCTTGTATCCCTTTTTGATTATAGTCAGTGCAACAAAGCTACTTCATATCCCTTTCTGACTTTCAGCAAGATAAAGCTACCTTGTATCCCTTCTTGATTACGTTCAGCAAGACAAAGCGAAAGGGAGGGAATCTACAAAAAATGAAAGACGGAGTTTATTACAGTTTTTAGTGTACATTATATTGCTTCATTTTACATGTTGCAGGTCTCTAGGTTATTTTGTTACTTTTCCAAACTCACAATGCTGAATCGTGTAGGGTACTTGCAAAGTTTAATTGTGTTCAGATCATCTGCTGAGACTGGGTTGCTTCTGTACATTTCTGTGGGGATGATGTTCTTGGTAGACTATGCTGGGTAGTGGTACATAGCTGTGTTTAAATAAGAGCTGCTGTTTAGACTGGGTTGCCTCTGTACATTTCAGTGGGGAGGATGTTCTTGGTAGACTATGCTTGGTAGTGGTACATAGCTGTGTTTAAAGAAGAGCTGCTGCTTAGACTGGGTTGCCTCTGTACATTTCAGTGGCGAGGTTGTTCTTCGTGGACTACAACAGCATCACCCAGCCCCAGGGCTCGGGCGGCCGAGTGTCCAGGGGCCGCGTGGCCGTGGAGTACCAGGGAACCACAGGTTACTTCTGTGGCTACAGCTTAACCCAGTCCGAGGAGAACTTCAGCACAGTGTGTCGCTTGATGGGATTCCCGCGTGGCGGACAGCGGCTGAACGCATCTTTGCCCGCACCCTCAACCTACAACCAGGGTTGGTTGGTAGAGCAGAGATGCGGCCGCTGGGATCGCACTGTGCACTACATGTCTTGCATCAGCAACTGGCGTCAGGAGGGTATCCGCTATCCTGGCTCCTCTGAGCTGACTCCTTGTTGGCAGAACATCCCTGCTGTCTCCTGCTTTGAAGACAACTGTGAGTGAAGATAAACAGTGAAGATATTTAAAAATTATTGAAAAACACGGATTGTGGTTTTTTTGGCAGAGTATTGATGTTGCGCCTCATCAGGGTAAAAGTTATCTGGTTAATGATAGAAACGTGGCTGTCAGTGTCAATCATTGTAACTGATGCAGATATTTTGAGCTGAATAAAATTTCACACAAAAGAGGGTTTGAGGGCTGAAGGAATATGGTCGAATTTTATTCTATGTGAAGTGTATAGTGTACCCAATCAAACAACACCAAAATTAAAGATGAAATGTAAAAATATAAGAAGAAGAAAACAAGAAAGGTGAGTGATTGGAATGTTCCATCATACATAAAACAAACCATTTAGTGGTATGTCAACCCAGTGGTCTTTGAAGTGGCCGGACAAATAAGGAGATATTGAGAAGAAAATGGACTTGCCCTAGCTACTTGCTGTTTCTTCAATTTCAAGATAGCAAGAGTTCCAATTCTGGTTCAGATTAATGTTTTTTAAATAATAGAAAAGGACAGTATTTAAAATAAAATAAATGTTTGCAGGAACAAAATCTCCTTGCACCATCATTACACTGGGTCTGTTTAAACTCTTTGCAGATCGTCTTGAGTCATCATCACACAGTAGAAACCAAGGACTGTTGCTGGTGTGGATACAAGATAAACAGCAGTGGGACCAGGTGTGCAGGACTAACTTCACAGAAATGGAAGCCAATGCAGCGTGTCGCCAGCTGGGACTGTCGGACAGCGGTCACGTGTTACCTGCAGGCACTCTACCTCCAAACGCGTACTACAGCACAGCAGGCATTAGATACCAGTGCAGCCGAAGCAATACAGACACTCTGGATGAATGTACCATTGTGCAGGATACCTACTGCATGGAGGATGTGCCAGTATGGCTCAGCTGTGATGTACCTACTTAAAAACGCCAGCAAATACATTCCTCACAAAGCACATTCGACTAGGAGAGAAGGAATTTTCAACGATGTTTACAAAAAATAATGATCTGTCAAAGCATGTATGATGTAAGGTTCAAAATTTGTACTAAGGATTGTCAGTAGGTTTAGGAGAAAGAATTTCTAACAATACATTCAAAAGAACATTATCTATGAAAGCTGGAACAGGGTATGTCAGGTTCAAAGCTTGTAATACGGAATAAGTAGCATCGCTTTACTCAATTACTGATGAGAAGAAAGACACACAATTCCATGGATACTATTTTTTCTGTGCATGAAATGGGTCAAGTAAACAAAGATAAGACAATGTGGGGGTAGATCAGGCAGAGATAAGTAAAGGTATGCATATCTGATTGAATAATTAATCATTGAAGACAAATGTACGTCTTACTGGCAATAAGTAGCTAACAGATGAGAGGCTATAAAAGTCGTTATGTTTCAGTATTGTGCAAACAAAGAATTTGTTACTTCTGTTACACAGATTTGTCTTTCACCTCCCCATTCACTCCTTGCACATTCCATTGTTGATTGTTGAATACAGAATTCCAATATGACTTGTTTTGTTTTGAATCATGTTTTTTTTTTTAATGTTTTTAGTTTGTATTTTGTTGTTAATCTTGTTACTTTGGTATTAGATAGTTCTTATGGACAGCTGGTCTGTTCTTATTCTCTTCAGAACAGTTGTGATTATCTTTGATTGTTAATAAAAGTGCTACACATATTGCTGTGCAAGTATATTTTCAAATTACTCTTTTGCTGAAAAATACCATTGAAAGTAAGTGTGCATTGTTTTTTTGGTGTTTTTTTTTGCTGCTATTTTCTTTTCTTCTTCTGTACTTAAAAAAATCTTTTAAATTCATTTTTATTTTAGTAACAATTTGGAAGGAGTTGGTGAGGATCAGTTATTTTCTTTATTAATTTACATTTCAATCAAGTATGTGTCTGCACATGTAAGCGTTCAATTTTGACGCTTCATGTATTAGAATAACTTCACTCATTTCTAATTTTCATTTACTTGTTATACCCTTGCTCAATACTGTGGAAATTATGTTTGCAGTTGTTCAATTGTGTTGTTTGTTCCTGAAATTTTATTTTAACTTTTTCATACGATTTCTCAGTATGCTATCAGATTTTCTCTTCTATATTGTTATCATTGCACGAAATAGATCTGTTCATGACGTCAGATGTATTGAATTATATTTTTGTATACATAGGAAGTGATGTGGACTTTTCTTTTTGTTTTACTTTGTGAGTGCATGTGAGTGTGTGTGCGCGCGCATGTGTGCCTGTGTGTGTGTGTTTTTGAAGGAGGGGGCGTGTGTGCTGTTACATTTGATCTGCACAGTTTAGCACACACATTTACACTGGCATATATGTGCACAAAATCATGACAATGACCTCCCATGCACAGGTTCAAGCACAACAAATGTGTTCCAATCAATGCAATGTGTGTGTGTGTTTCTGCTGGTGTGACATGATGACGCAGTAGTCCCCCTTTTATTATAGCAGCTGCTCTGCACTGACAGTTCAGGGATGAGATTCTTCCGCCAATTGGCGGAATTCCGCCCAAAAGTTCGTTCCCAGGACCATTTTTCTGAATCGTCTAAATCCGTTGAGAAAAAATGGGGGGGGGGGGGGGGGGTGGTAGAGTAGTTGTTAAGCTAAAGTTACTTAAATTTTGCACATATGACTGACAAAATGTTGTATGCTTCTACTGCTCGGACTCATTTCCAAGGGTTTTTTTTACGGTCAAAGTGTCAAAAAATCTTCAGCTTCAGGGGGCTTTGCCCCCTGACCCCCACGAGGCGCGTTGCCCCTGGACCCCACTGGGGGCCGCTAAAGGCCCCCAGACCCCCGCCAAATAATTTCCTCCCAAAACACTTTTAGGGAATCTCATCTCTGACAGTTGTTTGCCGGTGTGACGCTGTCATCTTGGCCCTGCCGTCATATTACCCCCTTGATTTATACTCCAAGACAGAAATGTTTCCTGGTAAAATTAATGAAGTGAAATTATTTAAGGTAGAAAAGCATGTCAGTTTCTTGCATGTGAAGAAAATTGGTGGTGAAATTTAATAGATTTCACCAATAGATTTCACGATTTTTTGAGTCACTTGAGAAAAAGTGACTCTATGTAATCGGTCAGTGTTAGTCTGTCCGGCCGGCCGTCCGTAGACACCACCTTAACGTTGGACTTTTCTCGGAAACTATCAAAGCGATCGGGCTCATATTTTGTTTAGTCGTGACCTCCAATGACCTCTACACTTTAACGATGGTTTCGTTGACCTTTGACCTTTTTCAAGGTCACAGGTCAGCGTCAAAGGAAAAATTAGACATTTTATATCTTTGACAAAGTTCATCGGATGTGATTGAAACTTTGTAGGATTATTCTTTACATCAAAGTATTTACATCTGTAGCCTTTTACGAACGTTATCAGAAAAACAAGGGAGATAACTAGCCTTTTCTGTTCGGCAACACACAACTTAACGTTGGGCTTTTCTCGGAAACTATAAAAGTGACCGGGCTCAAATTTTATGTGAACGTGACTCATTGTGTTGTGAATAGCAATTTCTTCCTGTCCATCTGATGCCTCATATAATATTCAGAACTGCGAAAGTGACTCGATCGAGCGTTTGCTCTTCTTGTTTTAAAAACGTGTACCGAGTGGTTACGTCCCTTGAATGAGAAGGGAAACATTTTAGGATGAATCAAATTTCTAAGTTCAATACAAAAAATTGGTTGGACGAATTTGGCCCCATGAATGTAAGGTACCCAAAGTCGCTCATCAGTACTATATGGAAGGGTGTTTTTTTGTTCAGTGTGGAGTTTATACAAGATCAACGATGGCCGAGAATCGTAATATGACGGCAGGGGCAACATGACGGCGTCACACCGGCCGTGAGCATGAGATGTTTATATTTTGCATCTGTTAGACACACCTATCGGATGTGAGGATCAGTTTGAGACAGGGTCTTGCTGCTGTTGTCTCCCGCAAGCGCGGATCAATTCACTTTGGAGGGGGGGGTTACAAAATGACTGCGAAGATACAAGTTGACGGTGCCAAAGGCGCCTAAGCCTCTAGGGGGGTCCGGGGGCATGCCCCCCCGGACATTTTTTTCATCCAAAGAAGCAAAATAGAGCTATCTGGTGCATCCTGAGCCAATAAATTACCTCTTTTTTTGGGGGGTGGGGGGGGTTACGTAACCCGTGTAACCCCCCCCCCCCCCCCCCCCCCAGATCCGCCCTTGTCCTGTTATGCTCTTACAAACGTTGGAGTTCTGCAACAGCAGATTTTTATTGCACCCAAACTCAATTCTGTTTGATTGGCTTAATTTGTCTCCAAAGGTGACACGAGTGTTTCACGCACCTGCATGGTTACACTGTAAACAGGGATGCAGTACGTATATACACAGTTATGAACAGTCAAATGCAAATACACAAGAATAGTAAGGCTGTTAAAAACATTCATGGATTACATTTACCAAGTGTCGCCTTCAGGCGTTAAGAGAAACATTAGTGGCAAAATAAAATGCCACAAAAAATAAAGTGTATCTGAATTTTCTTGACCGTGTGTGTGTAGACTGCAAAAAGACAAATTACCAAACTTTCTGGGAGGGAACACACACACACACACACACTCTCACACACACACGCACGCAGTGACGCAGTACAGTGTCGCGTGCACACACATGCACATACACACACACATTCACGCGCACACACACACACACACACACACACAATAGGATTGTAGTTTTCCGTAAAAGAGGCGGGGGCTTCCGGAAAACTGAATTGAATGGGGGCTCCGTGCAAACGACTCGTCGGTTCTCGAGTCACTCCGCCCGAAGAAAAGAACGTACACTCCCTCTGCATCAAGCTGAAGATGTCCAGATACAAAACACTCCCCCAATACCCACTTGCTGCATTAGATTTGGCATTTCGCGAATTGATGACAGTATTGACCTTATCAATGTCGACACAATATGCTGAATTTCAAACGGGACATAACAAAACGGCGCCTAAAACAACACCGCAAAAACTACAGCAAATATCAATCAGAGTTTCTGAGCCTTGCAAAGGACATGTAGAACTTCCGTTTACAGTCTCAGACAACGCGCACGGCTTTGTATAAAAACATGTGGAGCCTAGTGTTTTTATACCGACAAATATATACGTCTATACACCCTCGGCACACCCTCGGCGACCCCCCTTCTATCTTTTCCCCTCGAATATACCAGCTCTGATGGTTGTGTTTGCAGATGTAGGCTATGCGTGGTGCTGCACAAAGGGTGGTCGTTCTACACAGTAATATGTACGCGACCGAAACCACGAAAGACAACTCTAACTCTATTCTGGATGGCGAGTGCGGTGAAATGAACAGACGTGAATGTATTTTTCTCACAAACATGAATGACCAGCTGATCAAAGGAGACAAGTAACTGCACAGACGTCCATCAGCGGGTTTTTTTGCGTTTAGGGCTTGCATCCAGTGCCGATGCGCTGGCGATACGAATAGATAATGACATTGCATTATTCCAAGTGGTCAGTTGTTGTGTAACATATAAATTTATAGACTTCGAATTCGACTACCTTCGTCTTGCAAAACGGATGACTGTGCAGAAACCAACGGTAAGATTCAAACCTTTGGAGTGACGTCTCAGTTTAAAACGCATTTGCAAAACTTGTCGCGTCATTGTGACCGGTCTGACTAAATACTACGTTTTTAAAATTCTAAAAACAATGCGAACATGGTCGAACGCAGATATCCGATGCTTCTTCTTCTTCTTCTTCTTCTTTGTGATAGGTAACCAACATCTAGCTCTTCGAAAGTGCATCATAACTTCCTTATTTTTTATTTCTGTGACTTAAAACTCGGTACAAAGTATGATAATGTTGTGAAGATTCTAGATATATATATAAAAATATTACATGAACATTCTTTATTTTGAGGTTGAGCCTGCGTTCTTAGATCAATGCGAACATGGCCGGACGCTGAACCACGATGCTTTCACTTTCGCTTGATAGCTCGTCGCAAAATACATCATAACTCCCTTATTTTTTATTTCTGTGACTTAAAACTTGGTATAAAGTCAGATAATGCTGTGAAGATACTATATATATAAAAAAAAAAAATAGTACAAGTACATGCTTAAGTTTGGTAGCGCAAGGTATTTTGTCAGACCCATTTTGACAGTTTTGTTTTGTATTCCACGTGTTTCACAAACCTTACTGACCGTGGCAAAACACCTTGATGAGTATAACTATAAGGTAACTTCGAGAGAATTTAACACTGCACTAAACTGTTGATCGGTTTTTATTGTATATCATACTATATGTGATTTACATAAAACCAGTCATTTTAGATTAAAAAATAACATGGTTGTGTGTAATTAAAATGTTGAATGACGTATAGGCACAACAATGTGAAAACACCATGCATGATTACTACTAATACTAGTTTTACTAGGTTTATTTTAAAACTCTTGAAGATATGGCTATGTCTCTGCTTCGACAGAATCTTGGACACCTTCCGTGGATCAAATGCCATAAGTGGTTTTTCAAGGTATTATCACAGGTCTATACAGATACCTGCGAACCGCATCTCAGTCTGGCTACGGTCAGTCAGACAGTAGCTCATCTGTGATTGGGCTGTTGCCGAAATACAAGTCTCTCTGAGTCTAAAACTGATCAGCACTAATCTTTCTCCAAAAAAGCAAAAGAAACATTTCTTTGAATTGAACTTTAGAAGAACGACCCATAACTTCGACAAATAATTACAAGGTAGCTTGTGGAGAGCGCGGGTCCTTGAGCCTGGGGGCTCCGTAACTGGCTCGCTGGACCTCCCCACTTTTTTAGGATTGAGTATTATGAATGGAGTACATATCTAAGTGAACCAATGACAATGTTTGAACCATGACTGTAGTACAAGCTGAGACTCTTGATAACACTGAGGCCAATCCATCAGTGAATCAATTTTCTCATATTGAAATGTTTTACTCTTTCAGGTCCTGTAGCGTGTGGGTCCTCATAATTTCACCACAAACAACCACCACAAAGTGACAAAGTCCGTCAGAATCCTTCACCAGTCGTGAACATAGCACAAACCTCCACCATGCTTTTCTGCCCCAATGGCACGTCTTGGACAGACACCTGGGTTGACAAAGGCATCAACCGTTGTTTCTTTGACTCTGTGTCATCAGGAGCCCTGGGAGGGTTTGTCCTTTTTTGCGGCATCTTGCAATGTGTGCTGTACAGTCGCTACAGTCTGAGGGTGGACAGAAAACTAGTCCACTCGTCGAAAGCAGTGTACATGCAGGTTTTTCTAACCATGCTAATGGTGGTGGGCTCTGTGGTCTACATGATTCTGCAGAACGTTGAGCTGTATGGGAAGGTACATTAGTTATCAATGCAATCATGCAGTGTTTTGAGAAAAAGTTTGCATCATGTGGAAACATTTTTATGAACTGAATGTGTTTGTTTGTATGTCTGTTTGTCTCTCGGTCTGTGTCAGTGAGTCTGTGTGTCTATGAGTATGAATGATCAAATTTGGTGTAATCTTTAGTTCTCGAAACAGACACACAGAAAAACAAATCTTTATCTCATGCACAATGTTTTTGTTTAGATATTAAGAACATGAGAATAATGTATATATGTGGTAGTGTCATAATCATATCAGTATTTATTACAAAATTAAGAAATCCTTGTTGCATAGATACATTTCTAAAGAAATAAATTTCAGACTACCAATTATTGAATTAATTATGCTGTCTTCCTGAACAAAATTTACTAAAGAATGTATTTAGACTTTGTACAAGTGAACTTACCGTTTTCATGTTGTCTTTTTTCAAGGTGCTATATGGTTACCAAGTACTGACAGCCTGTGCCTTTGTACTGGCCTACCTGGTCTCCCTGAGGCTAATTTTCCTGGAGCGCAGCAATGCACTTCCATCAATCCCTACACGAGGGCACGGTTTGCTGTTGCTGTTGTTTTGGGCTCTGGGGCTGGTGAGAGAAAATGTGGCCTTTGTTTCCTGGTATTCCTCCGAATGGTGGTGGAAGCTTGAATCGTAAGTACAGAATTCTTTGGATGTGTTACGAGCAATACTGAAAAACAGAGATTGCTCACTCTCTCTTGGGCTCCTCTTATGTATAATCTGAACTGTGCACCGGTGAAAGCGGCATTTGTGCATGAATACTCCCTACCACTTCTTTCTGCTTTTTGCTTCATCATTTGATCTTTATAACTTATAAGACCTGAAGCTTTAAACCTTTTTGTGTGGTATTTTTTTTGTCTTTTCTTAAAATTAGTTAATAAGTTTTCTTTTTTCTTAGTCAGTTAATGAAATCTAGATTTCTGTTTAATTGCTTTTGCTCTCCTACTCATTTCAGGGAGTCTGACTATGTCGAGCTTGGTTTCTGGATCATGCGCTATGTGTGTACGCTGTCCCTGCTAGTCCTGGGAATTGTGGGATGGGGTCTTCCAAGTGCTCGCCATCCTTACAATCTGCTGCTGAATAACGATCAGGTAAAACTTAGGTCCTTGCAGTTCATGCTTTGGTCTTCTCTGAAGTGTGTTACAGTGGAACCCCCTTTTAAGACACCCCCTTTCCCCTGCCGCCCCCCCCTCCACCCACTCACACACCATCCTCTTCAGTTTATGACTTCCCTATTTGTAAGATCCCGCTTTCTCTTATTTTTTTTGTTCATAATGTCTGTATAGAGACATATATATTTTCCTTGATTTGAGTTACTACACTTCCCTCCTTTGAGACCTGATTTCTTGCTGTCTCAGAAGGGTAAGTTTCACTGCACAAATATTATCATGCCTGCGAAGGCTCTGCTAAAGAAGCTTTTTAAGCCAGCACACAAGCATAGTATCTATATATATATATACGACTAGTGTCTGTCTGTTTGTCTGTCTGTCTGTCTGTCTGTTCGCGATGCACGGCCAAAGTTCTCGGTGGATCTTTTTCAAATTTGGACACCGTATTTCAGCTACACCCCGGACACAACCTCTTCGATGATATATTTCAACACGTGCTCGCAGCGCTGTGCGCGCTGAACCGAATTTTTTTGGTTTTTTTGTTTTGTTTTGTCGGGATCCACTACCAGTAACTCTTCCTTATCTTCTCCAGTGTTTTCAGCCGCGATTATCTCCCTTCCTTCGTGTGGCGTCAATCCATATTCCCGTTACTACGTTACTATTTTTAGAAGGTCACTGCACGTTACTATTTTTAGAAGGTCTCCAGTGTTTTGCGCGTTTATCTCCTTTCCTTCGTGCGCCGGCAAAGCCGGCGTACACCCGGCAAAGCCGGGTCCCAGGCGCAGCCTGGTATTCGGCTCTACTTCTTCCCGGCAAAGCCGGTACCCGGCGAAGCGGGTAATCATCTAGTACATGATAAGTATGTTCTGTGCTATGTGCATGCGATGTGTTCTTGAAAGCACAGTTTAGCCCAGTCTGCAAGAGTCAAGATTAACAAGTGTCGTGGAAATTTCCTTGTGTCTTAGATTGGCTGTCTGTCGGTTTCCTTTTTTTTCTACTGCATTCTCTGTCTTTTCCCTTTCTTGTTCAATTCAAGTGAAAATGTTAAGCTAATTGTATCTATTGTGTCTTTTAGGCTGAGAGCAGTACAAGCAGCTCTGGCAGTGCGTCTACCTGGTCCAATGTTTTCTCCAAAGTCAAGCTGATGCTCCCGTACGTGTGGCCCAAGGGCAACGTGTTCCTGCAGATGACGGTGGTGGTTTGCCTCGTCATTCTTGCCTTGGGTCGTGTCCTGAACGTCTTTGTTCCCCTCTACAGCAAATACATAAGTGAGTGGGTGGGGGCTAGTAAATTAAATGTTTGTGTTGTGTGTGTGTGTTTGTGTTTGTGTGTGCGTGCATGTGTGGGTGTGTGTGTTTGTGTGTGCGTGCATGTGTGGGTGTGTGTGTTTGTGTGTGTGTGCATGTGTGTGCTTGTGTGTGCGTGCATGTGTGTTTGTGTGTGTGCTTGTGTGTGTTTGTGTGTGTTTGTGTGTGCATGCATGTGTGGGTGTGTGTGCTTGTGTGTGTTTGTGTGTGCGTGCATGTGTGGGTGTGTTTGTGTGTGCGTGCATGTGTGGGTGTATGCGTGCATGTGTGGGTGTGTGTGCTTGTGTGTGTTTGTGTGTGCGTGCATGTGTGGGTGTGTGTGTGCGTGACTGGTGGTGTGTGCACATGTCTGAGTGAGAGTTAGTAGTTTGTGTCAATATAATTAGCAAAAAGTAACATAATATAGTTTCTAGAATGTCCTCACACGCATCCTTTTATCTTGTCTTTTTCAGTAAACAGCCTAACAGTGTCCCCTGATACCACAGGGAAACAGGAACTTGAGTTTCGCTGGGACATCATCATGATTTACGTTGGGTTCATTTTCCTGAAGGGAGGAGGAACAGGTTAGTATGATGCTAGGCATAATTCCACTGGGAATGTGTAACCTGACATTGTTGATTCATAATTCATCGCCTGTGAGAAGAAGTGTTCTACTTTCTAAACAAAACATTTTGCAGGGTTCAGACAGACAGAACAGAAAGACAAACAGACATACAAACGTCTGGTTAATTTTCCTGAAAGGAGGAGGAACAGGTTGGCATGATGCCAGGCCAAATTTCACAAGAAATGTGTAACCGGACATTATTGAATGACTGTGTATTGCCTGTGAGAAGAAACTTTCCTATCAAAACATTTTTGAGTCACTTGAGAAAAAGTGACTCTATGTAATCGGTCAGTGTTAGTCTGTCCGGCCGGCCGTCCGTAGACACCACCTTAACGTTGGACTTTTCTCGGAAACTATCAAAGCGATCGGGCTCATATTTTGTTTAGTCGTGACCTCCAATGACCTCTACACTTTAACGATGGTTTCGTTGACCTTTGACCTTTTTCAAGGTCACAGGTCAGCGTCAAAGGAAAAATTAGACATTTTATATCTTTGACAAAGTTCATCGGATGTGATTGAAACTTTGTAGGATTATTCTTTACATCAAAGTATTTACATCTGTAGCCTTTTACGAACGTTATCAGAAAAACAAGGGAGATAACTAGTCTTTTCTGTTCGGCAACACACAACTTAACGTTGGGCTTTTCTCGGAAACTATAAAAGTGACCGGGCTCAAATTTTATGTGAACGTGACTCATTGTGTTGTGAATAGCAATTTCTTCCTGTCCATCTGATGCCTCATATAATATTCAGAACTGCGAAAGTGACTCGATCGAGCGTTTGCTCTTCTTGTTATAGAATTTAGGCAGACAAACACAACGGACAGACAGATTGACACACTCAGATAGATAGATACATGTGTGTGTACACATGCATACACACATGTACAGACACACATGCACAGACATGCACAGACACACACAGATACACACACTCACTCCCTCACTCACACACACACATTCACACGCACAGCCTTGTACTGTCAGGGACAGATGGAGTCTGTCTCAACAATACCCACACATGTAAACGCACACCTCTTAGGGTTGTGAATTCTGTGCTAGGCTAACTTTCAAAGAAAGTCATGTAATTTAAGACCAATAACACAACATTTTTGTGAAAGTGGTTATGTATGTGGACTGTAATGTCGTCGTTTTTGTCGTTTCAGGTACGACAGGCGTGCTGAATAATTTGAGGTCTTTCCTGTGGATTAAAGTTCAGCAGTTCACAACCCGACGTATTGAAGTCAGACTCTTTGGTCATCTGCACAGGTAGGTTGTATTCTGTCAGTCGTCTTGTTTCTAGTTGTTGCTTAGATTTCAGTTGCAATGCCTATGCTAGACAAGCGCACTTCCTCACAATTTGTTTAGAAAACTTTGTCTTTTCAGCTAAGAGCTTTGTCAAAATGTGGAATCTATGCTATTTCCTTCTCTCTTTTTTTTATACTCTACTATTTGTCTTAGTCTTAGTACTAAAATGAGAAGAAAAGACAAAGAGGTGAAATTGCTTACAGGTAGAAAATAAGCACAATTCATTAGGTTAAGATGCCTATGAGAATTTAACTCATTGTCTCCCAGGTACGGATTTAACTCATTGTCTCCAGTACCCACTCATATGGCTCTATCTGACCTGGTACGGATATATCCGTACACAGTCACTTCAGTCGCTTCCTGTAACGTCGATCTAACGCCTGCATTCCACCGTGTTGATAAACAGTTGCTACACAGTTACTACAATTCTGATCGACCAGCTGCAGCAAAAAAACTTGGTCAACATAGGTGGGGTAGAAAGTGTTAAAGAATTGGTAGTTAGCATTCCTAGAGCTCAGATATTCACCCTTGCATAAATTAAGGTTAAATCTGATTGACAATACTTGTGCATGGTTATGCTGGAGCGTCCTTTCACTTTAGATTCTGGCATGTCAAAGTAATTTTACATTGACCTTAGTGTTATGTGCGTGCAGTTTGTCGCTGCGTTGGCATTTGCAGCGGAAGACTGGAGAAGTTTTGAGGGTGGTGGACCGTGGTACCAACAGTATTAACAACCTCCTCAGGTATTTACCCTCAATTTTTGACTCACATGCGAAGCAAAAGTGAGTCTATGTACTCATCCGAGTCGTCCGTCCGGACGTCCGGAAAACTTTAACGTTGGATATTTCTTGGACACTATTCAGTCTATCAGTACCAAATTTGGCAAGATGGTGTATGATGACAAGGCCCCAAAAAACATACATAGCATCTTGACCTTGCTTCAAGGTCAAGGTCGCAGGGGCCATAAATGTTGTCTAAAAAACAGCTATTTTTCCCATTTTCTCTGAAGTTTTTGAGATTCAATACCTCACCTATATATGATATAGAGGGCAAAGTAAGCCCCATCTTTTGATACCAGTTTGGTTTACCTTGCTTCAAGGTCAAGGCCACAGGAGCTCTTCAAAGTTGGATTGTATACATATTTTGAAGTGACCTTGACCCTGAACTATGGAAGATAACTGTTTCAAACTTAAAAATTATGTGGGGCACATGTTATGCTTTCATCATGAGACACATTTGGTCACATATGATCAAGGTCAAGGTCACTTTGACCCTTATGAAATGTGACCAAAATAAGGTAGTGAACCACTAAAAGTGACCATATCTCATGGTAGAAAGAGCCAATAAGCACCATTGTACTTCCTATGTCTTGAATTAACAGCTTTGTGTTTCATGACCTTGGATGACCTTGGGTCAAGGTCACATGTATTTTGGTAGGAAAAATGTGCAAAGCAGTTCTTAGTGTATGATGTCATTGCTAGGTTTAGTTATTTGACCTTGACCCTGAAGGTCAAGGTCATGTCAAGGTCAAGCATGTGAGTCGTATGGGCTTTGCCCTTCTTGTTTGTAAATACTTCTGAAGAGTTTGTAGGGAGCTTATTACAATGTTTGATGAACTGGTATTGAGTTGCTAATAAGTTAACATCTTCTGTATCAGTGTGTTGATTTTGTGTGTGTGTGTGTATGTGTTTTTGCACAGTATTTTTCTGTAAAACTATGGCTTGTGAGCCCTATCACATTCTCTTACAACATTTGAACAGTTATACAGCAAGCTCCCTCAGCATAACATGATGAGAGATATAACCATATTTAAAAAGTTTGCGTTGGTTTCTGATACTTTTTATATTTAGTCAAGTTTTGACTAAATATTTTAACATCGAGGGGGAATCGAAACGAGGGTCGTGGTGTATGTGCGTGTGTGTGTGCGTGTGTGTGTGTGTCTGTGTGTGTGTGTGTGTGTGTAGAGCGATTCAGACTAAACTACTGGACCGATCTTTATGAAATTTGACATGAGAGTTCCTGGGTATGAAATCCCCAAACGTTTTTTTCATTTTTTTGATAAATGTCTTTGATGACGTCATATCCGGCTTTTCGTGAAAGTTGAGGCGGCACTGTCACGCCCTCATGTCAATATAACACTTACCTCGACAGTACTATTCTTGCACATTATCTATTATAGGCCGAAAAAATTGGACAAAACGCTGAGTGGGTACAATTATCTCCCATAACCATGCGCCACCGTGGATCCCAAGCACTGTCCGAGTGCTTCCCCCTTACAGGATGTAGGTGGCGCGTCCTCTTTCTTTTTTCGCGCGTGTCAGACCGGCTGTGTTTCTGCTACGCTCCCGGATTATTTTGGACTAAGAGGCTTCTTTTCTGTGTGGACTATCACCTGTTGGATTATTGTGTGTTATTCCACTTCTGGCTTGAGGCTACGTTGTGTTTCCTTCAACTTGTGCCTCCGTTTTTGTGTGGCGGACTCGGCGTGCCTCCCGTCCTACTTCGTGGTGACCGGTCGTCTGCTTCTCGTTTCGCCGCATTCACTTGAGTATTGACCTAAATTTTCTTTGAATTTTGTTAATTCTCGGTCTTTAAGGGTACGTACAGGGCGAGGTAGGATGTCTCGTCCTGTTTTGGGCTCTGGTTCTACGGAACCAGAGTCTGCCGGGGGCAACCCTTCTCCGGGCGCCCAGCGTCATGTTTTACGCACGGAGAAGGGGATCTTTCGGCGCTCCGACTCTCCCTCCCCAAACGCTTTGCGTTTGCGGCGAGGGAGGGCGGAGAAAGCCTGTTTGAGCAAGCTCAATGCGAGCTTGCTCAAACAGGCTGGGCTTGAGCCTGGGACTTCGGGCGGGGCTGCGCCGTCGAAGGTTCGGGGAAGGTCGAGGGGAAAGAAAAAGCTTCTTTCTCCTTCTCCTTCAGTGGAACAAGCTTCCCCCCCTTCGACGCCGTTGTCCGGCCCTCAGTCTCAGGCTTCAGCTCCTCCCGGTTTCAAGCCTGGGGGGAAGGTTTCCTTCTCCTCCCTGGCTCGAATCCGGGGGCAGGTCGATTCCCAACCCTCTTTGGGGGTTGGTGAATCCGATCTAGGGGCTACTGGAGAGACTCAGGTTTTGACAGCCAACGGCCATACCACGTTGTAAACACCGGTTCTCGTCCGACCACCGAAGTTAAGCAACGTTGGGCCCGGTTAGTACTTGGATGGGTGACCGCCTGGGAACACCGGGTGCAGTTGGCATTAAAATCTTCCTTTTCCGGTGCCTCTCCTGTGCCCTCCTCGGTTTCCACCGCTGTGGAAGCCAGGAGGGACACGGGTCCTCCTCTGAACTCCCTCGCTGGGTCGTCTGCTGCTGTTTCGACAGTAGTTTCGGCCTCCTGGGGGGGGAGATCGGAGGAGATGACGGGGTCTCTGAATTCCCTCCCCGCTGGGGTTGGGATGCGAATTGACCCCGTTCAGGGCGGTCCTGTGGGGGCAGGGGTTTCAGGCTTCGTGCCTACGACCACTGCTACTACGGTTCCCTCTGACGTCCGTGTGACTGGTGGCTGTCCCTCTATGAAACGCTCCGGCCGACTAGTTACTGGACGTGGAGGTGTTCGACAGAACGTGGTACTTCTGTCGAATGGTCAGGGCGACGGGAACATTGTTTCTGTTGCTCAGACCGACACCTCCGACCGGACCGTCTTGACCCCACGCCATTCCTTACGACCTTAGCGTCTGGTGTTCGGGTGATGGATGGTCCGGACCAAGGGTCCGGAACGTTCCAGGCTTACGGGTCGGGATCGAACCGGACCCACGGGTCCCGACTGGACTTGACCTCCGGGTTTGGTCCGGACGGGACCCATGGTACGGGACCGTACCGGACCTTAGGGTCCGGTGCGGGACAGTACCTCTGGCCCTTGCCGGACCCCCGGACCTACGGGTCCGGATGGTACGGTACGGGACCAGTGGTTCGGTCGGGACCGGACCACCCGACCACCTCTGTTGGTCTGGGTGGTCTGGCACCGAACCGGAACACACCGGACCACCGGACCTACGGGTCCGGATGGTACGGTACCGGACCAGTGGTCCGGTCGGGGCCGGACCACTCGACCACCTCTGTTGGTCCGGGTGGTCTGGCACCGAACCGGACCATGCCGGACCTACGGGTCCGGATGGTACGGTATGTCCACGTCCGACCGAGCCACCCGAACACTTCTGTGGGTACGGATGGTTCGGTACCGAACGGGACCTCCGGATGCTACGGGACCGGACCGAACCTACGGGTTCGGATGGTCCGGTACCGGACCAGTGGTCCGGTCCGAACCGGACCACCCGACCACCTCTGTTGGTCCGGATGGTCTGTCACCGAACCGGACCATACCGGACCTACGGGTCCGGATGGTACGGTAGGTCCACGTCCGGACCGAACCACCCGAACACTTCTGTGGGTACGGATGGTTCGGTGCCGTACGGGACCTCCGGATGGTACGGGACCGGACCACAGGACCGGAACACCGGACCACCCTATCGGATCGGTCCGGACCACCCGACCACCTCTGTTGGTCCGGATGGTCTGGCACCGAACCGGACCTACGGGTCCGGATGGTACGGTATGTCCACGTCCGGACCGAGCCACCCGAACACTTCTGTGGGTACGGGTGGTTCGGTGCCGAACGGGACCTCCGGATGGTGCGGGACCGGACCGGACCTACGGGTCCGGATGGTCCGGTACTGGACCGGTGGTCCGGTCCGGACCGGACCACCCGACCACCTCTGTTGGTCCGGATGGTCTGGCACCGGACCACCGGACTTACGGGTCCGGATGGTACGGTGTGTCCACGTCCGGACCGAACCACCCGAACACTTCTGTGGGTACGGATGGTTCGGTGCCGAACAGGACCTCCGGATGGTACGGGACCGGACCGGAACACCGGACCACCCTACTGGACCGGTCCGGACCACCTCTGTTGGTCCGGATGGTCTGGCACCGAACCGGACCTACGGGTCCGGATGGTACGGTACGTCCACGCCCGGACCGAGCCACCCGAACACTTCTGTGCGTACGGATGGTTCGGTGCCGAACAGGACCTCCGGATGGTACCGGACCTACGGGTCCGGACCTACGGGTCCGGATGGCCCGGTGTCGGACCACCCGACCACCTCTGTTGGTCTGGATGGTCTGGCACCGAACCGGACCATACCGGACCACGGGTCCGGATGGTACGGTATGTCCACGTCCGGACCTAACCACCCGAACACTTCTGTGGGTACGATGGTTCGGTGCCGAACGGGACCTCCGGATGGTCCGGCACCGGACCGGAACACCGGACCACCCTACCGGACCGGATCGGCACCCCCGACCGGACCGGACCATTTCTTTTCTGATCAGACCCAATGGGTTCCTGTTCAGTCTATAAATGGCGGGGGTTCGTTGGCTGGGCTGACCCAACAGTCGCAGGGTTGTTGTTTTTCTCCCCCTTCGGCTGCTGGAGACGTTTCGTCTTTGGGGCAGGGGTCTTCGCGGCCTCTTGCTTCTGTGGGCGTTTCTTCACAGCCTGCTTCATCGCTTTCGGCTCTTCCCCCTCAAGCTCCCTACACTCCTGCTTTTGAGGAGTTGTCGGGAAGTGAAGAGGAGAGTGAGTCGGAGGACGATAGGGAGGAGGATCAGGGTCGCCCTGAGGTTAACACTGATCCTCTACCCTTGCCGGTTTCTGATGGAACTTCCGAAGCTATGCTTCGTACTTTGCAACAGTACATGACAGACATCACGCGGCGTCTTGACGTCACGGATGCCTCTCTTAAGCGTCTGTCGTCTAGTGTTGACACACAGGACCTGGACCCGGGGTCTGAGGACGAGAGGCAGGAGGCTCGTCCTCGCACAGCTAGAAGGACGTTTGAACAGTTTCAGGACGTCCTTCCCTGAGACGCCCTCTCGTCCTTTGAGTCCGCTTCGGCCCGGGCGCGGGAGGCTCACGCCGCGTCTGCCGGCGGCTCGTTTTATGAACGATCCGTCCGCCGGCAATTCGCGTTCCACCCTAGTCTTAGTGCCACGGTGGAAGCGGCAGCACATCGCCTGAGGAGTACAGATTCACGTGCAAACGCGACCTATGTTCCTCGGGAGGACGCGGGTTCAGTGCCATGCTTTCCTTCGGGAGGCGCACCTCCACTGTTTCCTCGTGTCCAATCTGTTTCGTCCCTCCCTTTTCCCTTTGACTCTCGAACTCTCACTTTCCAGACTTCGAGTGTTTAGGGTGGGGCTGACGGTGATGTGTTCGTTGGGGAGGTGCCTTCGGTCAAGAAGGTGGAACTGAGCTCTGCTTCGTTCCACAATCTTGAGGCCACCGTTTCTTCCACAGTCGAGGCCCAATCACAGGCCTTGACATGGATGAGCACGCTGTCCACACTGTTGGACCCTCCCGATCGGGCAGAGTCCGATTCCACTCGGGTCCTTGACACGGTTCGAGTGGATCGGGCTTTGCATGCCGTGCGATCGTGCGTGACGTCTGCGGCAGAATTGGCCAATGGAACACGGGTCCACTTTATTGGCCCTGTTCCGTGATCATTTTCTGCCTACTTCTATAGTGCCTCCGGATATGAGGAAGAGTCTGAGGAACACGTTTCCTCAGCCTTCTTCCCTCTTTCATCCGGACACTGTTCGTTCTGTGGTGGAGTCCACACGCCAGAGGAACACTGATTCTCTGATGGTTGGCCTCGCTGCTTCGGCGACGGCGGCGGGGAGTAAGAGAAGTGCTACAGTCACCTCCAGCTCCCAGCCTCAGAAGAAGAAGAAGAAGAAGAAGCCAGTTTCACTGCCTCCTTCTTCCTCCTCTTAGGCGCCTGTTGCGTTCCCAAGCAAGACGAAGGGTGCTCAGACAGGTAAGGGGAAGCAGCACCACCAGGGGGGGTGGTCGCAAGCCTGCGCCTGCCCGCCAGCAGAATTTTCAGTGAGTCCCGGCCCTACGTTGACGCCCCCTCAAGTTGCCCCTCTTTCGTCCGTCGGTTCCCTTTTTCGGGCCCGCGGCATGTGGGGCAGACTGGTCTCCAACCAGTTTTTCTTGAGGGTGGTGTGGTCGGGGTTTTCTCTACCGCTGTCGTCACAACCTCCATTGTCCGCTCTACCCTGGACGTTCCCCCCTCCTCGAGACCCTGCCAGATGGCAGGCTCTTCAGGACGAGGTGAACTCGTTGGTCGAGAAGAAGGCGGTCTACCCCCTTTCTCAGCCTTCTCCAGGGTTCTGCTCCCGCCTGTTCACCGTCCCCAAAAAGGACGGCCGGTTCAGGCCGGTGTTGGACCTCTCCACCTTGAACTTGTACCTTCACAGGTGCAAGTTCAAGATGGAAACCCCTTCGTCGGTCCGGTTGGCCATCCGGCCAAACGATTGGGCCATGTCTGGGACCTCCAGGATGCTTACTTCCACATCCTGGTGGCCCCGGGGTACCGACATCTGCTCCGGTTCGTTTGGGAGGGCACAGTGTTCGAGTTTCGGGCCCTCCCATTCGGCCTGTCCTTGGCCCCTCTGATTTTCAACGGGGACAACAACACCACATGCTTAGCTTACCTTCGCCACCAGGGGGGCACCAATTCTCGGTCCCTCTCCCTGTTGGCGGAGGAGATTCTGCTCTGGTGCCAGACCAATCAGGTCCGGATGTCAGTCCAGTTCGTTCCGGGGAAACTGAACGCCCTGGTCGACATTCTCAGTCGGGGCGATCAGGTTCTCTCCACAGAATGGACCATCGCTCACAACGTTCTACAGCGTCTGTGGGCAAGGTGGGACCGTCCTCTGATCGATCGGTTCGCAACTCGATTCAGCGCTCGGCTTCCCAGGTACGTCAGCCCCTTTCGAGACATGAATGCGTTCCACTTGGACGCATTCACTCTCTTGTGGAGGCTCCTCGATGCTTACACCTATCCCCCGACATCTCTGATTCCGAGGGTGCTGGCAAAATATCTGCAGGAACGACCAAGACTGATTTTGGTCGCGCCTTACTGGCCAACAGCTCTGTGGTTTCCAGATCTTCGCGGTCTCACCCACGTAGACCCTCTACCTCTGGATCTGGACGGGGGAGGTCTGCTCCAGCCTCGATCATGCCTCCCTCATCCACGTCCAGAGAGTCTGTGCTTGACCGCATGGCTCTTGTGCGCTCCAAACTGCTTGCACTAGGATTGCACAAGAGTTCAGTAGAGTTTTTCTTGAACGCTAAGAGGCGATCAACTAATCAGCTCTACGACTTACGCTGGAGAGCTTGGGCCACCTTCGCCTTGTCCAAGGGGATAAAGCCGCTTTATCCCTCAACACAGGACTTGGCCAACTTCCTGGTGGAAGTGTATCAAAAGAAGAGTCTTTCTTCTAAGACTCTTCTTGGATACAGACCTGCCATCGCTTCCACGATTGCGGCCGCTACTGGTCGCAGACCTGAACACTTGATCAGGTCCTCCCTCATCGCTAATGTCCTTTCGGGTATTAGCAATGCAGCGGTGTCTAAACCTCGGGTTTCATTTCCCAAGGGGGATGTCTTTCTGGTCCTCAAACTCCTGCGTAGCAATGAGTTTGAACCCCTGGCAGGCATCAGTATCAAGTTGCTGATTTTTAAGACTAATTGTTCCTCATCGCTTTAGCCACTTGCCGTAGACTCAGTGGTATTCAAGCTTTGAGTGGCCTGGACTTTGACATTGAGTTCACCACACAGCAGTGGTTGCCAGCATGGTCACGTCAGTCTAAGGTATGTTTCTTGGGTATATTTTCTTGTACGGTAGTACTGTTCGAAAATTGCCTGGGTATCTTAATCCTTGGATTTAAGTGATTTTGATTAAGGAGTTTAATACTCTACATATCACCCTCACACCACTCTGGTATTCTGTGCAAGAATAGTACTGTCGAGGTAAGTGTTATATTGACTGTAAGGCTTCTTTTTAAGCCTACTGTCTATATGATACTTACCGAGACAGTACTATTAGAGTTTCCCTCCCGCCTCCCCTCTTGATATGTTATGGGCTTTTTGAGGGTCTGCAGCTCATAAAGAAAGAGGACGCGCCACCTACATCCTGTAAGGGGGAAGCACTCGGACAGTGCTTGGGATCCACGGTGGCGCATGGTTATGGGAGATAATTGTACCCACTCAGCGTTTTGTCCAATTTTTTTCGGCCTATAATAGATAATGTGCAAGAATAGTACTGTCTCGGTAAGTATCATATAGACAGTAGGCTTAAAAAGAAGCCTTACATTTTCAACCAAATTGGTTGAAATTTTGGTCAAGTACTCTTCGACGAAGCCCGGGGTTCGGTATTGAATTTCAGCTTGGTGGCTTAAAAATTAGTTAATGACTTTGGTCATTAAAAATCTGAAAATTGTAAAAAAAAATAAAAATTTATAAAACGATCCAAATTTACGTTCATCTTATTCTCCATCATTTTCTGATTCCAAAAACATATAAATATGTTATATTCGAATTAAAAACAAGCTCTGAAAATTAAATATATAAAAATTATTATCAAATTTTTTTTTCGAAATCAATTTAAAAACACTTTCATCTTATTCCTTGTCGGTTCCTGATTCCAAAAATATATAGATATGATATGTTTGGATTAAAAACACGCTCAGAAAGTTAAAACAAAGAGAGGTACAGAAAAGCGTGCTATCCTTCTCAGCGCAACGAATACCCCGCTCTTCTTGTCAATGCCACGTGCACTGCCTTTGCCACGGGCGGTGGAGTGACGATGCTACGAGTATACGGTCTTGCTGCGTTGCGTTGCGTTCAGTTTCATTCTGTGAGTTCGACAGCTACTTGACTAAATATTGTATTTTCGCCTTACGCGACTTGTTTTTTTTTTTTTTCAGCTACATTGTTTTTCAGATTGTTCCCACCATCGCAGACATTGTGATTGCTATCGTATACTTTGTGACAGTTTTCAACTACCTCTTTGGACTTATCGTCTTTGCCAGTATGGCTCTGTATCTCAGTAAGTGAGAGTAAAGTATGTGTGCATTTATGTGTGTGTGTGTGTGTAAACCGGTATCTTGCTAGGATTTAGTTTCTTTGGCAAATTTGCTGAAATGACCATAAAAGTTTTGACAACATTTGGAAATTGTAAGTAGTATTGTGCACCACCTTGCCCCACAGAGAAAGAAGTTGTACAATTCTGCCAAAATGGTGGCTAAGTTTTCAGTGATTTGAAGAAAATGCTGACTGCTGACGCTAAACGACATCCCTGGCAGGATTGTTGGTAAAAAGTGTGTAGCGGGGCATTTATATCTTATGTGTTTTGTTCAGTACGATGTTCACTTCAGAATCATATCCATTTCTTGGTCTTTTTTAGCATGTGAATAGTTGCTAGGGCTTCTTTGTATTCTCCACAGATCCTTTTCTTATGGAAACTTCAAGTAACGGGCTGTTGGTGTTGATCGCTTTCCTGTTGATGAGTATTTTATAGCTTCATTTTTCTGTGCAAGATAACATGACACGAGTATGGACTAACTTGTAAATTACTTTGCTCTACAGCATTCACAGTGGTGATCACAGAGTGGCGTACAAAGTACAGACGAGACATGAACAAGCTGGACAACGAAGCAAATGCAATGGCTGTTGATTCTCTCCTTAACTTTGAAACAGTCAGTGACTCAGTATCTTTGTGAACTGTTATGTTCATTCTTCTTTGATTTTTAGAAAAGCTAGATTAATGCATTGTCAGTTTTGCTATAAATCGTTATGATACTGTGGACAGAATTTTTGTTATGCCAGAAAATAAAGAGTAAATGTTGTTGCAATTTCAGTTACGGTCAAAATGCATTCGTTCATTCCTGCTTTGCAACTTTATTGTTTCCTGCTGTAATTGATGCAATTCTATGAATGAACATGTTTCACACAAGGTTTTATTTACAGAGTGCAGAATATTTTATTGCTTAGAGTATCAGGAATTTGCCTTAATGTTGCAGTAAAAAAATTGTGAAGGCTTAAATTACACTTGTTTGCACTGAAACACAGAAAAGCTTAAACCAAGACTGGAAGGAGTAACTTAAAAGATACACGCTGAAAGTTTAGTTAAGTTTTGTTAGCTACATTCCGATAACTTTCTTTCAGGTCAAGTACTACGGAGCATCTGATTTTGAGACTGAGAGATACGACAAAGCCATTGGCAGATACCAGGTGAGATGAAGTAATTATACTTTGATAGCTCCATGAGCTAGCTCTTGCAGGATGCTTGGGCAGGGTTGGAAGATGGGGGTGGCTGTTGGAGAGGAGTAGATCAGAAAATCTGCAGCTTACTGTGCCAGAAATCGGGGCCGAGGAATTAAATGAACACATAATCTTCTCAAAGTTCAGTGTTTTAAACATGCTGTATGCACATTGATGTCAAGTGCATGATTACAGTACATGCTCCTACCTTCCTGTGTTGAATGGTTGTTCAAGCTTTCTGTTTGTAAGAAAAATAAAACAAAAGATAGCTCCTGCAACCAAGTTTTTTTCTCTCCGGAAAACGTCTGTTCATACTGAGAGAAATATATACTACTTGGAGAAATTCATAACGCATCTGATTTGTTGACTCTTTCTTTTTGAAACTCTTGAACAGGTTGCCGAGTGGAAATCCACAGCCAGTCTCAACCTTCTGAACACAGTGCAGAACATTGTCACAACGATAGGATACATGTCTGGAGCGCTCCTGTGTGCCTGGGCGGTCGTTCATGGTGTTGCAGGGCTGAAACTGACAGTGGGCGATTATGTGCTGTTCGGGACCTATCTGTCACAGCTGTTTGTGCCACTCAACTGGTTGGGGACTTACTACAGGTGTGTATGTGTAGGAGGAGAATAAGGATGTGGAGGGAGAGAGAGACACACACACACACACACACACACACACACACACACACACACACACACCACACCCCCCCACACACACACACCACCGGTGCACACACACACTCACACACACAAACACACACACACACAGATGCATATGTCAATATAACACTTACCTCGACAGTACTATTCTTGCACATTATCTATTATAGGCCGAAAAAATTGGACAAAACGCTGAGTGGGTACAATTATCTCCCATAACCATGCGCCACCGTGGATCCCAAGCACTGTCCGAGTGCTTCCCCCTTACAGGATGTAGGTGGCGCGTCCTCTTTCTTTTTTCGCGCGTGTCAGACCGGCTGTGTTTCTGCTACGCTCCCGGATTATTTTGGACTAAGAGGCTTCTTTTCTGTGTGGACTATCACCTGTTGGATTATTGTGTGTTATTCCACTTCTGGCTTGAGGCTACGTTGTGTTTCCTTCAACTTGTGCCTCCGTTTTTGTGTGGCGGACTCGGCGTGCCTCCCGTCCTACTTCGTGGTGACCGGTCGTCTGCTTCTCGTTTCGCCGCATTCACTTGAGTATTGACCTAAATTTTCTTTGAATTTTGTTAATTCTCGGTCTTTAAGGGTACGTACAGGGCGAGGTAGGATGTCTCGTCCTGTTTTGGGCTCTGGTTCTACGGAACCAGAGTCTGCCGGGGGCAACCCTTCTCCGGGCGCCCAGCGTTATGTTTTACGCACGGAGAAGGGGATCTTTCGGCGCTCCGACTCTCCCTCCCCAAACGCTTTGCGTTTGCGGCGAGGGAGGGCGGAGAAAGCCTGTTTGAGCAAGCTCAATGCGAGCTTGCTCAAACAGGCTGGGCTTGAGCCTGGGACTTCGGGCGGGGCTGCGCCGTCGAAGGTTCGGGGAAGGTCGAGGGGAAAGAAAAAGCTTCTTTCTCCTTCTCCTTCAGTGGAACAGGCTTCCCCCCCTTCGACGCCGTTGTCCGGCCCTCAGTCTCAGGCTTCAGCTCCTCCCGGTTTCAAGCCTGGGGGGAAGGTTTCCTTCTCCTCCCTGGCTCGAATCCGGGGGCAGGTCGATTCCCAACCCTCTTTGGGGGTTGGTGAATCCGATCTAGGGGCTACTGGAGAGACTCAGGTTTTGACAGCCAACGGCCATACCACGTTGAAAACACCGGTTCTCGTCCGACCACCGAAGTTAAGCAACGTCGGGCCCGGTTAGTACTTGGATGGGTGACCGCCTGGGAACACCGGGTGCAGTTGGCATTAAAATCTTCCTTTTCCGGTGCCTCTCCTGTGCCCTCCTCGGTTTCCACCGCTGTGGAAGCCAGGAGGGACACGGGTCCTCCTCTGAACTCCCTCGCTGGGTCGTCTGCTGCTGTTTCGACAGTAGTTTCGGCCTCCTGGGGGGGGAGATCGGAGGAGATGACGGGGTCTCTGAATTCCCTCCCCGCTGGGGTTGGGATGCGAATTGACCCCGTTCAGGGCGGTCCTGTGGGGGCAGGGGTTTCAGGCTTCGTGCCTACGACCACTGCTACTACGGTTCCCTCTGACGTCCGTGTGACTGGTGGCTGTCCCTCTTGTTAAGACGCTCCGGCCGACTAGTTACTGGACGTGGAGGTGTTCGACAGAACGTGGTACTTCTGTCGAATGGTCAGGGCGACGGGAACATTGTTTCTGTTGCTCAGACCGACACCTCCGACCGGACCGTCTTGACCCCACGCCATTCCTTAGCGTCTGGTGTTCGGGTGACGGATGGTCCGGACCAAGGGTCCGGAACGTTCCAGGCTTACGGGTCGGGATCGAACCGGACCCACGGGTCCCGACTGGACTTGACCTCCGGGTTTGGTCCGGACGGGACCCATGGTACGGGACCGTACCGGACCTTAGGGTCCGGTACGGGACAGTACCTCTGGCCCTTGCCGGACCCCCGGACCTACGGGTCCGGATGGTACGGTACGGGACCAGTGGTTCGGTCGGGACCGGACCACCCGACCACCTCTGTTGGTCTGGGTGGTCTGGCACCGAACCGGAACACACCGGACCACCGGACCTACGGGTCCGGATGGTACGGTACCGGACCAGTGGTCCGGTCGGGGCCGGACCACTCGACCACCTCTGTTGGTCCGGGTGGTCTGGCACCGAACCGGACCATGCCGGACCTACGGGTCCGGATGGTACGGTATGTCCACGTCCGACCGAGCCACCCGAACACTTCTGTGGGTACGGATGGTTCGGTACCGAACGGGACCTCCGGATGCTACGGGACCGGACCGAACCTACGGGTTCGGATGGTCCGGTACCGGACCAGTGGTCCGGTCCGAACCGGACCACCCGACCACCTCTGTTGGTCCGGATGGTCTGTCACCGAACCGGACCATACCGGACCACCGGACCTACGGGTCCGGATGGTACGGTAGGTCCACGTCCGGACCGAACCACCCGAACACTTCTGTGGGTACGGATGGTTCGGTGCCGTACGGGACCTCCGGATGGTACGGGACCGGACCACAGGACCGGAACATCGGACCACCCTATCGGATCGGTCCGGACCACCCGACCACCTCTGTTGGTCCGGATGGTCTGGCACCGAACCGGACCTACGGGTCCGGATGGTACGGTATGTCCACGTCCGGACCGAGCCACCCGAACACTTCTGTGGGTACGGGTGGTTCGGTGCCGAACGGGACCTCCGGATGGTACGGGACCGGACCGGACCTACGGGTCTGGATGGTCCGGTACTGGACCGGTGGTCCGGACCGGACCACCCGACCACCTCTGTTGGTCCGGATGGTCTGGCACCGGACCACCGGACTTACGGGTCCGGATGGTGCGGTGTGTCCACGTCCGGACCGAACCACCCGAACACTTCTGTGGGTACGGATGGTTCGGTGCCGAACGGGACCTCCGGATGGTACGGGACCGGACCGGAACACCGGACCGGAACACCGGACCACCCTACCGGACCGGTCCGGACCACCCGACCACCTCTGTTGGTCCGGATGGTCTGGCACCGAACCGGACCTACGGGTCCGGATGGTACGGTACGTCCACGCCCGGACCGAGCCACCCGAACACTTCTGTGCGTAGGATGGTTCGGTGCCGAACAGGACCTCCGGATGGTACCGGACCTACGGGTCCGGACCTACGGGTCCGGACCTACGGGTCCGGATGGCCCGGTGCCGGACCACCCGACCACCTCTGTTGGTCTGGATGGTCTGGCACCGAACCGGACCATACCGGACCACGGGTCCGGATGGTACGGTATGTCCACGTCCGGACCTAACCACCCGAACACTTCTGTGGGTACGATGGTTCGGTGCCGAACGGGACCTCCGGATGGTACGGGACCGGACCGGAACACCGGACCGGAACACCGGACCGGAACACCGGACCACCCTACCGGACCGGATCGGCACCCCCGACCGGACCGGACCATTTCTTTTCTGATCAGACCCGATGGGTTCCTGTTCAGTCTATAAATGGCGGGGGTTCGTTGGCTGGGCTGACCCAACAGTCGCAGGGTTGTTGTTTTTCTCCCCCTTCGGCTGCTGGAGACGTTTCGTCTTTGGGGCAGGGGTCTTCGCGGCCTCTTGCTTCTGTGGGCGTTTCTTCACAGCCTGCTTCATCGCTTTCGGCTCTTCCCCCTCAAGCTCCCTACACTCCTGCTTTTGAGGAGTTGTCGGGAAGTGAAGAGGAGAGTGAGTCGGAGGACGATAGGGAGGAGGATCAGGGTCGCCCTGAGGTTAACACTGATCCTCTACCCTTGCCGGTTTCTGATGGAACTTCCGAAGCTATGCTTCGTACTTTCCAACAGTACATGACAGACATCACGCGGCGTCTTGACGTCACGGATGCCTCTCTTAAGCGTCTGTCGTCTAGTGTTGACACACAGGACCTGGACCCGGGGTCTGAGGACGAGAGGCAGGAGGCTCGTCCTCGCACAGCTAGAAGGACGTTTGAACAGTTTCAGGACGTCCTTCCCTGAGACGCCCTCTCGTCCTTTGAGTCCGCTTCGGCCCGGGCGCGGGAGGCTCACGCCGCGTCTGCCGGCGGCTCGTTTTATGAACGATCCGTCCGCCGGCAATTCGCGTTCCACCCTAGTCTTAGTGCCACGGTGGAAGCGGCAGCACATCGCCTGAGGAGTACAGATTCACGTGCTAACGCGACCTATGTTCCTCGGGAGGACGCGGGTTCAGTGCCATGCTTTCCTTCGGGAGGCGCACCTCCACTGTTTCCTCGTGTCCAATCTGTTTCGTCCCTCCCTTTTCCCTTTGACTCTCGAACTCTCCCTTTCCAGACTTCGAGTGTTTAGGGTGGGGCTGACGGTGATGTGTTCGTTGGGGAGGTGCCTTCGGTCAAGAAGGTGGAACTGAGCTCTGCTTCGTTCCACAATCTTGAGGCCACCGTTTCTTCCACAGTCGAGGCCCAATCACAGGCCTTGACATGGATGAGCACGCTGTCCACACTGTTGGACCCTCCCGATCGGGCAGAGTCCGATTCCACTCGGGTCCTTGACACGGTTCGAGTGGATCGGGCTTTGCATGCCGTGCGATCGTGCGTGACGTCTGCGGCAGAATTGGCCATTGGAACACGGGTCCACTTTATTGGCCCTGTTCCGTGATCATTTTCTGCCTACTTCTATAGTGCCTCCGGATATGAGGAAGAGTCTGAGGAACACGTTTCCTCAGCCTTCTTCCCTCTTTCATCCGGACACTGTTCGTTCTGTGGTGGAGTCCACACGCCAGAGGAACACTGATTCTCTGATGGTTGGCCTCGCTGCTTCGGCGACGGCGGCGGGGAGTAAGAGAAGTGCTACAGTCACCTCCAGCTCCCAGCCTCAGAAGAAGAAGAAGAAGCCAGTTTCACTGCCTCCTTCTTCCTCCTCTTAGGCGCCTGTTGCGTTCCCAAGCAAGACGAAGGGTGCTCAGACAGGTAAGGGGAAGCAGCACCACCAGGGGGGGTGGTCGCAAGCCTGCGCCTGCCCGCCAGCAGAATTTTCAGTGAGTCCCGGCCCTACGTTGACGCCCCCTCAAGTTGCCCCTCTTTCGTCCGTCGGTTCCCTTTTTCGGGCCCGCGGCATGTGGGGCAGACTGGTCTCCAACCAGTTTTTCTTGAGGGTGGTGTGGTCGGGGTTTTCTCTACCGCTGTCGTCACAACCTCCATTGTCCGCTCTAACCTGGACGTTCCCCCCTCCTCGAGACCCTGCCAGATGGCAGGCTCTTCAGGACGAGGTGAACTCGTTGGTCGAGAAGAAGGCGGTCTACCCCCTTTCTCAGCCTTCTCCGGGGTTCTGCTCCCGCCTGTTCACCGTCCCCAAAAAGGACGGCCGGTTCAGGCCGGTGTTGGACCTCTCCACCTTGAACTTGTACCTTCACAGGTGCAAGTTCAAGATGGAAACCCCTTCGTCGGTCCGGTTGGCCATCCGGCCAAACGATTGGGCCATGTCTGGGACCTCCAGGATGCTTACTTCCACATCCTGGTGGCCCCGGGGTACCGACATCTGCTCCGGTTCGTTTGGGAGGGCACAGTGTTCGAGTTTCGGGCCCTCCCATTCGGCCTGTCCTTGGCCCCTCTGATTTTCAACGGGGACAACAACACCACATGCTTAGCTTACCTTCGCCACCAGGGGGGCACCAATTCTCGGTCCCTCTCCCTGTTGGCGGAGGAGATTCTGCTCTGGTGCCAGACCAATCAGGTCCGGATGTCAGTCCAGTTCGTTCCGGGGAAACTGAACGCCCTGGCCGACATTCTCAGTCGGGGCGATCAGGTTCTCTCCACAGAATGGACCATCGCTCACAACGTTCTACAGCGTCTGTGGGCAAGGTGGGACCGTCCTCTGATCGATCGGTTCGCAACTCGATTCAGCGCTCGGCTTCCCAGGTACGTCAGCCCCTTTCGAGACATGAATGCGTTCCACTTGGACGCATTCACTCTCTTGTGGAGGCTCCTCGATGCTTACGCCTATCCCCCGACATCTCTGATTCCGAGGGTGCTGGCAAAATATCTGCAGGAACGACCAAGACTGATTTTGGTCGCGCCTTACTGGCCAACAGCTCCGTGGTTTCCAGATCTTCGCGGTCTCACCCACGTAGACCCTCTACCTCTGGATCTGGACGGGGGAGGTCTGCTCCAGCCTCGATCATGCCTCCCTCATCCACGTCCAGAGAGTCTGTGCTTGACCGCATGGCTCTTGTGCGCTCCAAACTGCTTGCACTAGGATTGCACAAGAGTTCAGTAGAGTTTTCCTTGAACGCTAAGAGGCGATCAACTAATCAGCTCTACGACTTACGCTGGAGAGCTTGGGCCACCTTCGCCTTGTCCAAGGGGATAAAGCCGCTTTATCCCTCAACACAGGACTTGGCCAACTTCCTGGTGGAAGTGTATCAAAAGAAGAGTCTTTCTTCTAAGACTCTTCTTGGATACAGATCTGCCATCGCTTCCACGATTGCGGCCGCTACTGGTCGCAGATCTGAACACTTGATCAGGTCCTCCCTCATCGCTAATGTCCTTTCGGGTATTAGCAATGCAGCGGTGTCTAAACCTCGGGTTTCATTTCCCAAGGGGGATGTCTTTCTGGTCCTCAAACTCCTGCGTAGCAATGAGTTTGAACCCCTGGCAGGCATCAGTATCAAGTTGCTGATTTTTAAGACTAATTGTTCCTCATCGCTTTAGCCACTTGCCGTAGACTCAGTGGTATTCAAGCTTTGAGTGGCCTGGACTTTGACATTGAGTTCACCACACAGCAGTGGTTGCCAGCATGGTCACGTCAGTCTAAGATATGTTTCTTGGGTATATTTTCTTTTACGGTAGTACTGTTCGAAAATTGCCTGGGTATCTTAATCCTTGGATTTAAGTGATTTTGATTAAGGAGTTTAATACTCTACATATCACCCTCACACCACTCTGGTATTCTGTGCAAGAATAGTACTGTCGAGGTAAGTGTTATATTGACTGTAAGGCTTCTTTTTAAGCCTACTGTCTATATGATACTTACCGAGACAGTACTATTAGAGTTTCCCTCCCGCCTCCCCTCTTGATATGTTATGGGCTTTTTGAGGGTCTGCAGCTCATAAAGAAAGAGGACGCGCCACCTACATCCTGTAAGGGGGAAGCACTCGGACAGTGCTTGGGATCCACGGTGGCGCATGGTTATGGGAGATAATTGTACCCACTCAGCGTTTTGTCCAATTTTTTCGGCCTATAATAGATAATGTGCAAGAATAGTACTGTCTCGGTAAGTATCATATAGACAGTAGGCTTAAAAAGAAGCCTTACAGTTTTATTCACTCACAATTTGTGGGTGGAGTAGAAGGGGACAATTCTGAAATCACAAGACACATTTACAATGTACACTGGTGAAGCTGGTAGTCTGCAACATGGATTCCAGATCGTTTGAAATGCCAGTCTGTATGAGTACTTCAGGAAAAGTCCCAGTCAAACACAGCTATGCTATCTTGTTATTTTTTTGTAAGGTACCTTGTTAGATGTTTGTTTTCTGACTTGAGAGAGAAAGAGTGTCTGTGTTTTTGTTTTTGTCACAGAGGGAGAGAGAGTGACTGTGTAGGTGAGAAGGGAGGGGGGAGGGAATAAAAATACCAGTGTGCTGTCATTGCTCGTTCTCTGTGCACTGAAATATTTTCTCTTAAGTCATTCAACTTGTTATTTTACCTTGAGAGTTTTTTTTATATTGTGTATTATTTTCTTTGTTGCAGAATGATTCAACAGGCGTTCATCGACATGGAAAATATGTTTGATTTATTAGCTGAGGATATAGAGGTATTTACCTTTTCTCAATATGTGTGTGGATATGTGTGTGGGTGCGTATGTGTGTGACTGTGAGAGGGGAGAGAACCAACAAGTACAGGACCCAAAACTAGACCTTTTACTTGCACACAATGTCTGTGTGTGGTATGTTCATATATATGTGTGTGTGAGAGAGGTATGTTCGTGTGTGTTTGTGTGTGTGGTAGGTTCGTGTGTGTGTGTGTGTGTGTGTGTGCGCAGGCATATGTCTGTGTCCATTAGACAGATTTTGCAAATAGATATCTATATATATATACGACTTTTGTCTGTGTGTCTGTGTATCTGTGTATTTGTGTATTCGCCATGCACGGCCAAAGTTCTCGATGGATCTGCTTCAAATTTGGTGGGCTTATTCAGAGAGACCCCGGACACAACCTCATCGATGAGATATTTCAACACGTGCTCTCAGCGCGCAGCGCTGAACCGATTTTGGTTCCACCTCAGCTATTTTGGTTCCACCTCAGCTACCCGGGCCCCCATACCGACACACCAAAGCCAAAGTTCTCGGTGGATCTTTTTCAAATTTGGACACCGTATTCAGCTACACCCCGGACACAATATCATCGATGAGATATTTCAACACGTGCTCTCAGCGCGCAGCGCTGAACCGAATTTGGGTTTTGTGTTCATTTCACCATTATAAGTAACTCTTCCTTATCTTCTCATCTTCTCCATGTTTTCAGCGTTTACCTCCCTTCCTTCGTATGGTGCACTTTTGTATGAAGGGGGCATCTTCGGATATTCCCCGTTCTGTTACTATTTTTAGAAGGTCACCGCAGTGTCCAGAACGTAAATTGGACCCGTAAATTATCCTCACTGTAAAAGTGCAAAGGTCGAATCAATTTATAGCCACGCGAAAAATACACTGTCATCTATCTCTCTATAGATACGGCTTCTCTGTGTTTGTGTGTGTGTGTGTGTGTGTGTGTGTGTCTCTATGTGAGGAACACCTGTGCATAGTTCAGTTCTGTTTGTGATGTGGTCTGGCGGCTTTTGTGTAATTTTGTGTACTGGCCTTCCTTTGAGAAGCCATAACAGTTCAAAAGGGCTTAGAGATAAGCTCTAACTTGCTCAGTCCTGTTTGAGTGGAGTTCGCCTCCAAAGGTGATTAACACGGTTACATTCGTCGACAAGGATGGGACTTGATATGGTCAGGAATGGCATTATGGCCACTGAATCATTTTCGTGCTGTTCCCATTCCACGAATCTGGGAGGGACCTAAGCTTGGCGGGTCCATTGTTCGGACCCGGCGAAGCCGGCGTACGGCTCTAAGTACTTCTTCCCGGCGAAGCCGGCTACCCGGCGAAGCGGGTATTCATTCTAGTATATTTATAAGGACATACATACATATTGTTACTCTTATGTGCAGATTAAAGACATTCCGGATGCAGACAGGTTGGATGTGGTCAGAGGAAAGATTGAATTTCAAAATGTTAGCTTCAGATACGATCCAAGGTAACTGTTCCTTTATAGTTGTGGTGGGTTTTTTTGCAATATTTTCTGCAGATTTGATCATTTTGTTGGCACTTTATTTTTGTCTTCTTGTAATTAGTAACAAACAGGTTTTTTTACGTTGTAGTTTAAAAGGACAGATTCACTGAACTTGCTACATTGAACCATTTTTAATGTAATCTCTGTATTAGGTTCACAATATCCCCTGAAAACAAGTGTTGATGTGGCACAGAAATATTGTTCGTTTAAGCATCTTCTGCAGATTATAGTAACAGAAAACCCAGTGAGATAGTAACATAAACCTTGTTTGTATCGCTATTCCTAATGTACAGATCAAACTGTAGGCCTCATTAGCTCGTTTAATTCTCTTATCTCTGGTTTTCTCAGAGTTTTGTGTAGAAAAATGTTGTTTGTGTCATTTCAGCAAACCTATCCTGAAGAATATCTCATTTACTGTACAGCCTGGTCAAACTCTTGCACTGGTGAGTAGCATCTGACACAGTTAGCAACATGCTTTCCATTAGTTACATATCAGTAGCAAAATTATGAGATTTGGCATGAATGAGTGTTGGTAAATATTCAGCTACGCATCTGCTGTCGGCCATAATGGGACCTAGCTAATCCAAGAATGCAATGTGCATATGCATGACTGTCCAGTTATCTCAACCAACACAATTAGGAGTTCCTTCTATCTTCAGCTGTTTGCTTCAAGAAATTGTAATAGATTATGGAAAAAAATTTGTAACACTTAGTGTTTGGTTCTATTTTGGCCCATTCCACATGATCTAATCTCGTCTCAAGATTAGTTTGATTTCAAGTATGATTCAAAATGTTGTACATAAGCGTGGTAGTATAGAACACTGCAAGTTTGTTGTTAACTTTCCTTTGCACTTCTTCCAATGCTCTATCACATCTACTGTTTCAGTTTTACTTTCAGTCTTACAAGGAAAGGAATTTTTTTTCTTCTGATGAAAACAGTGCAGTGCTCATTGTAAAAACCAATCAAATAATAAAGACAAAAGGAAATTGGGGAGGGGGGTGGGTGGGGTGGAAGAGGTGAGGGATGGGGCATGTGGTTTGGGGATTGATGTCAATAAAAATTGTGTACAACGATACGGTCTGTATTCTTTGGTTTTTTACTCCTTGCTAGCTGAAGAATGTTTATTTGAATGGTTAGATATGTTCTTCATTGCTTTTTACCTCTTGATTTGTTTAGGTTGGCCACACAGGTAGTGGAAAAAGCACCATCATTCGCCTGATGTTCCGCTTCTATGATGTTAACAGTGGCATGATCAAAATAGACGGAAGAGACATTGCCATGGTATGATTTTTTGAGTTGTACTATTCATGGTATATAGTAAGGACGTGCTGATTTTTCTCCAGAAGACCAGCCCTCCTAAAAGAATTTCACAGACATACACAGAAAGAGGGATGCAGAGGCACACAGAGATATGTGTATCCACTCATATACAGTGAGAGTCACACAGAAAGAGGGACTCGCATGTACACTCACACTCAGACACGCACAGATGCACACAAAGATACATGCACACACAGACACACACACTTACACACACATGCACCACAATGGCTATGAACTTGATCATTTAACTGTGGACCACACACACACCACATAGTGGCTATGGACTTGATAATTTGACTATGTGGACCCCACACACCACATAGTGTCTATGAACTTGATAATTTGACTGTGAACCACTCACACACCAAATAGTGGTTATGAACTTGATAATTTGACTGTGGACCAGACACACACACACACCTAATAGTGGCTATGAACTTGATAATCTGACTTTGTGGACCACACACACACACCACATAGTGGCCATGAAATTGATAATTTTACTATGTGGACCACACGCAAACCACATTTTGGCTTTGAACTTGATAATTTGACTGTGGACCACACACACACACCACATAGTGGCTATGAACTTGATAATTTGACTATGTGGACCATACACACACCACATAGTGGCTATATGTACTTGATAATGTGACTATGTTGACTTGATAGTTACAAAGTGTTTCTGATATTAACTTCTCGTTTTGTCTGCAGGTAAACCAGGAGTCCTTGCGGAAAAGCATTGGAGTGGTTCCACAAGATACAGTGCTGTTCAACAGTGACATTAGGTAAGAAATATCTTTATATTCTGCTCATGATCTGATCTTGCACTATGTCTGTTTCCACGGTAGAAATTATGGGCAAACAAAACCCCATGAGTTCAATACTAGAACTTGATTATTGCAAAAAATGCATGCTTTACATTTACCTGTGTATTTTTATTCAACTGTAATGATAACAGTGGTGAAATAATGCTGCTTCAGCATGAACAAAGTCAAGCTGAGACTCTTCGTTCAGAATGACATTGGTAAACACTTGGTTGCTCTGTTATTGTAAACCTGACTTTGTTGTTGAATTTTGTCTTGCTTTTCTGCAGGTACAACATTCGTTACGGTCGTGTGACAGCCACCGACCAGGAAGTCGAGGAGGCTGCTCGTTTTGCTGAAATACACGACCGTATCCTCACTTTTCCAAAGAGTAAGCCATCTGTTTAATTTCTTCTCAACGTATTGCATTTTTTCTGTTAACAATTTTTAGAAGTTTAAAAATCAGAATTTCAGCGATACTTTATTAGTGATTACATGTGCTTGTTAGAAAATGTAATTGTACAACCCAAATGAGACACCAAAGCAACCGTATATCTAATTATTTTTATGTTACTGCTTTGAAATATAAATGAAGAATGACCCAGTTGTTCCAGCACTAGTTTGAAAATACCTTGTAAATGCCTTGTAAAAGACTTTGGTTATTCTTCCAGAAGTGACTGAATACATGTAAATGCTCACACACCTGTGTAGAGAGACTCTTTTTTTCCACTGGGATGATAGGGCACAAAATGATCAAGTAAACAGGTACCACTTGCACTTACCAGTTCATATTCAAATGTTAAGGTAGCATTACACTGTTCACTGTTAACATATCTCTTCCTTGTTTGAGAAACAAAGGGACGAAAGCGCTCTAAATGCATACGTTCCTTTGTTTCTCAGATCTTAAAATAGCGCTCTGCCTTGTTTGATCAAGATCTCTTCCTGTATGGGTTTTTCTTGTTTGACAGAGTATGAAATAGTTAAGGGGAGTCTAAAGCTGAGTGGCGGAGAGAAGCAGAGTGGCCATTGCTCGCACTCAGTTAAAAGATCACTTCCTAATCCTATGTGTGTTTGACAGAGTCTGGCACAGTGGTAGGGGAGAGGGGTCTAAAGCTGAGTGGCGGAGAGAAGCAGAGGGTGGCCATTGCTCGCACTCAGTTAAAAGATCACTTCCTAATCCTATGTGTGTTATGTGTGTTTCGCAGAGTATGGCACAGTGGTAGGGGAGAGGGGTCTAAAGCTGAGCGGCGGAGAGAAGCAGAGGGTGGCCATTGCTCGCACTCTACTGAAAGCACCAGCCATTGTGCTGCTTGATGAGGTCAGTTTTTCACGAGTTAAAGCAACACAGTGCTCAACAACAACAGGTTGTTATGCATTCCTGATCATTTTCAATGTAACTTAACCTGTACATTCTTTCTTTCCTGTCCTAATTTTGAATTTAAATTAAAGTTTGGAGAAAGGGAGAGAGAGAGAGAGAGTTCGTAAAGCACTTTGCATGATATTTTCTTGGGAGACCTTTCCAGATACAAATATGGAATTCTGTGGAGGCAGCTCATGGTAGATATGAAAATGGAGGGAGGGAAGGTGGTGGAGAATTACTCTGTGTGTGTGTGTGTGTGTGTGTGTGTGTGTGTGTGTGTGTGTGTGTGTGTGTCTATAACCAGGCATGGGAATTGAAAATTGTATAAAAGGCGGAAAATTTATAACTGAAGACGCGAAGCGTCAAGTCGACGGCGCGAAGCGCCTAGCCTTACTAGGGGGGTCCGGGGGCATGCCCCCCCGGAAAAAAAATTTCTCCAAAGAACCCAGATGGTGCAATCTGGTGTCATCTGAGCTCCAAGTTTGCCATTAAATTCTGTTTTTAGAATCAGATTTTTTAGTACAAAAATGTACCAATTTTTGCTTTTTTGAAGAAAAAAAATATATACATGTATTATATGGTTTAAATTTGTAAAAAAATTGATCTTCTTGAGACAAACAGGAAAATGTAACTTGTAACACAATCTGTGCAATCTGGTTTACTTTCAAGACATAAAAGTTCAATAACTGAGGCGGGCGGTAGCAGTGCGTGAACAAAGTACGGAAAGTTTTCGCGGGCTTTTGCGCAAAGGCCAAAGTAACCGGTGCTTTTTTTGTGTGCCTCCCCCCTTTATTTTTTCGGCGGACACTTTTGCATTTTCGGCGGAACAAAAAAAAAATTCGGCGGAAATCCGCCGTTCGGCGGACAATTCCCATGCCTGGTGTGTGTGTGTGTGAGTGAGAGAGAGTGTGTTTTTTAAAATCACCATGCATTTTTCAAGAAGTCCTTTGTACTATGTTTGTGGCCATTGCATTCTGTGCTGCTCTTCTCTTCACAGGCCACCTCAGCACTGGACACAAAGACGGAACGTCAGATCCAGCACTCTCTGGAAGAGGTGTGTAAGAATCGAACCACGGTCATCGTGGCTCACCGCCTGTCCACTGTCATCCATGCTGACCAGATCCTGGTGCTCAGTGAAGGGGAGATCATAGAGTGTGGCACGTGAGTGTAACCTTCTTAGTGTTGTTTGTCTGTGTCACCGGTCCAGTGGAACCACCCTTTGAAAAAACTCCCAAAATCTGAGAAAATCGAGTATTAGAAGGGAGGGAGACTTAAAATAGAGGTAAATTTACAGACGTTATGATCAGAAAATCGGTATAACTAGGGTCATAAAGGGGGAAGGTCTTAAAACAAAAAGGGAAAAGGGAGTTTTACTGTATTTTTGTTTGTCCCTGAAGCTAAAGAATGACATGTCACATGATTGAAATGCTTACTGAGTTGTCAGTAGAATGTCTTGTCCCTGACCCATGTGGCTATATATGCGAGCAGCTGGAATTCTGGCAATACGATAAGCATTCCAGCATTGGCGTGATAGAAGAAAAGAAGATCATTGATCATGTCAAAATTAATGAGGCTCTCAAAAATTTCGAGAACCTGTTTTCATACAGTGGTACCTGCGATGAGTGGACACCTCACATGAAAGGACACCTTCTGGAGTCCCTTTGTTTATATAATGATAATAATTATAATATTTCTAGAGCGCATAAATCCAGGGTTAAACCCTGCTCAGAGCTTTTCATTCTGTGCAAAGCATTCTCATTTTTGATTTCCTTACCCCACAGGCATGACGAGTTAATAGAGAAGGGAAGCCACTACGCAGATATGTGGCAACAACAGCAACAGGCAGCGGAAAAACAAGAGGAGGTGGAAGAGGAGGCAGGGGCAGATAACAACGGAGGCGCGAACGTCAACGGAGGCGGTGACAAAAAGACTGAATAACAAGCTGGACAAACTGTTGATGTGGTGTATGATGATAACAGGTGACTGATGCAGTACATGACAAAAAGGGGAAAAAGGGAGGGGTGGGGGATCACAGTTGTTCCCATGGCTTCATTTCTGCCTCATTAGCTGCAGGCAGGCTGAGCTATTTTTAGCATCCTTTCCACCACCGCTCTCTCAGAGCCATACACTGATAAGTACATACCATCTTCCGGTGTAGCGCGGAAGCATTTGGGTATAACAAGCAAGCGAGCTTAACAGTGTGGTGGCTGCAGCTGTTGGTAGCCTCTGCCTTGACTATTTTCAACTCTCACTAAAATGGTAGGAACAGCCGTGGGATGGGGTTTGGGGTCATGTGAAGCAGAAAGTAAACTAAACATATAGAGACAGCTCTGACCAAATTTGTCATTGATAGATATACTTTGATGTGATGTTTCGTGGTTTTAGAAGATGATGTGCTGGAAGGACAAAGTTCATGTTTAAAAGAATGCTTTAACTGAAGATGCTGAGACAGTACAGAGTGAGTACATGTAATTGTGTGCCAGTGTATAATGTCAATGTCAAGAGAGAAGATTCAGGATAGCTTGCGATGTCATTGTCACACCACAGTAGAAAATAGACTGGCGATGTAAGAGACAGAGAAAAAGTGGGCTTCCTACACATTACAAACAGACTTGCTGTGTAGAAATTGGGGGGTGTACCTCAGGCAGTTAAAGTTGTCGATATTCATGATGAAGCATGTGATGATGTAGCACTCGACCTAAGTTGTACAGGTGATGTTGCATTTTGTATTGGTATCGTCTTGAACTGCGTTATATTAACGGTGCATTCTCTAGCCAGTATTTATTTTTGCATTCAAACAGCTGCTGAACATTGGAGGATTATCTTGTTGAGCTTTTGGCGAGCATTATTTTCTTCTTCTTTGTTTGGGTGCTTATTTGCTGACCCGTGCAATGATAGAATAACACAAAATGTGAAATCCAAACAATATATTGTACGTGGACGTTGTGGCCTGTCAATGGATACTTCTTCTTCTTCTTCTTCTTCTTCGGCGTTCCAGGTCAATGGATACAAACATACCTTGAGATGTGGAATTAACTGTGAGACAAGGAATGTTTGGCATGAAAAAGTGCTTGCTGATATTCATCATATATTGATGATTGAATTTGTAAACAGGTGAAATTTCACTGCTGATCACTTTTTTCATGTTCGGTGTTAAAAGTCAGGATATTCTGGAAAATCAGCTGTGCATGTTTTGGGAAAAATGACAGCGTTAGTTACAGCGTTATATTTATCAACTGAATTTTTTAAGGACGGGGATGGGGGTGGGGAAGAAAGACCATGACTTTCTGTATGTCCAGATATGCGTTTGACTTTTTACTGATCACGTCAGAAGCAGTAATGTGTGTTATATGCAGAGAATTTAAACTCAAACTTGTCGCTTTGTTCAGATCTGTAACCAAGAATCTCTGTAATTAAGAAAATCCAATTACTTCTGTTATTGTTAAATAAAGTACATGAAGTATGCTAACATTGTATGTTACTATTTGTGCTTTTTTCAGGAGAGGGGGGGGGGGGGGGGTTGAAGCAGGGCTACGGGAAAGGTGGAGTTACAATTCAGTGTTCATTGATGTACATTGTATACCGACTGGTTTGAGAACGTGTTTTAAGTACCAGTTATTTAAATGGAGATTTCCCCCTGCGGGTTAGGGGGAAGAATTTACCCGATGCTCCCCAGCATGTCGTAAGAGGCGACTAACGGATTCTGTTTCTCCTTTTACCCTTGTTAAGTGTTTCTTGTATAGAATATAGTCAATGTTTGTAAAGATTTTAGTCAAGCAGTATGTAAGAAATGTTAAGTCCTTTGTACTGGAAACTTGCATTCTCCCAGTAAGGTCATATATTGTACTACGTTGCAAGCCCCTGGAGCAATTTTTTTATTAGTGCTTTTGTGAACAAGAAACAATTAACAAGTGGCTCTATCTCATCTCCCCCCTTTCCCCATCGCGATATAACCTTGAACGGTTGAAAACGACGTTAAACACCAAATAAATAAAGAAAGAAAAAAAGAAATGGAGATTATTGTTTGAATTTGTGTTTGTATTTTTAGTGCACACAAGTGCAAAACTCGGAGACCCCGCAGTTCTTTGCAATTTCTTCTTTTAGGTATACATACAAAGCAATAACAGCAAAGGCTGTTGTAGAGACTTTAGTTGCGATTTGTTTGTATTTTGAGCTGTGTGTGTGTGTGTGCCTGACTTTGTACCTATTTATTTTTAGAATGTATGTTGGACTGTTTTTGTGTGTGTGCAAATTGAACTTTTAACTTCTTTCAAATCTTAGTGGATCAATAAAAAGTTGAATATTTGAGTTGTTGAGTTTGCTTCCCGTCACTTTTGTTGTTGTTGACAAGGTAGCATAAATCCACGTTATGCGTTTTTCCCAAAAAATTATGGGGTGAACCTGTGGGAAAGTGGTTGAAGTGGTTGTGTCTTTTAGAGGGAAAAGTAAGATTTACACCCTTCTCCTTAAGATTCATTATAGTTGACATATTAGATCTACATGAATTGTTTCTGCATTTCCCATCTGATCCATTCAAATACACAATGCTTCACACCATAAAATCAAACAACCACAACAATCCAAAAAAGAAGAAAAACGACTGTCTAGTAATTGCTTAACAATTTATTAGCTTGTTAGACATTAAACAACAATCAGGAAAACCTGCCAACAGTTCTGCCAAACTCAAAGATAGGCGTAGCATTATGTCTGAAACGAAGTGTTAGGTTTCACAAAAAGAAGCCTTTGTATCAGTTCATGCATTATTCAAAAACAAAATCAAAGGGAAATTCCACTTTACTCAAACAAAAGAATTAGTGTTTTGCAGGCCAGAGCTCCCCCCTCCCCCCATCCCCCCCTCCCCATAATATAAGTCGCCCCTCCTCATCACTAATCAAGTGCCAAAAAAGCAACATATCTCTGCACATTTACAACATATCTCTGCACATTTATTTTTCTTATCTCAAAAAAAAAAAGTAAACCCAACATTTTCTGAATTCATTAGCAAACAGTATCTCTAAACAAGTGATAGCAAAAATAAGAGTATTAAAACACACCCTTTTCATTACTGTAATTATTTTCTTGTAGTTAATAGAGGGGTTACTTTTAGTTATTAAAACGTGCCCACCTACTAGCATTGTTATGAGCACCAATTCTCCCTTCTGTCTGTACTATATTACACACTTGTCAATTTTCATCCACATATGTCAAAAGTAAATAATATCTGTCGATTCCTTTGTCTTGAATTATGTATAAAGGAATGTAAGCAATCTGAGCAGAGTAAGAAAAATCATTTTAAAATCGATAACATTTGAGAACGAGGTACAATGAATTCATCAGGCTATGTCGAAAGAGCAAGAATATAGTGAAGTCTCAAAAATACACTGATTTCAAGCCATGACAAACACAGTTCCCACAAGTTGTTCAGAATGTAGTGTTACCTGTGACGAAAGGACACCCTTTAAACTAGCCAAAACGTGTCCCTACAGTGCATGTGGCATTTTATGACGGGTGTATTTCAGTCAAGTAATGGACAAAAGGACAACAGAATGTGTCTTTTATTGGGAGGTGTCCTCTCATTGGAGGGACCTCACAGCGTAGATGCTACTGTACACACTTTGTCAAAACATACTTGTTCCAAAATGAAAAACATCCTTAATCTGGCTAGATTAGGTGCATAAATTCATTCCTCTTGCAATGTAAAGAGATCCAGGAAAGGTATTTGGAAGGAATACTTCATTATGAAATCTCAGAGATGGTTCAGCAAGTTATACTACAGACTGACACAATCTTACCTACACTGCCAATTAAAGCACAAAACACTGACTATAAAATACACAAGCAGAAAACTATGCAGTAAACCACAAACACTTGTGTCAGGTTTTGTGTCAGTGAATAATCTTTAAGTGTTGTGCATTGAACATTTATTTTACTTCTCTAGAAACAAAAACAACAACGACCCACTGTCCTGATTTGTTGCGAACCTTCCTATACCTAATGTTGCTTCATGATATAAGCTTTAAACAGAGAAAACAGCGATAAAAACAAGTAGATGTTGTATGGCAAAGCGAAAAAATCCTTTCAGTTACTATAAAGTGACTGCCTGGCAATTTCAAGCATGTGTTTAATCTTCAAGAAGAACCATTTATAATTATTACAAGCATGTGACAAATCTTCAAGAACCATTTACATGTATCAGAACAAAATAAGTGAAACAGCTACCTGACTTTCCCTGGAAAAGAGTGATACATGTACCTGTTAAGAAATTAATGCAAAACTTTGGCAGATGTTAGTAATTCAGCATACATATTTCACAAAGGGTGGAAGCCAGAACATGAAGCTGAACACAGAGCACATATTAAACGCTTTTTTGGGATATATAATTTGAAAAAGAACAACATTTGCATTTTTTACAAAATTGAAAATGTGTAACAAAGCAAGTGTAATGAGGATATAAACTTGGCCAAAAGATTATTGCAACAATTTTCGCACGCAAAGAAAAGCATTAAAACGCAATTTATTTTAGTTGAACGTTATATGCCCCCATAAGGTAATTATGTCAGCTGTACATATCATTTGTCTGATTGATGGTACTTTGTATAGGCATCCCGTGACAGCCTGTCAAACAAGGTCACCCCTAAAATCGACCTGACAAAAACCATAGCCCTGTATTTTAAAATCTGCAAAAAAATCAGAATATGCACAAACCAAACATTTCTGACAACCATTGGAAAGGCCATTCAATTTCCTGTTCAGAACATTTTGTTTTATGCACCTGACTTCTCTAGTCTTTATGTAGCCTGTTGTCAAAGACTAGGTAGGTGTCAACTGTTTCAGAGGCCCAAAAAGGCATGTTTTGCGGCCATTTTTGAGGGGGTCCTCCACCCAAAGAGCCATATCTGCTTAAGTTCTCAATGATTTGCTTTGGAAAGTTCAGAAGTTATGACCTTGGGTGACCTTGTTTGACAGGCTGTCACGGGATGCCTAAACAAAGTACCGTCAATCGGACAAATGATATGTACAGCTGACATAATTACCTTTTCGACCATATAAAGTTTATTGTGTTTTAATGCTTTTCTTAGCGTCCAAAAATTGTTGCAATAATTTTTAGGCCAAGTTTAGAAGTTCATCAAAAACGGTAATCTAGAGAAACATTCTCCAATAATCCAGGTACACTCGTAAACCCCTCAGTTTCTGGAAATGAGATAAACGAGGAAGGTTTAACTATGCGTGGCTTCTGACTCACAGCTGCACATGACCCACTCTTGTTTCCTGCGCCGGATTTTGGAGTGGAAGTGGACCAGAAAACTAATACAGAAGGAACCAGTGTTTATGGTAACAAAAATACAAGACAAAAAAAAAAAGCATAACCCTCTAACTAGCTTCAGGACTCTTCCCAGGTTCTGTTTGACCAAGAAGGTCTGTACACAACCAAAAACATCACAGCTGTAAAGAGTCTTGCTCCTTTTTGGCTCACGTAAGTGTAGCCTATGCGATGGTAAACTCTGTCTGTCTGTGCGTGTGTGTGTGTGTGATAGAAACTTTAACATTTGAAGACGTCACATTATGGCGTAAGAGGGTTAGACGTCACGCGAAGGAATTACTGAAAGTCTCGGTCATTGTTATTTTGAGCGGGCCGAGACTAGTTGGCAGTCGTGTCCCTGTAAGTAGGCTACATGCAGACAGACAGATCTAGATCTAGTGTCTCGCTTTCTTGCACAGTGTCACCTATGCTTACTGTGTGTGTGTGTGTGTATGTGTGTATGTGTGACGGAGTGATTGAGTTTGTGTTACTGTTTGTCGATTTCTTACGTGAGCCTTGAAGGCTTCGCCTCTTGTCTTAGTTGGCATGCACACTTTGCAGTGACTGAGTATTGGTTTTGCAATTGCAAGGTAAAAAAAAATAAAAAAAAATAAAAAAGAAAGCTGTTAAGCTTTTTAAAACTCTATACCATGTTGGTTCAGAAATCAGTGTATGCAGATATTACCTTCTGGGCAACAGAGATCTCTTTACCTTCACAATTGGGTAGATGATACATAAGCATTCCCAGGTAATCAAATTGCAAAGGGTTGTACAAAAGGATATGCCACACAATAAAACAACAATCCTAATTGGTACCAGAAATAATTACGCTGTCTGGTACGCAAGTGAACAAAATGTAAAACAAACAAAAAAGAAGAAATAAACCCACACAGATAAACAGCAATATGATTCAACGTCAATCTGAAAGCATGTGCCCATGCCATTTCACTCACATTACTGTGCTAATCCTCCCCCACCTCCCTAAAAATGCAGTGAAATAAAGACAAGGTCAAAATAGATTGTTTTCAGCTGTATTCTTAGACAAAGAAGTCAACCCTATACAATTTGATTTCTTGACTGATTTACTCATTTATCTTGCTAAAAATATAACGTACACTTTACTTTTTTGATTTCTGCTCATTAACTGATACAGTGGACCCCCCCTCCCCCCCTTTTTTTCAGAACCCCCAATTTAACAACACACACACACACACCCCCCCCCCCCCCCCCCCTTCTTTCTTTATTTGGTGTTTAACGTTGTTTTCAACCACGAAGGTTATATCGCGACGGGGGAAGGGGGGAGATGGGACCTCCCCCCCCTCCCTCCCCCTTTGACCTTGCTTTTTCAGATTCTTTGTTTATAACTTCAGTAACTTTACCTCCATCTTAATACTCCCTCCTAAGACCTGATTTTGTGAGATGTTTGAAGGTTGTAAAAGGGGCGTTCCACAGCACCATTCTTCTTGTGTACACACTCAAGTAGACCAACACAGGTCCAGGGCCAACACAAACAAAAAGTGAAAAACCTGAAAGGCCAGGGTCCACGGTGGCAGGGGCAAAGAACAGACTCTCCTGGTACCAAAATGTATGTTAATAAATTAAAAAATAATACACATCTTGCCTCCATCAACTGTCCAAACTAAAACTAAAAACAAATTGTTTTTAAGTTCAACTTTTAAGAAACCGGATTTTCCGGTTTTAACAGTTTTCAAAAACTGGATTTCCGGCGAGAACCGGAAAGGTGTAAGCCCTGCAGATCTGTCCAGGCTTCCTCTTGGAATCAAGAGTATTCGTCCACTTCGACACATACTGAAAATCCAGTGCCGGAATATTTTGCTGAATAAATTTAGCAGATTGACATAGGTGTCAGTTACAAAATCAATTCAGCCAAAAATTCCTGCTCTGCACTAAAAAATAGTAGTGGGGTTGTTGATTTCCAATGTATGTCCAAGTCCAAGTGTAAGGATGCTTTTAGCCCAGGTAAAAATCCTGAACAGATCCGTGATGGCGAACATGATCGCTTACATGAGAAAGAATGTACCTTGAAGGAAGGTCACTACACACTTGGAGCACTCTTCATCATAAAACAGGTGGTGATTGCAAAAGCAAGGTCTATACACTGCATGAAACAGACGGACAGAGGCATATTGGTAACAATTAAGTAAAGTCACATGGGCGTCATCATGATTTCTCATCGGGCATTTCTTTGCCGTATTTGGAAGCCAGGTTGCGAGACATGTACTGCCAATACTCTCCGCGAATGGTGTCATGCTCATCCGCAAGGGCAGTGCACAGCTGAAACATAAAAGACCAAGCACTGAATTCTGTTGTACGGATATGTTATTCAGTCTGCTATCACCCTTCTTCAATCAATCAATTCATTTTGTTTACATTTCTCTGCTATTAATCATCTTTTAAAATACCAGACTCCGCACTGGACATAACAGACTAAACCATCATAATATGGCCACAAAGCTGAAGCTAGTTCCCTCCCCCCTTTGTCCGTGTGGCAAGAATCAGACAGCAGAGCACATCCTGCAGGCTTGTCCATACCACAGTGCTCTGAGGGACACCATCTGGCCAGAGACAGCGCTACAAAAGAAGCTATACGGCCCCAAAGAGGACTTATAGAGGACAGCACGTTTCGCCCTGCAGTCCGGACTGACGATCTAACAGCGAACGACAAGAAGAAGAAAAATACCACTCTGTGTTCCTTTCATACTTTGAAGAGAGCAACACATTATTCACACAAAATGTCACAACAGCCAAACAAGTCATGACAAAACAGACAATAACCACAACATAAATGTTGAACACAGTATATCATGAACAAAACTTTTGACAGACTGTACCCATTCAGCACTTCCCACTTTCTCAGTGTACCAAACTGACCGGATCTCTTAAAATTTGCATGGTCAAAATAATGAAGAATCAAGAGAACTTGCGTCATTTTGCGTGAAATATGCTTAGTTTCACTTTTACATTCCTTCTCTGTTTGACTTAGTACTCTGAATCTGCTGCTCATTACGGGCCAATAAAAAAGCAAAGTAGTGGAAATGCATTTTCAGCATGGTTCATTACATGAGAATGTTTGTGAGAAAATCGAAAATTTTACATATTTATAACGCAAGGAGAGTGATCGGCTACAGCGGTATCATAAGTGTCCTTTGGTGGATTCACATAGACATATGGGAGGGGAGGGGTACACTGTCCTGTAAACACAGCATGCATACAGAAGCACCCTACAACTGACCTCCAAGGCTCTCTACAGTCCTGTAAACACAGCCTGCATACAGACGCACCCTACAACTGACCTCCAAGGCTCTCTACAGTCCTGTAAACACAACCTGCATACAGACGCACCCTACAACTGACCTCCAAGGCTCTCTACAGTCCTGTAAACAGCCTGCATACAGACGCACCCTACAACTGACCTCCAAGGCTCTCTACAGTCCTGTAAACACAACCTGCATACAGACGCACCCTACAACTGACCTCCAAGGCTCTCTACAGTCCTGTAAACACAACCTGCATACAGACGCACCCTACAACTGACCTCCAAGGCTCTCTACAGTCCTGTAAACACAACCTGCATACAGATGCATGTTAAAACTGACCTCTAATGCTCTCTGCAGCACGTCTTCAGGTTTATCACAGCCCAGCTCCAGCATTTCTTCACAGGTGTCCACCATGCAGGCCAGCAGGTGAGGGGAGCGGTGCGAGTCGTCATACAGCTTCTGGCAGAACTCCTTCAGCCCTGGGTACTGCGACAACTTGCGGTCCAATAGAACTCTGCAAGCCAATGTTTATTTCGTCAGATAATTGAGCAGTACACACACACACACACACACACACACACATAATCTGTCTTTTGTGTGTGTGCAAAATTGCTTGAGGTATGGGCACTGCAGCAGCTTGTAATCCATCAGAACTCTACACACAAAGGTCCGATTTATAAAAGAGTGGACAATTAGAGCAAAAAAGCTCAAAGTATTATCTGGCAAAACTCCTTCAGCCTTTCAGTCTATTTGTCTAATTTTAGATGTCTAATTTAACTCTTTTTTTTATATATATATTTCTTTTATACAATATTCATAGTAAGACATCACAACCACCTCAGTTCTCAAAAACACTGCAGGTGATCTTCCCATGCTGATAAGGCACATCATTGAAACAGCAGGATAATTCATAACCTACATTCTCTCATGAAAACAGCATGCTAAGTAATAAGGCAAATTCTCTTAAAAACATTGCAGCAGCTGAATGAGTTCCCATTCAGCCAACAAATCCAACACCACCTCAACAAACCCTGGTAATACATGGAAGGCCATCCGATAAGGAAAGAAAAGCAACATAGAGTTTTATGTTGAATGACAATTTTCACAGTTTCTAATGATTACATACCCTTTCAGATAATTCCACGAGCTTTCATTGTTGGGGGCTTTCTTGATGTAATCTTGAGCATATCTGGCAGACAAAAATAGCACAATAGGAGATCGAGTATAAAACAGAGATACATCCATCGTAATGATAAATCCGGACTAGGATTTGTTCCCTCACATGGAACTGATCAAAACATTACTACTGATATGATAACAACACCAGTCACAGACGCACATTTAGAATGATCATGCAGCATCAACAGACCATACACTTCACACTCAAGAATGAAAACAAAGAGTGGACATCTTTTTTAAAGGCCTACCCTGTCTCGTAGAAAACAGATTGCCTCCCCACCTCTGATCTGGCCAGACTTAAGCAAGGGACAAGACCATCCCTCCAACAATCAACACCCTGACTGCTTGCTGTGGTGAGTTCCAATTTTTGTATGAATTAATTTCTGAAAAAGGCACCAGTGCCTTTCAAGAAATTTTTTTTTAAAACAGAGTGCACAGAGAGCACCAAGCCTGTCCAATTTTGGTATGTGACCAAGTGGAGGGATGGTCTTGTCCCTTGCTTAAGCCTGGCCAGATCAGAGGTGGTGCGAGGCAATCTGTTTTCGAGAGGTGGAATGGACCTTTAACGTCCACTATTAATCTTAATATTCAAAGGGTTCAAACAACATACTTGACTTCTCTTTTGACCACATCATCAGTGAACCCTGTGGTATTGGAGACAACAAAATGGCGCTGGTTCCAAGCGGAGTTGTTGCGTAGGTCCTCCTTGATCAATGTATCCACGTATTCCAGCTCTTTGTCAAACAGGTTGTACGTCAGCAGCACCCATTGCCTAAAATTATAAAAATAACACAAATTTATTAACCTATCATCAGCGAACCCAAAACTCTAGTTCCACCACATGAGAACGCCCCAACATCATCTGTATTGCTTGACATTGTCGCAGACAAAAGGATTTTTCTTACATTATGCCTGTTTGCAACTGAAATACACAAAACAGAGAAAAATGGAACGCTAAAATTATGTCATCTGCATTGAACAACACACAGTTCTTGTTTCGTGAGAACAGATTGTCAGCGTCGAGAAATGACGATTTTGCACAATGAAGAGAATTCCTAATCAGGCACTCACTTTCTGTATCGTTATCCATGCGTGCTGCAATATCGTTTCTTTTTTACTTTACGAGAGGTTCACCGAATATTTTCACAAGATGTGAACGTAAGCAAATCAGACTTCGCGCGACAGAAACTTGCCCATTTTGTCACTACAGAGAGCGACCTTGGCATTGGTGACGTCAAAATTGAATGTTCGAAAACAAATTACTTTTTTTTCTCTCAATATACGTAATTTTTTACCAATGTTCTGTATCTCCAGATTGTTTTGGCATCAAAGTAATTGTGGTTTATGCACAGATTAACATTTAAGCTGAGAAATATGCAGTGAAATAGACAAGACTACTTTCAAGCGCGGCGTTACTTACCGAACAACACTTTATGAGGCCCTACATGGGATGTAAGTAGACTTGGCATTGAGACAAAAAACATAACAGACTACTAACTGCAAAAAGAGTATATTTCATCGTGATTTCTTTGTTTAGTGGGGCACTGACGGGGGAAAGCCTCGCCCCCCTGTAAGTGCCCCACTAAACAAAGAAAGTCTCTCAGGATTCCCAATGTGAGTTAAAAATAGAACATTGTGTAATCTCTATATCACTGACTTTCTATAATAACTAAAGATTTGATATGCTGTAGTTGCACTGGCTAACAACAATCATATATATTTACTCGTCACTTTCTATATTCTCATATTGCACTGACAAATATTCATCCACATTCAGAACTCAAAACAGACCCAGTAACAATAAAATGTTCACACACCCATACAATGTAATTACCTGTGTTGCCAGGCATGGTAGTTTTTGGCATCATCACGAAGTATTTTGCGAGTGAAATCCAACTCTTTACTTGGATCTTCCACCCATTCGACAATCACCTTGCGATGATGCCTGATGAACAAGAGGGTAAACATAGATAAGTGAATCCAGATAAAAAATACAATTGGTGTCGGATGTGTATGGACAGAAAGTGCAAGCTACTGTGTCCTCTTTTCCTCTGTTTATTTAAAAAATAAATAAAAACTGTGATAAAAAACAAACAAAGTTCAAACAGGTAAATCTAATGCATTTTATTTAAATAATGTCTTCCGCCTTGACATAAAAGCTGAAAGAATCGAACAGTTGTTAAACTATAAAAAAAAAATTTAAATTCAGATTAAGTAATTAATTTCTGTGGCAAGAATGACTCACATGCACCTATTTTCAATACATACATTTTCTTTTGAAACCGTACACAAAAATATGATACAAGTGTTTGATTCACATACAACTGTCTTGCAAAGTGACCTTTTTATGCAGCTTGTAGTAGTATTCATCAATGAAGTCAGTCAGCAAAAAACACCTAAAAGAGTACAAACTTACCAGACTTGGTAATTCTTGGGGTGGTCCTCAATGACTTGTGTGATATATCGCATTTCATCCTTCAAGTCTTTGTCAAGTTCCTGGAGGACCATTCGTCGATAATGCCTTGAAAAAATAAAATAAAACCAAGCCCATTCAACACAACATGCAGTTAGCACCCATGGAACACATTAATGCACGCCTATTATTTTGAATGCAATTTCTTCACCACCTGGTGGCAAAACCTTCACTAAAACAGGCTCCTTCTCTCCTCAAAGGGGCACAGTGCTAGCTTTCAGGGATTTATGCAGCTGAAATGTAGGGTATTAGCCTGTTGTAAAATAAAAATGACACTTGTGGCAAAACCTGTTTGTCACAAAAGCATACAACCCCATGAGACAAAAATATATAGCGTGTGTGAAAGAGTGCAAGTGACTGTGATATTTCGCTCCTTATTTACTATTTCTATGAAAATTGAAAAAGTTGATTGGATCGATGTATTCATGTACGATTATGCCTTTTGATGTTTGTCTTTGTGTGTATGTGATGTGATGTGGTGCCTAAAGAAAAATGTACATGTTTATGCACAATGAAAATGGACATTAACGTTTTCTTATCTGATCTAAGCACATCATTTATCAGCAGTCTTTGTGTGAATGAAACCTAACCTGCACCTGGCTGACAAATGTAATCCACACATCACTGAGTCTACCTGTAACGAGACTTGGGAACTAGGACACATGAAAGTTGTCAATCAGTCCAAAACACTGAGAAATTCTGGCTCTGAATCTCAAAAACGGCTCTTTAAAAGCCTCCCGTAAACCATCACTGAGCTCCCCGAGCCTCTACATTCAGTGCAAGCATACTTCCATTTGAACGCTCACCAAACGGGAACATCCTGGCTGCTTTCTGTCAAGAGTGAGACATTTTCAAAGAATTTATTTTCGTAGACTATCCGAACGGACCTAACTTTTAAAATCTAAATAATAAATTGACAGCTTGTTACACAAACATTCTTAAATCATAAAAGAATTCTTTTTTCATCAAAACAAGATCAGTACAATTTGAAGTTTTGAAAGTTTGAAAAAAGAAAAGCCCGGAAACGTGTCACGCAAAAAGTCTTTCTCATAGCAGACGACGGTTCTGCATAGCGCCAGTTCCTCTGAACGGTCAACCACCACCGCTCTAGTTCGTGTGACTTGCAGCCGTTTGTTGCGTTTTAGATTCAGAGGTACACAATAACGTGCTATTGCAGATAAGCTTACAGCGAGTCGCATTGAAATCACAAACTGACGACTAAATTGTGAAAAAAAAAGGAAACTGGATCACACGGGTTCACGATGGCCCAGGGGTAAGATAAACCACGCAAAAATAAATTCTTTCAAAATTGCTCGCTCTTTACGGAGGGCACCTAGGATAAAAGCCTGACAGTGTCTGTGATGGTTTACGGGAGGCTGACTGTGCCTTTCATACATGCTGTACATTTGGGGCCAATTTCAGTCCAAGCTTCTTATGCGTTTTTACATGTATGTATCGCTACACTCACACTACAAACTTGGAGAATTATGTGAGCTTACCACACTGAGTAGTTGGCTGGGTTTAAGTCTGCAGCATCTTTTGTGAGCTGTAGCACTCTTTCTGTTTTCTCCTCCTTGGCGACCACAGCTCGGAAGTAGTCATACACATCCTTGACTGAAAGAACAGAAGAGAAGTATAAGAAAAAATCATGAAAGAGCATTAACCCCCAACATTTATCTCCATTCTAAGACATTCTTCCTTTTTTTCCTCAGACTTTGGGAGGTTCAGCAAAACCTTTTAACGTCAGGCTGTTTAGATGACAGTACACCTCCAATTCTGCTACTGGTGTATATGCCTTGCCGTGGCGTAGCAGCTTGCGTGCCCTGATGATCCAAAGAGCTATGCCGGCCGGAGCCTTCATAGTGCTCCTGGCAGGTGTAACCACGCCGGACAGGTCTGAGGTGAATGGGGCCAGACTAAGTATACACCCTGGCCCTCCAGGTTGGGGGTTGTGCGAAGGGCTAACAACTCATCCATGGAAAAAAAAGTACTCGTTACAGAAACGTCAACAAGAGATACAAGGAACATTTCGGCCCTGGGAGTGCCCAGGATCGGAGTGCCTGGCGAGCTCTTGTTGGCGGCCTATGCCCCGGACGGGGTCAAAGGCATAGATGAGATGATGATGACACCTCCAATTAAAGGACGCCTTCTCTTTTTGAGTAAGTAATCTGCAATTACTATGCTATTGTTAATTTTACCAAACAATATTTCAGTTGTGAAAGGTGACCCAAACTGGGATACTTTGGGCAGGTTCAAAGGGTGTCATCTGGTACCATTGTAAGTTATAATATGCACACACATAACAATGAGACCGGAGCTTGTGAGCTGTGTGTTCATACACTGAGCACAAACATAAGGCCAAAAAAAAAAAAATTGTCTGTTTCTGGTCACCCGACCGACCCTAAATTTCGGCGCCGACCCTAAACTTTTTTTTTCCAAACTCAAAATTTTTTTAACATTTTTGGTGGTAAAGGACAGGGTGAGAAAATGAACAACAAAAACGTGTGAAAACGAAAGTCCGCTGACGATTTGTAAATGTGTTGAGTGTCTTGTCTCTATGTATAGTGAATCCAGTCTCTTTGCGCGATTTTTAAAGTTAGTTTTATTGGTCTACATTTGGGGTAAAAAAAAAATAAATAAATAAAAAAATAAAAAAAATTAAAATCCCTACCTACCGACCCTATTTTTTTTAGCCATGTTACCAGAAACAGACAATTTTTTTTGTGTGGCCTAAATAGAATTCATTGCAGGTTTAATCCCATTGTGTCTGTACACCCCCCCCCCCCCTCACACACACACACACCCCACCCCTTCTTCAAACACAAAGCTGATACCCACACATTGACAAGCTGGCATTCCATCTCCTTTTGTCCTCAACTGGCAAAAATACAACTAAAGATTTTGGCAACCTGGGAGCTCAACAAGGAAATCCAGGAATGGCAGCAGTAATCAGAGAGGACGGTGGGGTAAAATAACTGCACATAAGCAAGTACACCACCTATAATTGGTATCTGCACTACTTTACACTTTAGTCAAGCCACAAGAATTTACTATCTCATTCACTCAGGATTATATGCTACAGCGCTGCATTCGACTCTGACTCACAGAAGCGCACAGACCTGTAGATGTACACAGGAAAATTTTTAAATTGAATCACCGAACAAATACATTAAATCTTAAAAGGTCTAATTAGTTCATACAACTCATTCATCCTTGAATCCTCTTGGCCTATTGACAGGTTAACATTCATTTCCATTTTTATCCCCATGTTGTAAATGTAATGTGCACTAGCGTTTCAATTCTACGTGATTACATAACATTAACACAGTATAAATAATCCATAACTCATAAGAGTCATAAGTTGATCAAGAGCTGCTAACTTTTTCTGGCACTTGCTGATTTGCATACATAATACAGTACGAGCAGGAGAAAGATTTGGGTGTAACATTTGACGATCACCTGAGTTTTGACAAACATATCCAAAACATAATAAATAAAGCGAATAAAATGCTTGGCATAATAAAGAGAACATTTTCCTATCTTGACAATGACACATTTACACAATTGTATAAAGCATTGGTTAGACCACATTTAGAATATGCCAACGTTATCTGGCATCCGAATCTAAAACATCAATCAGCCGCCCTTGAAAGGGTGCAAAGGAGAGTGACAAAACTGGTTAAGGCCTTGAAAAACATGACATATGTTGAAAGACTACGGGTACTCAATCTCCCGACCCTTAAATCGAGAAGACTCAGAGGCGACCTGATACAGACCTACACAATCTTTCAGGGTATTGATAATGTCAAAGTCGAGTCTTTTTTCAAGAAGTCTACCACTGATGTAATGAGGAAAAATACGGACAAAATCTTTATTGAATTTAGTAAAACTAATATCCGGAAACATTCCTTTTCTAACAGAGTTGCACCATCATGGAACACACTGTCTGATGTTAAAAATGCACAAACTATTAACACTTTCAAAAATCTGCTGGACATACAAAAACTTATAACTGAGTCACTTTATTTGTAAGATAATTGATATTGAGTAAATATGACTTTGAGCATGTTAATATGATTGACCTGCAAGTGCAACAAATTTGATAATGAGATGGGACGCGAAAAAAGCTGTGAGACTTATGGATACCAATCCAGTCCCTAACCACTAACTACTAGTACTGACATATTTGCATTTCTCATAAATAGTACAAATAGCAATTCTGCTTTGTAAATTGATGATGTGCCAAGGCAAAAAAACATCATACAGGAACCAGCAATAACAACATATAAACTTAAATGTTGCTCTCCAGATGTGACACTGATTGACTGGTATTCAAGGTAAAATATTTCACAGTTTAATTCTAAGAACACTTCAATTCTATGAATGATGAATTTATACCAAAATGTTTCCTGTTTCTCCATGATATCAAATAATGGTCCAAATATATATTTTTACTAAACCATCTGATCATGTGGACAATGCCAACCCATATAATAGTTAGCAAGTCTCTCTCAGTCTCTGATGATGTATCAATTACCTAGGTCTAACTCTAAGACAGAGACACACTCACTCAGAGAGACAGGCAGATTGAGCTAGGGGAGGAGAGGGAGAGGGGTAGTCTTGGTAACATGCCAGCTAGTTTGCTGGAGATGAGCCTTCTCACTTCTGTCCTGAAACTAGTCTAGGCATCACTACAATTACAACAACAAAAAACACAGGAGCTCGATCATTCTTTTCTACGCAGAAACCTCAAAGAACAAGTGTGGGCGTTTTGCTTCCTTAGTGCTGGTTCTCATGAACAGTGCATCTTCATTTCACTTTATCCTAACGCTTTTGCGATGCATCATACATACAGCGCCAATTTCTAGTGCCGTTGGCGTTCAGTGACGAAATAGAAGCAGGTGGGCTCTACGCCAACTTCAAAACGGTAAACATAACAGAAGTCAGCAGAGACCCTTCAGGCCCCTCCCCCGCATCAGCTCTGCACTGTTAGTAGGCATAGCACTGAGAGTGAGAATCTGAGAGCAATGAGAAGCACCACCAAAACACACACATTTAGAAAGGAATGTTCGGGTACTTACATTTTTCCGAATACGCAATTTGAACAACAGGTTCTTGACCGTCATCTTGAGGAATTGGAGTAATATCTTTCCATTCTGGGCGGTCCTTATAAGGTACCCACGTGTCGGAATTGATAGTTTCGTCTGAGCTGCCTTCCGACATGTTGTCAGTGTCTTCGATCGTTCCCGCTGTAACACGACTGTGGCCGAGAACTGTCGAGTGAACTCGGAGAAACGAACGACGATTACCGAACGAAAGTAGATTCGTTCATTTCCGGACCGGAAGTAGTTTTAACTTGAATGGAGGATTGGACGTTCCCACATTGAAAGTGAAAGAGTAAATTTAGTTTTCAGAGAATGCGCAGGTGTCATAAACGTCCCAGATGAATAGGAAAATGTTCTCCAAATTGTCTAACTTCTTACAGAATGCGGTTGATACGGTATGTATGCTTGAATGATGTTGATGGTTGAAGCAATCGTTGCATCAAGATGTGAAAGTTAGACTTGAGCAAATGTCGTCTGCAAATGTTGACATCAGTAGATCAAATCCGGATGGGTTTGTTTAAATAATAACACACTGCCAATACGCATTCGGATTGCATGTATAGAAGATTTTGCCCCTGTATACACTCCGGCGTTAACTTTTGTTCGCGAAGCAAATTTTTCATTCAAAGCCACTTTGTGATAGGAACGCAGAGCAGTTGGTTGTCACATTTGGAGTACAAAAACAAAAACAATCTGATACACCACGGCCTTTACATTAATGTAGATTTCATTCTTCAAGTGTACATAAAAGACCAGAAAACCACATCAACACTCGAAGTGTCATTCGACGCCATTTTTCGAAGTAATTAACACAGTGCACTTTCACAGTATTAAAGCACGCTTGAGACAAACACACAAAAAACAAACACACACTAAAACTGATGCTGCACGGTAGATTATTGTTGGATTATTGAACACACTTTGAGTGTGTATCGACCCTGAAGAGGTTGTCTATATATATATATATATATATATATATATATTATATACTGTGTGATTGTACATTATTTGCCAACCCTCGACACTCCGAAAAAGAGATAGCGGATGTCAATGTCAGATTGAATTTTCATTGTCTACTTCCTAACCACTTGTAAGGGGGCATTTCATCGGCTAAAGATTTGTAACAGAGCTTTTCACTGTGAGAGTGTATACAGACCCATCGATCCTGTATACACTCGGAGTGTGTATAGCTTTTGCCTATAAGTATAATTGTCAACTGTGATTAGAAATACGATGACAGCTTAAGTTTGGCTTTGTTTCAGTTTGCTCCAAACTTGACCCCACTGGAAGAGTTTGTGTACCACTGGAAGTGTGTAACCAATTTCTTTGTTGACAACAAAGGTAAGTCTGACTGACAGAAACGTACTGAGAAAGGATTTATAAGAACAACTACCGCAGCGATGCTGGAGGTATCCCACAAACGCTATACTGTAATCGATTTGAGAAATGTTCATGCGGATAATACATGATAAAGAAGGAATCTTTCTGCCCTAACTCAGGCTACAGTTGGGGATTGAAGTTCACGAAAAGTTGGGAACATACTAACTTAAATACGGTGGGTGCCGACCAATTCTTTGATTTTAGGGCCGCTTTGTTGGGGTAGAATTTCCGAGACTACAGCAATTATGTTCGTGCAAGCAGACAACGTCACGATGATTTTACATCAACGCATCGTGACGTCATCCCCTCTCTTGGGTCTTTCTCTCGTGCGCGTGGCGTTTGTGTGTTTGCATGTTTATGTGCACAAGTGTGTGTGTGTGTGTGTGCATGCATGTTTGTGTGTGCGTAGTTATGTGGATGTGTGTGTGTGTGTGTGTGTGTGTGTGCGAGACAGAGAGAGAGAGTGTGTGTGTGAGAGAGAGAGAGAGAGAAAGAGAGGGGGAGGAGAGTGAGAGGTGATTTGTCCTTCGTGAGGGTTATGCAGTGCCTTGGCATTGCACTTCTACTTAATTGTTTATTTATTTTATTCATTTGCACAAAATTGATCAAAAGAACACACGAAATTGCCTTGCATTCTTTCATCTTCTCATCAGCTATGTATTTTGTTGGTGTTAATGTTAGAAATTTCTTCTCTGTATGTGATTATAATTTACATTGCTTCAGAGTTTTTGCATTGAGTCAAAACTCAAACGCCTGTTAATAATGACAGTCTAGTTAGTGCATGCTAAGTCACACTGTGCAGCACCGATTAACCTCAAAGAAGTATAATCACACTTTTAATTTTATTTTTAATATTAATTATTAGGCACAAAAAAAAGTTGTATGTTTCTGGTAACATGGCTACAAAAAATAGGTAGGCAGGGATTTTTTTTTTTAAATATTTTTTTTTTTGTCAGGGTAGAAAATAACTATACAGTGACGCAAAGAGACTGGACTTACTATACAAAGAAAAAGACAACACATTACAAAACAAATGAGACAAAAGGGATGCGGGGTTATCACCCTTGTGTCGTCTGCCGTCAGTTACTTTTGTTTTGACGCTTTTTTTAAATTTTTTTTTTACAAAAGCAATAAAAAAAAGTCTAGGGTCGGCGCGAAAAAACTAGGTAGGGTCGGGTGACCAGAAACATACAACTTTTTGGGGGGGCCTTAGCACTGACTACACTACACTTACTCTTTTACAAGCTTTTAGTTTTAACTTATGACAAATGAAAGGTCTAAATGTAATTTTGTATGTGATTCAGACTTATTTGTATGGACCAACTGCCGCTTGCACATCCCCATAGTGTATATATATATGAACATGGAGCCATGTACCATAAAGAAGAATTACTTTGCGTATCAACAGTTTTAAACTCTGATGTGTTTGCCCTTTTATTTCTTTAGATGGGCGTCAGCGCATTGAAGAGACAGCGATTGGTGGCCACATTGAGAGAATGCTGGAGATCCTGCAACAGGAGGAGATTGGATCCGGGGAGATAGGAACCACTGGACCGTGTCTGGAATACCTGCTGCAGCACAGGCTTCTTGACACCCTCTATACGCTTGGACGAACAGATGTTAGTTTTTTAGTTGTGTACAATATATATCCCATGACCTCCCTTCTTTGTCTCTGTTACTTCAGTATGGGTATATATGTTGTATTTTTATAGCTCAATAAATACATCATGGACTCCAAAAAATATATGATAGTGCAGATTCCGATTTGGGCAAAGAACTACTTTCCTCCCGACCTTTGACCTTGCGCCAAACAAATAGATTGTAATACACTCTTAATTGTTTTGCTGCTAAAGAGTTCTATCCTCAGTTTTATTAACCCGTGCATAACACTAGTTTGAACAGTCGAACACTATCACAATGCCCATGGCTACAAACCAAAACAAAAAAACGAGTACCCTCCCTTGCATCGAAGCAGACGACTGTTCGTGAGAGTCTGTCACAGTGTCGGTGTGGGAACTGACAGAAGCTAGGGAGCACAGATAATAGAAGCCCTGTCACATAGACTAATCACACAATCAATACACTTTTGGCTCATGTTTTAAATGACAGTTTCGAGTTTGTGAGTCAAACTCAAAGCAACAACACTGGTCTGGTGTCATGCGTAGCGGGACCGAAAAGCGTCCGTACTGCATGGTTTGGGGTGGCTTCGCTTCGTATCAAACATCGGCTGTTTCACGTATTTTGCGAGAAAGTCTACTCTTTTGCCTGGCTCTGCAGTAAGTCCACATTGGCGATGAAGGTATCCAAGAACTTAACATGTGTGCATTTTTCCGTAATCCAGTCATATTCCTTCAAAATGCAATCAATCGGCGGTGACAGACGTGTCAGCAATTCGCGACTTCACCAAGTCGGTCCCGTTTTCCTCACACCCATACCAGTTTAGGTTCATTCATGCAAACACACTCGCAAAACAGTTTATCACGTAGATACATTTCAAATAGGGAGCAAATGGTTAAATCTAAACCTACATATTTGTTCCCTAACATTTGCTTCTCTGTCAATAAGCCTAATTGTATAATAACATGTTCGAGAAAAACAACGTGGAATCGATTCTGAATCGAGTAAGCCAAATGGGTCCCAAACCCGTTTCGCCCGTTCTGCCGACCTGAAACGCAAAACAAAAGAATTGTGCGCTTCAACTAAATTAATTTCTATACGACTTCATTACTTTCTTGCAACTTATGAACCTTTACTTAAAGCTTTTAAATGGTCTGAAAGTAGTGTTACCGCGTACTTATCGATGCACTCATTCGTTTTATTTTTTTCAGCGACGGTCACTTAGTTTAAGGTTGCAAAAGGGCCAAGTCTCGCTGGCACCACTGTTTTACAGTCCACAGATCGCAACAGTGCCGCTAGTAGTCTACACTTTGTGTTTGATGGTAGAATGGGATATACAGATTACAACACGAGTGGTTTTTTATATGGCTTGTATTTCAGTCAAGACCCAGCGGGAATATCAATCGAGAGCCACTCGCCAGAGGCTCGTGTCTCCCGATGATATTCATCCGCTGGGTCTTGACTGAAATACAAGCCATATAAAAAACCACTCGTGTTGTAACCTATACGTATATATTTTGTTGTTATTGTAATTTTGATGAATCATACTGTTGTGTGGGTGTCTATGATTTGGTGGTGCCTCAAAATAACAATAACAATAACAATAACAGCACTTTATTGTCCATTAAAATATTACATAAAAATTGAAGCAAAATGAGGATATTTATGTTACTTTGTATGTGTACTAACAGTGACACCTTGAAGTAGTGTGTGTATATTTGTGCAATTTTTGCAATTTTCAGTTATCAGTCAGTAAATTGCAGATTGGTGTAGCGAGCAATTCTTTTGTTTTAATATTAGACAAAAAGAAAACAAATAGGGGGTGATATTACTTCTTTTGAATATAATTATATTCTTGCATTTCAGCAACCGCCAGGCATGAAGCAGGTTGTGCTGAGCTTCTTCACGCGCCTCTTATCGCGTCTGAAACACCCTCTGTTGCCTCACATTAACGTCCACAGAGCAGTGCAGGTATGTCAACCGAAATGCTGAGATGGTCAGCATTTATTATGAACTGATTAGCATTGAGTATTATAGGTCATTTGAATTTAGGAATGCATGTTCTTCGTTTGCAGATATGCGCATGTATAGTCTCTCTCTCTTGGAACACTGTTACTAAGGTGTATAGTGTTGGTGGTGTTATAATATTTTGAAAATGCAGAGAATTTTTCTACTTGAACGGATGCAGTTGAGTAACTTTTTTTTTATGTGATGGTCTATTCATTTTGAGTCAGGGCCAGGTATTTTAAGGTACTTTTTACATTTAGTCAAGTTTTGACTAAATGTTTTAACGTAGAGGGGGGAATCGAGACGAGGGTCATGGTGTATGTGTATGTGTCTGTGTGTGTGTGTGTGTAGAGCGGTTCAGACTAAACTACTGGACCGATCTTTATGAAATTTGACATGAGAGTTCCTGGGTATGATATCCTCACACGTTTTTTTCATTTTTTTGATAAATGTCTTTGATGACGTCATATCCGACTTTTCGTGAAAGTTGAGGCGGCACTGTCACGCCCTCATTTTTCAACCAAATTGGTTGAAATTTTGGTCAAGTAATCTTCGACGAAGCCCGGACTTCGGTATTGCATTTCAGCTTGGTGGCTTAAAAATTAATTAATGACTTTGGTCATTAAAAATCTGAAAATTGTAAAAAAAAAATTTTTTTTATAAAACGATTCAAATTTATGTTCATTTTATTCTCCATCATTTTTTGATTCCAAAAACATATAAATATGTTATATTTGGATGAAAAACAAGCTCTGAAAATTAAATATATAAAAATTATAATCAAATTTTTTTTTCGAAATCAATTTAAAAACACTTTCATCTTATTCCTTGTCGGTTCCTGATTCCAAAAACATATAGATATGATATGTTTGGATTAAAAACACGCTCAGAAAGTTAAAACAAAGAGAGGTACAGAAAAGCGTGCTATCCATCTCAGCGCAACGAATACCCCGCTCTTCTTGTCAATTTCACTGGCACTGCCTTTGCCACGGGCGGTGGAGTGACGATGCTACGAGTATACGGTCTTGCTGCGTTGCGTTGCGTTCAGTTTCATTCTGTGAGTTCGGCAGCTACTTGACTAAATGTTGTATTTTCGCCTTACGCGACTTGTCTTTTCTTTTACATTTACTGATTGAGGTACAACTTAGCAGTGGAACGATAAACAAAACATGATGCATACATGTATTATTCCGCTTGAGAAAGTATTCGGTGAAGCAAACTTGAAGTTCAACCATGCTCTAAATATTGTTTCAGCGGCTTGTAAAAGCCTGTGGAGAAGTGAAGGCAGCCCCCACAGAAAAAGAGGAGATAGAATTCCTGTGCACTGTCTGTGCCAAGATCAAAACAGACCCTTACCTCGTCAACTTCTTTCTGGAGGTATACAGATTTTCTCTGTGTGTTTGTCTGTGTACATTATATAACTATAATGTGTGTGTGTTTGTTCTTTTGGGGGTGGCATATGTCTATTTCAGTGTAGGTTTTATCTCAGGCTAGTAGTACCTGTAGTACAGTTATAAGTATCAATGTGTACCAAGATGATGCTGTGGTATACTCTGGCTTTAAAAATGGAGGGTTATGTTAACACAGTGCATAAGAATCATAAGACTAACAGTTGAGTTCAAGTCTGCCAATTTATTTCTGATGCTCTCTGCAATGTATAAAACTTTTTTGCATTTCGATTTTGAATCCAGATTTTTGTTATTCTTATTTTTGATTACTTTTAAAAGTAAACATTTTGTGAGTGTGTGTACTCAGTTCGGTGAGCACTCTTTTTACATTTAGTCAAGTTTTGACTAAGTGTTTTAACATAGAGGGGGAATCGAGATGAGGGTCGTGGTGTCTGTGTGTGTGTGTGTAGAGCGATTGAGAGTAAACTACTGGACCGATCTTTATGAAATTTTTCATGAGAGTTCCTGGGTATGATATCCCCAGACGTTTTTTTCATTTTTTTGATAAGGCCTAAAAAAAAAAATAGATGTGGTTACGGTAACCCGACCTACCCTATTTCTAGGGACCCTATAACTTTTTATTATATTTAGTCAAGTTTTGACTAAATATTTTAACATCGAGGGGGAATCGAAACGAGGGTCGTGGTGTATGTGCGTGTGTCTGTGTGTGTGTGTGTGTGTGTGTAGAGCGATTCAGACTAAACTACTGGACCGATCTTTATGAAATTTGACATGAGAGTTCCTGGGTATGAAATCCCCGAACGTTTTTTTCATTTTTTTGATAAATGTCTTTGATGACGTCATATCCGGCTTTTCGTGAAAGTTGAGGCGGCACTGTCACGCCCTCATTTTTCAACCAAATTGGTTGAAATTTTGGTCAAGTAATCTTCGACGAAGCCCGGACTTCGGTATTGCATTTCAGCTTGGTGGCTTAAAAATTAATTAATGACTTTGGTCATTAAAAATCTGAAAATTGTAAAAAAAAATAAAAATTTATAAAACGATCCAAATGTACGTTTATCTTATTCTCCATCATTTGCTGATTCCAAAAACATATAAATATGTTATATTCGGATTAAAAACAAGCTCTGAAAATTAAATATATAAAAATTATTATCAAAATTAAATTGTCCAAATCAATTTCAAAACACTTTCATCTTATTCCTTGTCGATTCCTGATTCCAAAAACATATAGATATGATATGTTTGGATTAAAAACACGCTCAGAAAGTTAAAACGAAGAGAGGTACAGAAAAGCGTGCTATCCTTCTTAGCGCAACTACTACCCCGCTCTTCTTGTCAATTCCACTGGCACTGCCTTTGCCACGGGCGGTGGAGTGACGATGCTACGAGTATACGGTCTTGCTGCGTTGCGTTGCGTTCAGTTTCATTCTGTGAGTTCGACAGCTACTTGACTAAATATTGTATTTTCGCCTTACGCGACTTGTTACATTTGTCAAAAAACCACACAAAAAACAAGAAAACGAGTGCAGAAAACGCAATGAAAGCGAAAGCGCTCGAGTCGCACACTTATTTCCCTGTCAAGTAGGTTTAATTTGTACACATTAGAAAAAAAAGTAAAAAAAAAAAAAAAGTGATTGCCTACCTTCCTACCCTTTTTTCTTTGGCTATGTTACCGTAACCACACCTATTTTTGTTTTGGCCTAACTGTCTTTGATGACGTCATATCCGGCATTTTGTAAAAGTTGAGGCGGCACTGTCACACCCTCATTTTTCAATAAAATTGATTGAAATTTTGGCCAAGCAATCTTCGACGAAGGCCGGACTTTGGTATTGCATTTCAGCTTGGAGGCTCAAAAATTAATTAATGACTTTGGTCATTAAAAATCTGAAAATTGTAATTAAAATTATTTTTTTATGAAACAATCCAAAATTACGTTCATGTTATTCTTCATAATTTTCTGATTTCAAAAACATATAAATATGTTATATTCGGATTAAAAACAAGCTCTGAAAATTAAAAATATAAAAATTATGATAAAAATTAATTTTCCGAAATCGATTTAAAAACAATTTCATCTTATTCCTTGTCGGTTCCTGATTCCAAAAACATATAGATATGATATGTTTGGATTAAAAGCACGCTCAGAAAGTTAAAACGAAGAGAGGTACAGAAAAGCGTGCTATGCAGCACAGCGCAACCACTACCGCACCAAACAGGCTCGTCAATTTCACTGCCTTTTGCGCGAGTGGCAGACTACGGTCATTGTGAAAAAAATGCAGTGCGTTCAGTTTCATTCTGTGAGTTCCACAGCTTGACTAAATGTAGTAATTTCGCCTTACGCGACTTGTTGGTTGTTGTGTTGGAATGTATTATGTGTTAAATGTAATCAAGCCAAGCAACATGTGTACTGCACGTGGTTGTAATAAAATCTTTTGTCGTCATTTTCACGAGTTTTCATTCACAAACACCTGGGAAATAAATCTCATGTTCCCCATGCAATAAATCCCCGGTTACCATAGTTGCAGGAAGCAGGTTATACATGGATAATCAAAAGTAAACCCAATAGAAACACTCGGGGATTCTTCGGCTCTTCCCCAGACCTAGACAGACGACACTGCTTTGCAAACTTCCAAAAACAAACTGGCAAACTGGCACAAGTAAACAAAAAACAAAACTACTTCATGAAAGGTCATACATTCATCACAAACAAATAAAACCTAGCGATATGTTTTGTCTTCTTACAAAGTCATGGAGTGCGTGTATCTGTGTTTCGATACACAGACGTTCGGAGAAACACGAACGTCAAGTTCAAGTCAAACCAATTGACCCCTGACACACAAATTTTGACCCGTGCACAAGACGTTGTATCGCTAAACGAAGCGCAAATAAAAAATAATAATAAAAGCAAAGAACATAGCAACAAGATTTGCAAACATCTAACAAAGCCGAGCAAGCAGAATGACAGGTCTAATGAAAAACAAAGAGGCAATGATCGAGTCGGAAATAAGACCGCGATTCTTTCCTTCGCTGCACCACGCAAATCTTCTGTGACCTTTGACCCAACGTGCCTTGCTTGCACGATGCAAATCTGCTGTGACATTTGACCCAACGTAGCTTCCACATTCAATCACTAAGCTTTAATATTTACAACTGAAAACCGAGGGGGTGGAATACTGAGAGAAACCAACAGAACTGTGCATCCTCAAACCTGACATACTTATCCCAACATTTTATGAACTCAAAACACAGAAAGTTGCTTTCACACGCCAGCTTTGATTGCAACAACGTGCTGGGGCACCCACACATGTATTTTCAAAACGGAACTTGTGTTTCAAAGCATGGCTCCCTGTGTTGATTTGGCACTTATTTTGACACTACCAAAATGATGACAAAAACGATGTTTGGTGGTTTGTTGTCAGACCAGCTTTTTTTGTCGGTCCTCGGGGGGCATATCGACTTTTGTTTCATATTTATTGACCGCGGCCTTCGGCCTTGGTCAATAAATATGTCGTTTGTCTTGAGGAACAGACGAATTTCAGAGATATTTCTATCTGTGGAATCGTTGTATTTCTTGGGGAAATCTAGTTGTATGTAGCTCAGTGGGAATTACCAGTGGAGATGAGATATCTCAAAGATTTAAAAAAATTCATGTTAGAAATGTATTTTTTCTGTACCAGAGTCCACCTAAGCAGAGGCGAGAGGAAAAGAAAGGGGAGGCAAGTGCAGCTGGAACTGTGGTGTCTCCTCCCAAAGCAGCTAATGTTACCTCCCTTCGCTTTGGCCTGGTAGATGCCCTTGTCTCCCTTGCACAGAGCGAGGTGTGTATTATTGCTGTGTCTGATGTGATGTGACATTTTGGTGACTACAAAGACATCAGTGAAAATATTGTCTTCATTGCACTAACCAATACATTTTACAAATCATGTTTGAAGTTGTATAATTGGTTTGAAATGCGCACTTTTGTAGCAGCCTGTTTGAGAGAAAAAAAGGAGATGGAGTCTTGTGTATACTTCTTCTTTTTCAGCGTTCGATGATGGTTGTGTCTAAATTCGTCGGCTCGTGATGTTGACAAAGTGGGCTGTCAGTCTGAGAACTTTAGGGCATATCAGTCTTATTTGCTTGTCACTTTTTGTGCTTGGTGAAACATGTGAGCGTAGAAGTCCTGCTTAGTTATTATTAAAGTCAAGTTGTGCTATAATGGTATTTGAACTTGCCGCACAATGGGATGCATGTTATTTTACATTTCTCACTGCAGGATGCCTGGGTGGCGGTTAAGGCGTGTGAGGGACTGATGCTGTGCGGAAGTCTGCCAGAACCCACAGCCGCAGCCTGCATCGTAGAACGGACACAGTTCTGTAGCTTCCTGGCTGGCCGCCTTGTCACACAGTACGATGCTTTGCCCACTGCAATCACACCGGCCCTCATCGACTCTGTGGATGCTAAATGGGGGTAGGTGTAATGCAGTTTGATATGAGGGATTTCATTGGTGTGTCATTTAAACCTGTCAATTAAAGGTGAATACTGAAGCCATAGAATGTACCACTTTGGTTTCTGTTCATAGTATTTTTATTTTCTACTGCTCTTTAACAGTTACTGCCTCATTTGTAGACTTTTTGCAGGGTAGTAAAACAACAACTTTCCGATTCCATTCTCAAATTCAAGGTTGCGGATGTGCCACAAGCGTAGTTCAGGTATGCTAAGGCAATTTCATAAAGTCGTGTGAGGTTTTTCTAAGTAAAATCAGGCTGTTTTCTTTGGGAGAAAGCATTCTCCTGTAACCTAATATTCTTCTGTCTCCTCTACTGTTCCCCCAGATTGTGCTCAAGTCATTTTACAAATTCTTCAGGTTCGACACAATTGGAGAACGAGAGGAGGATCAAGGTTTCCCAGGTCGTCGTCGTGTGGTGGCCTTGGTATCGTGGCTGGATTATGTGGACCGGGTGGCCGAGGCTGCCAACCCCACCGTTGCTACAGCTGTCTCTCGTGAAGTCTCACAGCAGTTGTTTTCAACACGATTTCAGGCTTCATTGCTGCAAGCGTAAGTGTGTGTGTTGGCAATCAGTGTTTATGTGTGTGAGAGTTTGTGTGTATGTTTGTTATTGGTACATGATTTTTTCTTCTTCTTTTATTTCTGTGTTTTTGCTTTTTTTATTTCTATTTTTTTATTTAGTTTACAGATTTGAACAGCAGATTAGTATTCATGTGTAATTTTTCTTCGGAAATAACTGTCAGGTTTGTACGGTGTGTGAAAGAGTGAATACCCTTGCTTTTTCTCGGACAAATAAATTCACATGTGCTCCTGTCCACATGTTTCAGGCCCACCTCTCGCTAGTGATTGGCCCCTCCAATGTTTGTCCCAGTAAACGTAAGGGTATTCACTTTTTCACAACCCATACAAACCCGACAGAGTTATTTATCGGCATCCGTCTATTAGCAGTTGTCTTCTTAACATGGGATGTAAGCTTGCCAAGCTAAGATTTTCATTGCTGGATTGTTTCCCTTATATTGGATTTTTGATTTCTGGATGCTTTCACTTTCAGAGAAAAGAATCAACAATTTTACTTAGATCATACATGTATTGGCTTTCAAATCATACAGAGTCATCAAAAGCCTGTTTATTTTCTTAGACCTATTGATGCAATGCATCTGTTTTTTGCTATTCATTTGATTCATTTTTCTGTATTACAGAGCAGAGTCCACTATAATCGTTTACACAGCTTACTTGACAAGATGTCTCCGCACAGTCTGCTCTAGTGCTCTTTTAAAAGGTTTGTATTAGTTTCACGCTGTTAATTTACAGTCTGCTTTAACTCCATTGTGTACTAGTATGGATGCCCGTTTTTTGAAACTTTCATTGGCATACGTTCACATTCTGGGCAACATTGTAAAAGCGCTTTGGAGCTTCTTTACCTCTGCAACTTCTTCATTACCTTTGCATTTGCCTGTATTTTGTTGTTGTTATTGGTTAGTTGATTATTTGTTCTGTGATGCAGTAGATTTCCTTTGGGAATAAATGCTAAAGAAAGCTATAAAACAAACATACAGAAGTGGCATTACTGACGAAAACATGTTTATCATGGACAACAAACCTATGAAGCTTTTCTTTTGTTTGGTAGAATTTTGTTTCTTCATCTTGGGCACTGAGCGCACACCTGAGCCTGTAAACCAGTCAGAACCAAAACTGAGATACCGCTTTTTGGAAAGATGCAACCACCTTTCAGAAGAGGTGAGTATTTGTGATGAGTTTTGTTGTTGTTTTGGTATTCTGTGCCGAAGAAGCCTTTATCTAAGAATATTAGAGAAGGGATAGTATGTTTTTTGCATGTGTGTGTGTGTGTGTGTGTGTGTGTGTGTGTGTGTGTGTGTGTGTGTGTGTGTGTGTGTGTGTGTGTGTGTTTAAACTCAATTAAGTGATTTTAAGGGTTTATAGGGCAGAGTGGCTGGCTCACTTTTTTGTTGCACAAATGTATGGTTTGTATGTCCCCTGTTTAACCAGTATCAAATTGTGAGTTACAGTATGTTTTAACAAAATTTCTAATCCCATGTAACGTTTAAGGTTGCAGTAATACATGTATTTGAAGACAGAGTTGTTTACTGCATGTTAAAAGCAGAGTCACATCTGCTGAAGAAAAATCGTTTTTTTACGGAGCTGTGTTTTTGCGGAAAGATGGCACTCACTCAGGCTTGTTCGTTCAATTAAAAAAAACTTTGACGAGGAAAAGGTGGTTGGGAAAACTCATTTGGTGGCCGATAGAATTGGTTACTCATGATTGGTTGCGCCTGAAAGGGCTTTACTCTGATTGGGAGTTGACCTGTGAAAGATGGATCTGGTGTCAGAAAATATTCAGGGCGATGACCTCCCTTTCTCCTTTTCTCCTTAGCGGCATCCCCCTCCTCTTCCACCAAACCAACCATTCCTAACCAATACACTCTTTCTCTTTTCAATTTAGCTTCAGCTGTCTTTGTTTAAAACTTGGTTTTTGTCACAGTAGTAGTGAGTAGAAGGAGGTAGAATATTTCTGTGCAGAGAAAGGTATTGTGAGTGAGTGAGTGAGTGGGTGAATGAGAGAGAGTGTGTGTGTGTGTGAATGTGTGTGTGTGTGTGTGTGTGTGTGTGTGTGTGTGTGTGTGTGTGTGTGTGTGTGTGTGTGTGTGTGTGTGTGTGTGTTTGAGAGACACTGCATTTGTTCCATATGCAGGAATGCATGTCTGTCCCACCTCTACCATTCCATGAAAACTAACCCCCATATGCACAGGTCATGCAGACAGCAGAGACATTTCACACTCCAGCAACTGTTGATTGACAGGTCCTGTGTTGTTTCTCAATGAAGCAGCCAGCTGTACACATGATTAATGGGGACAGTGAGCGGGGAGTTACTTGGCCAGTGCCACACTTGCTGATTGAAAATCAATAGTTTTTACATGTCTGCCAGCCACCGCCCGGTGCACTGTCTCAAAAGATCACGAAGCCAATAGGAAGCAAGACCGTCAGCACATCTGGAATCCCATTTTATTCTCTGGCATGGATAGTTTTGATAATGCGCACTGGACGGTATAATCTGCCTTGAAAAGTATCGGGCTAATTTGCTTTCTTCCTCTATGTTGGTGTGTGCCTGTGTTTTTTTATGGAGAAGTTGGGACTGCGTAATATGGCATGGAAAGAATGGGACGGGTACATGTATTGCTCTTCGGTGTTTGTCAGTTCTTTGGGGGCTTGCTCGGGCTCTAATGTGTCTGTCACTTCTGATTTAATGTTGAGTTGTTAAGGTTCTTGTACAGGCAGAAGCAATGGGTATACAAAGAGTTGAAGCTTGCATGCGCTCTATTATTGAGAAAAAAAAGTTGCAGGCATACATCATACAGTGAAAAAAACCCTACTCTGATGTATCATATTCGTGTTTGAATGATAGAGTACAGGAAAATAAACCTGGCAGAAAATTAGTTTTCATTTTCTAACCTGTAGAGAAAATTAGTTTTCATTTTCTAACCTGTAGATTGTGTGAATTTCAGTATTTCACGGTATAACTATTTTTCTGGTGGGAATTGGGAAGCGAAAGAGCATGGTATTTCTGTATTGTTTGGAAGTCATAAACGAAGTTGTATAATAAGTGTTCATTGTGATTACAGGTGTGTCTGGTCACGCTTCGCTTGTTCGACATCCTCCTGCAAAAAGAGGAGGAACATATCTTTCACAACCTTGTACTACGCAACTTGCTAGGGCGTGACTATTATCAACCACCCTCATCCGGATCAGGGGACCAGAAAGATACTCAAAAGTCAGATCCCAACCCTTCTAACGCAAATGAAAATGAAGAAGAAAAGACTCCTGTTAACGAAGAGGAAAAGAACAGCACAGAAGGAACAGATGCAACACAGTCACCGACCAGCAGTTGTCCAGACTCACCGGCCGTGTCCATAGGATCCACTGGTGAATTCCCTGGTGAGTACATGGAGGGAAGAATCTATTAAACCTGTTACACTAAGTCTTGGAATTTAGTTGGGAGTGCTTAGTCAGCAGATTGTGTTGAAAATGATGGGATTTGTGTTCACAAGTCAACTGAAAATATGTGATCTTAGAGTACACTGATGTATTAGATTGTAAAGAACAGTTGAACCTGCCCTTGCAACCACTCCTCAAAAGCGACCACCTGCACACAACTTCTCAGAAGGATCCCAGACGAGATTTTCCATTGTATATTAACTCACCTTACCATAGCGACCACCTGTTTATAATGACCACTCTTGGTCCGTCCCTTGGGTGGTCATTATCGATAGGTTCCACTGTACCCCCCGCGGGTTAGGGGGAAGAATTTACCCGATGCTCCCCAGCATGTCGTAAGAGGCGACTAACGGATTCTGTTTCTCCTTTTACCCTTGTTAAGTGTTTCTTGTATAGAATATAGTCAATGTTTGTAAAGATTTTATTAAATTACATATTCCTACTCCGAATCACATGTAGCATTGACACAATCGGAGATGCTAGGTTCTGAAAAGGCTAACCGTCTAAGGGAAGCAACCCCAACCACAAAAAGTGTAAACGTAGCCATGGTAATGACCATACACCCGGGGAGTTACCTCCCATCGTGCATGCCATGTCACTACTGCTACTGAACACGTGGTTCATATCATTCGACCTTACAGCTTTCGAGGGAGCAGGTTGTTGATTTTTGGGCTCCCCTGTGGCTGCGCTGTTTGGTGTTGTTTTGACACCCACCGGCCACGTTACCGTCTATCTTGCCTCCTGCTTCGTAGTTGGTGAGCTCTTTCCATTTTGGTCATTATTTTGACAGGAAATTTGTTGTAGTTGCTGATTTTCGTCCGTGTTTGGACCTGTGATATTTCAGTGACTACTGTTGGCCGCCATTTTTGTTGTCAGCATGAGTTGACAGATTTTTGTGGCTAGGCCGATGTATTTTGGAGGTAAACGTAATTTTACCTTCTTACTTGCTTGCTGCTTTGTTTAGTTGGTAAGCTTGTTCCTTCTTGTCTTTAGTTTGACAGGAATTTATCTATAGTTGCTGACTTTTTGTCCGTTTGGAGTCCTAATGCGTTTCAGTAACTTATCTTGTGGCCGCCACTTTCGGTTGCTCAGCTTTCCTGACAGCTTATTTATGTGGCTAGGCCTATGTTATGGTGAGGTTCTCCTTACTTTACCTGCGTTTTTGCCTTCTGCTTTGTTAGTTGGTAAGCCATTTCATATTTCGTCATTACTTTGACAGGAATTTTTGTTATTGCTTAATTTTCGTCCGTTTTGGACTTCTAAATTTTGTCCAGTAACTTATCGCTTGGCCGCCATTTTGTGTATCAGCGTTGCTGACAGTGGTTTACTTGGCTAGGCTTTAGCAGGTATCTACCAGTCCGTAGGACTGGTCGTGGTTTCGGATTTAACATGTTTGTTATGTTTTGTTCGTTACTCTTTCTGCCTCGAACAAACACTTTGTGGGGCAGTCATATACTGTTGTACGTCCTGTTTCTTCTCCTCGCCTTCTCTGCCGTTAGCAGATCAGGTGTTGCAGGTGTCTGCGTTATCTTTGTGAAGAAATTTTTGCGTTCCAAGCCTGCGTCTTCCGTTGGTCCCGCTGTCTGTGGGCGACGTCACCTTGTTGGCTTCTTTGACGCTTCCGGCCGAGACGTTGTCTAGGGCGGATGTTTTGCTTCTTCGTCTTCTACCGCTGTGGTTGGCGATTCAAGTAAGTCGAGCTGGTCCACAGGCCCTCGTGAGGCCGTCGGACAGTCCCTGCTGGGACACAGCTCTTTTCGGCGGGTTCACGACCCGCAAACCCCTGTTCAGTCGCACCCTGGCTTCACTGAAGACCATTGTGTGGCTGAGCAATGGCGGCAGTTGGTTCCGGCTACTTCTCCGACGTACGCACCCGCTGGGGTCGTTTCCGGAGTTGTCTAGCCGTTTCCGACTGCTGCGCTTCCGGCACTCGCCGGAAGCATAGGTCCCCCGATGTACGCACCCGCTGTGGTCGTTTCCGGGGTTGACCAGGTCCCCCGATGTGCGCACCCGCTGTGGTCGTTTCCGGGGTTGACCGGACGTTGCCCCCCGGGCATTCGTCCTCTGTTCAGTCGCACCCTGGTTTCCTCGAAGACCATTGTGTGGCGGAGCAGTGGCGGTAGCCGTTTCCGGCGCTGCGCTTCCGGCACTCGCTGGAAGCATAGGTCCTCTGACGTACGCACCCGCTGTGGTCGTTTCCGGGGTTGACCGGACGTTGCCCCCCGGGCATTCGTCCTCTGTTCAGTCACACCCTGGCTTCCTCGAAGACCATCGTGTGGCGGAGCAATGGCGGTAGCCGTTTCTGGCGCTGCGCTTCCGGCACTCGCTGGAAGCATAGGTCCTCTGACGTATGCACCCGCTGTGGTCGTTTCCGGGGTTGACCGGACGTTGCCTTTAGGGCATTCGGGCTTCCGGCCTCCGTCCTCGCATTCGGCGCTTCCGCTTTTCGCGGTCTCGTCTGGTGCTTTCCGGCTCCGCCCGGATTTACTGCTCCTTTCGCTTCCACTTCCTCCCGGATGTCGGTAGCGGAGGAGCAACGCCAGCCCTTCGGGCAGGTGGTGTCTCAGCTCTGGCCGATGTAGTCAGTGTTTCAACCTTCGGTTGTCGCGTCGACTGCCGTTCCGGTTCCTGCGGCTGCAGACTTGCCGTCTTCTCTCTCTTAGCCTGGTCGAGGCATGAGTTAGGACGACGTCGGGGGGGACGGATTTCCGGTTTTCCGGTTATGCCGTTTCACCGGCCTTCCACCAGTACGTGGACTTTGGTTTTTTCGCCGGTTGTGTCGGACATTCAGTCTGTCGTCAGCGATTCCACACGTGCTGGTTATTGGGAAAAAGGCTTAACGCTGTCCTCTAAGCTGCGGCAGAGGTCACGTCGAAGGTTTTCCCGGGCGGGGCTTCGGCCTCCTACACTTCCTGTCTGGAAGCATAGGTTCTCCATCACAAGCGCACGTAGTGGCTTGTCTGGGGTTGATCGAGGACTGGCCTACGGGCGTTCGGGTTCCGGCCCCAGTCCTCCTCTGTTCTGTCTCACTCTTGTTCCGTCGTGGCCATTTGTGTTTCACCAGTGCGGCAGCCGTTGTCGGCGTGGTGTTTCCGGTTTTACTGGAAGCATAAGTCCTCCATTTCAAGTACACGTTGTGGTTTTGACTGGAGTTGACAGAGGACTGGCCTACGGGCGTTTGGGCTTCCGGCCTCAGTCTACTCTATGCATCTTTCGCTTCCGTTTTTTGCGGTTTTGGCTGCTGCATTTCCGGCTCTGTTCGGATACACTTCTCCTCTTCCCGACACTCCTTCGGAGGTCGGTGGGTGAGGAACAGCGGCTGGCCTACGGGCATTTAGGCTTTTAGCCTCAGCCGGGGCAGTCTTCACTTTACCTGTTGGGGGTTGCGTTTACTGCCTGGTCAGTTCGGGTGGCCCTGGACGTTTCCCCTATTCACGACCGTCAGTAGGGGGATAAGTCAGGTCTTTTTCCGGTTGGATGGTTTTCCGGTTTCCGGTCATCTCATTCATCAGTTTACCACCAGCAACTGTGACTTCGGTTTGCGTTCGTAGCTGAGCTATTCTGGTTCTCAGTCTTTAGTCAGCAATCGAACACGTTCTGGATTTCCGTCGCAGCTCAAGCTTCGGCTCAGGATTTCCCTTGGGTGCATCGACATTGGTGGCTTCCTTGTTGTCGATGTCGGACTTCCGTTCCGTGAAGATAGGATGTTTTTCTACTTCCGGTTCCTTAGTCACCTTTTGTAGGTACCACGGTTTGCAGGTTTTGGCTAGGCCATCTCCTCCCGAAGGTGGTATCTCTAGTGTTTTGGTTCTGCCGCTGTTTCTACTATGGTTCAGTTCCGGAACATGCTCAGCCTTGGCTGGCTTCGGCTACACGGGCTTCACCTTTTGTTCCTTCTTGCTTATTCAGCCTTTGGAACTTGCCTCCTTTCTCTACTCTGTTGGCCAGCCCTTGCTAGGGTGAGCATGGAGCAGATGAGGCTGCCCTTCCTTCTCTACGCTCGTACGGCGGGTGTCGGAGGGACTCGTTTCTTTCGCATTCTCAGTTCCCTGAACAGTCAAAGAGAGTCGCTTAAACTTTGCCTGCAGTAGAGATTCAGTCGAGTAGAGATCACCAGGTCTCTGACTGCTTTACAAAGGTTGAAGGAAGGTAGGGCTAGCATACTCAGAACCATGCTTAGCAGAAGCATGCTCATTCCTCTGGTTAAGCTAAGCTGGCAGCCAATAGGCAGCCTTGGCCGGGCAACAGCCATTCCACGTTGCGGCGATGGTGGTTGTTGCCTTCCCGTTTCTTGTGGCTTGTGGGGTTCTCTGGCTTCAGGTTACCCCTGTTTGGCCACAAACGTTCGGACTTTGGTCCTTGTTGTCTTTCATCGAGTCGGACTCTGTCTTTCTCTAGTGATCAGACGCGTTCTGGTGTTTCGTCCAAACTTAAGGTTCACTTGAGTTGGCCTCGGAAGTTACATTCAGGTTTTCCTGAGGGGGCATTGTCTTGGACAATGGATGTTTGAGGAGTAGTTCTTTGTGGCTTTCCTCCTCTCTCTCAGGTTTTGGCTACTCTTCTCCTTCGGGCAGAGGTTTAGTTAAGGTTCGGTTCCTGTGACTTCAGTCTTGGGCCTTTCCTCTCTTCTTCCTCATCTTAGTATGAGGCGAGTCCGGATGACGTCTGTTGGGTCGGGTTTCCTTACAGTCGCCCGGCTACAAAAGGCAACTTTGTCTAGGACGGTTGTCCGTTTTTCTCCGCGTTGGACTCTGTCTTCAGACAGGGACAGACGCGCTCTGGGTTTCTGGCCAAACTCAGGTAGGCTCTTGATTTGGCTAGGAAGTTAACTGCCTGTTTTTTCCCTGAGAACTCTGGTTTCGGGAGTCTTATGGCTGGCTGGCTTCACGGTTTACGTTTACCAGTCTTGGTTGTCTGCTTTCGGTTTTTGATTCACTCTTGATTACCTTCAAGCAGACTGTTTTGGGAACATTCTGGCTTTTAGCCATTTTGTTTATGGTTGCCAGTCACATCGGTTTTTGACCACCGTGGGTCCTCACTTCCGGTAGCTTACGCACAGTCGTAAGTGGCTGCTGTCGGGTGCTACCTCTCTCCCTGCGTTCGCAGGGACTGGTAGGGGATAACTGGCGACCTTCTTTTTGTGAGTTTTCTCTTCGAGGTGGACTCTGGTACTTAGTGCTTGGATGTCTCTCTCTCGCTCTTTTGTGGGGATTGGTCACTCTTATTTTGAGCTGACTTCTTTCTCACAAGCCTTTTGGGCTTTACTACATCCCAAGGTTTGCAGACTTTGGCATGGTTGTCTTAGGGTCACCGCGGGGGTTCGTCCTTCTCAGTTGAGGGGACAACCTTACGCACGGATCTTCTCAGGACATTAGCATTTCCTTCCAATAAAAAGGGGGGGGGGGGAAGCTTGTCTTTCCCTTGGCTCGCCAGGGTTATTAATCCAAGGCTTGGGTCTATTCCTGTGCTGTTTTTTACGGCTAGGAGATTGGAAGAAGTGCTGAGCACAGCTTTCTGGATCTCTGAGGTTGTCTCTTTCGCTTTGCCTGAGATACTTCTCGGCTGTCAATCAGGACTTTCCTTGGTTCCCTCACTGCCTGTTGGCAGTGGGCCAGCCCTGGCAAGGGCTTTTGAGTGGGTTAGATTTTCTTTCCCACTGGGACCGCCCTGATTCTTTGGCAGCGGTCCAGGTTTTTGGCAAGGTTTTTTGAGTGAGTTAGATTTTTCTTTCCCACCGCCTTGTTGTTGTAATCTGCTACATGTGATTCGGAGTAGGAATATGTAATTTAATCGAAAATTTTATTGTAAATTTTCATTTAATAAATATACCTACCCGAATCACATAGTATATTCCCTCCCGCCAACCCCGCTTTTGATTTGGAGAATTTATTCTTTAGGTCGAATGATATGAACCACGTGTTCAGTAGCAGTAGTGACATGGCATGCACGATGGGAGGTAACTCCCCGGGTGTATGGTCATTACCATGGCTACGTTTACACTTTTTGTGGTTGGGGTTGCTTCCCTTAGACGGTTAGCCTTTTCAGAACCTAGCATCTCCGATTGTGTCAATGCTACATGTGATTCGGGTAGGTATATTTATTAAATGAAAATTTACAATAAAATTTTCGAGTATGTAAGAAATGTTAAGTCCTTTGTACTGAAAACTTGCATTCTCCCAGTAAGGTCATATATATTGTACTACGTTGCAAGCCCCTGGAGCAATTTTTTGATTATTGCTTTTGTGAACAAGAAACAATTAACAAGTGGCTCTATCCCATCTGCCCCCTTTCCCCATCGCGATATAACCTTGAACGGTTGAAAACGACGTTCAACACCAAATAAAGAAAAAGAAAGGTTCGACTGTGGTAGCACACTATTTTTGACTCACCTGAGTAATGGGTGACAGTTAGGTCATATATTGTACTACGTTGCAAGCCCCTGGAGCAATTTTTTTATTAGTGCTTTTGTGAACAAGAAACAATTAACAAGTGGCTCTATCCCATCTCCCCCCTTTCCCCGTCGCGATATAACCTTGAACGGTTGAAAACGACGTTAAACACCAAATAAATAAAGAAAGAAAGAAAGAAAGTAATGGGTGAGTCTTAGTATTGATCCATGTCCGTCCGTGTGATCCGGCCATGGACAAAACTTAATGTTGAGGTTATCTCAGATGTTTTTCAAGATATAACTTTGAAATTTTGCACACTATTAGAGTTCAATGATTAGAGTGACCCGAGTTTGGTAGACCCTCGTCAAATTTTGTGGTCACAGCGGGGTCACGTTAGTTTAATAAAAACTTAACGTTCAGGTTATTTCGGATGTTTTTTGAACTAAAGCTTTGAAACTTTGCACATATCTAGGGTTTGATAATCTCCTGACTTGACCTTTGACCCTCGTCAAGTTTTGAGGTCACAGGGGGTCATATGTTCCATTCATAATGACTTAGCATTGACGTTATCTCAGGCCTTTTTTACAGCTTTGAAACTTTGCACACTTCAAGGATTTGATAATCTGCCAACATGACCCTAGTAAGGTTGACCCCTGTCACATTTTGGGGTCACAGTGGGGTCATGTTCGTAAAAACTTCATGTTGAGCTTTTCTCAGTTATTTTTGGAGCAAAAGCCTCCAAATTTCACACAATTGTAGGTGTTGACAATCGGCAGACATGACCAAAAATGTGGCTTGTTTTCATCAAATTTCAGAGTCAAAGCATGAACATGTTTGCTGAAGAAGATTTTCACCCCTGAAACTGAAAGTATCCACTGAGCTATCAAGAAAATAAGTCTTGAGCTCATCAGGCTATGATGTCATCATGTGATTTGGGCGCAGCTTAGTGTCTGGGGTATTTTAGTCTTGGCTGGAGTATTGGGGATGACATCATGATATGTGTCTAAAATGAGGTCACGTTAGGATGTCATAGTGTCTGAAATGAGGGCAGGAAAGTGTTCAGTACACATATTTTGTCTTAAAATGGGGGTAAGCTTACAGACGTTATGAACAGAGAATATGAGAAAACACGGTCTTGAAAAATGGAGGGTCTTATTGGGGGTTGGGGGTCTTAAAAGGGGGGTCGAGTCTTCTATTGGGGGGTCTTAAAAAGGGGGCGTTGGGTTCGAAGGCGAGTCATGTAAGCATTTGCTTTTCTTGTTTCATCAGTATATATATTCTTGACTGGTGTTGAAAAAGTTGAGTCTGTGAGTCTGCCGGAAATACCTTAAAGTTTACTTTTTTCGTGCAGGTAACCTATCATCCCCTGCAAGACCGGAAGTACATAAAGTGGTCAATAGGTAAGTGTGCTCATGTTTTCATTAGAATTATATTGAGTGAATTTAGTCCTAAAAATATTCTGCCAGTACAGTTAATTTTTCTTATTGTAGATTGTGATACTCGAGCTGCATTGTTCTTATGTGCAATTCTGACCTGTCATGATCATTAATCCATGGAAATTTGTAACACTCCGCAGTTGCATATGTCCCTCATTCATGTGCCTGCCTGCATATTGTGGTACAGTACAAAAATTATTTATCCAGGAATTCAAAGAAGCTGATTTTCCTGCAATTGTGAATAGTAGAATGCTTTTGTCTTCAGTTTCCTGAGTTTACTGCCTGAGGAAGCCAAGTCGTCATACCAAACTGCCGACAGCAGTTACGACATGTACCTCAGAGATGCACACAAGCAGGTAAGTCCTAAATAAAAGAAGTTTTAACTACCCAATATAAGGAGGATTGCTTTAATTCTATTAATAGGATCAACATAAACCTAGTGCTAAATAAATCACAGTATCAAGTAGGATGAACAATTAGAGAAAGGCAGAAGAAAAACTTTGAAAAACATATGCAGAAGCATAGCAAGAAAAAATCTGCAGGAAATAAGTAAAAGCGGAGGAGGTCCTATTAAAAACAGAAAAGAAAGTGTGAAAGCCTGGAAGAGATGACCAGGTCAGATATTCAGTCAAATAACTGTCATCTCTTTCTAACCTACAGTACGCCAGCCTGGAAGAGATGACCAGGTCAGATATTCAGTCAAATAACTGTCATCTCTTTCTAACCTACAGTACGCCAGCCTGGAAGAGATGACCAGGTCAGATATTCAGTCAAATAACTGTCATCTCTTTCTAACCTACAGTACGCTAGCCTGGAAGAGATGACCAGGTCAGATATTCAGTCAAATAACTGTCATCTCTTTCTAACCTACAGTACGCCAGCCTGGAAGAGATGACCAGGTCAGATATTCAGTCTAATAACTGTCATCTCTTTCTAACCTACAGTGCGCCAGCCTGGAAGAGATGACCAGGTCAGATATTCAGTCTAATAATTAAATTACTGTCATCTCTTTCTAACCTACAGTACGCCAGCCTGGAAGAGATGACCAGGTCAGATATTCAGTCTAATAACTGTCATCTCTTTCTAACCTACAGTACGCCAGCCTGGAAGAGATGTGCAAAGGGTGGGGGTGGCCGAGCAAGGCGCATGCTGTGGCAGAGTTTCACCAGGAAGAGTTCTACATGGGGTCCTTTCTCAAGTTGCTCTTCTGCAAGCTGGAAGGCACACTGGTACAGGTACGGTGGTTCAGTTGCACCATTCTGTCAGTCCTTACGAATCTTAGCACTTTCTGCACATGTTAAAGCAGTCCCTCTCCTTTGCCATTTTCAAAATTATGAGAAAAAGTAGGCATTTGATCATGGAGAATAAAAGTGTCATAATCGAGTAATATTACATTAAATGGATAGAAAGTCTAGAGGGGCCATTCACCTAACAGCTACCTGAAGATGGTTGCCTAGATAATATGCCCATGCGCTGGGCAATGAGCATATCACCCTTTCATAGGGCCTCAAAAGTGGTGCCTAGCTGTCCTTATTTCAACTGGTATGTGCAGTAAAAGGAAATCCTTAAGCTTGATATTAATTGGGCGAAGCTCGCTGCACAAAAATTAAGCTTTCACACTGAGTTTTCAGAAAAAAGACTGCAAATTCTTCAAGAAGTCAACTTTGGGCTCAATTGAGGAAGCTAGGCCTTCAGGTCTAATCCGTGTCTCTTTGTTTTAGATATCCTGTGACCACTTTTATTTTTTAGTAAGAGAGGCTTCATGTTACAGGTATTTCTGTTCACCCCTGTATTTCTGACCGTGTGTGTTGCTGCTTGCAGAGCCATGCAGTCAACTTGCTGGTGACGGGGCTGGTAGCGCGTCTGGCTCAGATCCCTCACCCTGCGTTGCATGAGTTTCTACTGGACCCTTTCCTGTCCATTAAGCCTGGGGTACACGCCCTCTTCACCACTCTTACCAAGGTTAGTGTGCTGATTATGGATAGTTTGATAGTTGTACATCTTTATGTCCTTCAAGGCCCACTCCCACCACTAATCCACAGACAGACTACACGCACACACACACACACACACACACACACACACACACACACACACACACACACACACACACACACACACACACACACTCACTCACACACAAACTCACACAGACAGACACACAGACACAAACACACACACATAAACAAACACATGCATGCATCACACACACATGCATTAGAATTCTGATCTGCGCCCTCTTGTAAGAGTCAGGGAGCACCTGTACAAGATTCCCTTCCCCCCCCCCCCCCCCCCCCCCCCCTTCTGGCTTCATATGTTTGTCACGAGCACTGAATTTGTAAGCGTATGATATGACTCACTGGCTAAATTCTTTCAGATGTCTGGTGAAATTCGTTCATATATGAAGAGTGAACCAGAGTTTTCCCGGAAGCTGACACTGGCCAGGAAACAGCTATTGGGCATTACATACAACTTACAAAAGTGAGCATGAGCATTTTGTTTTCTTTATACTTCTCCTTCCTGTCTACAGTCGATTTGACTGTTAACCTGAAAAGATGGAGTGATGTCACGACTGACAAAGTTGTGACACATTTCAATATCCTTGCATTTTCGTGTGAAGTGTTTGTTATTGTATATGCATGTGTAAATGTGTCTGTGGTAAGTGTATGTTATTGTATATGTATGTGTAAATGTGTCTGTGGTATGTGTATGTAAAGAAGCTATTAGTGATTGTCTACAACATGTGGATTTAACACAAACTGTAATGTAGGACACAAAAATACTGCAACAAAAGAAACAAACTGGGCCACACTGTCAATCCATTTGTTTGAATTGTTGGTGCTTGGTTTTAGCATATTTTTGGAGCATGTTTTTGATTAGCTTCATTTCTTTGATTGATTTTCCTTTTCTATGGAAATTGAACATAATCAAAAATTTTCTTTATTTTGTTGGTCATTTTCTTGTCAAGGTGCATGTTAAAAGCCCAGTAACACTTTTGTCACACAATGTTTAGTTTAAGGCAGACTCCAAAACCCATAGATCCAGAGTACCAGTGGTGAGTTTGCAGTAGCTTGTTGCGTTGTTGCACTTCTTTTGCTTACACTGCTTTTGGGTGAAACTTTAGATTTTACGTTATGTGCAGTAATGCTTTGGTTGTTTTATTCTTTTCAAGTTTTAAGGGGGATTTGGTTGTTTATTTTTGCAGAAACATAGAATGTGTGTATGATGTGACTTTGCTGGCTGTAGTACACATAGTTGTGTAAATTCTTTTTACGGTGGAAGATGTAGACTTACTGTTTCTTGAGTGTCAGATTTACACCACCTGCAGATATTAACCACATGCATAGGTTTTCTCAATTTCTGGATTTTTTTTTCTCTTGTCTGATATGGGGCAGTGGCTTATATTTAAAAACAATTGTATCTTTTAGCATTCTTTGCTTGTAGAAGAAGCTGACTTCTGAAGTTGCACTTGTGTCGCTATGGTTGAGATAAGTGGAAGAGGAAATTGGCACAAGATGTATGGATGTACTGAGATAAGTGGAAGAGGAAAGTGGCACAAGATGTATGGATGTACTGCCTTATGGGGGAAAGGGGGATGGGGTTTGGGGTAGGGAGGGGGCAGGTGAAAGGGAGACACATACAAATCAGTGTCTCATTGTGTGTGGATTTTGTTGATGTATGAGTAAAAAGAGTTCTTTTGTTTGATTTAATGTACACCTTAAGCAGCCCTTCCATTTCACTATCATTCCCTTTTCCAAGAAATGTTCACTTTTTGTATCTTTTTTGTATATGTCTGTGTAAAGCTTTTCTTTAGTTTAGTTTGAATTAGGGAAAAGAGCTGTTTGTTGTGGTTTCATGTTATTACCAGTTTATTTGGTTTGGGATGCATTGAGTTTTATGTATTTTTTTTTTATTTGATAAAAAGAATGATATGAGTAAATATTAAATGGCACTTCAAGTAATTTTTTTCATATTTGTTTTTATTTAGTTGTCTTATTATTTCTGAAAATGGGAAATGGCATTACATTTGTAATTATCATTCCTGAAAATGTTAACAGCCTATTCATTTTCCTCACACTGGTCTACATTTTTTAACACTGAATATGTTATCTTGCCATATAATTCACTCTGTTTTTATATTTTGCTTAAATTCACAGTGAGGGTAAAAGGTAAGGATGGCAGTCTCCTTTATAAGCATGCCAGAACTTTTTTGCCTGAATATGTACACTTCCCGAAGGAAAGAATTTGATTGTTCTGTTGTACTTTAAGAATGAAAGCTATGATAAGTTTTAGATGATGTGTCAGTGGATGTTATCTTCTCTTCTTCAAATCATGTGACTGCCTGCATGAATTTTTTGTTCTCTTGTTATACAGAGTTGATGGTGTTCTCTGTCGAATCAGTGTTTTGTTGTTGCAAATACATGTATTCACATTTGCTTTGTTTGCTGTGTGCCCCCTCTCAGCACCCATTCAAAAAAGTAAATGCACAAAGGAAAACAAACGGAAAATGAAGTGGAGATTTTAACTGCTGAGTTTAGTACCATCACATAGAAAGCTTTATATTGTTCTTAATATCCTTTTTACCTCTCCATCATGATGTGATCCCAAAAAAGCATGTTGTGTGTGTGTGTGCTTGTAAAAGCCTGATCAGATTTGAGATGGCGAGGCGAAAATTTTTCTTTCAGGCGGAGTGGGCCTAAAAGGCATTGCATGGACATTGTTTTTGATCCCCATTATCATTGCATCATGTGTCTTTAGAAAAGAAAGAAGGGTACACGTTCTTGCATTTTGAGTTAGTTCTAAATATATAGATTTTAAATCGTTTTAGATCTTTTGTTTTGGCCATTAATTGAAATAATATTTTTCCCAGCATGTAAGTGATGTGTGTCATTGTCAGTTAAAAGTTGAGTTGCATGGGAATGAGATAGTTGACTGAAGCTGACACTCTGTACAGTGTGTTCAAAGTTGTCAGTTTGAATGCTCGGAGGATAACAACATAGATACTCTCATTAAAGATTAATGCACATTCTTCAGCAGGATGCAAACATTCTAGTTTTAATTCACAGTTCTTTTAAGAATTCACATTTAATAAAAGTCAGGCATCATGCCTCATATCTGACATTCCTTTACCAAGAAAGAAATAGTATACCTCTGTTTAAAAAAAAAAATCAAAAAAATACACAGCGGCCACAATTCCTCTTTATTTGAATTAATTCAACTTCAAAAAGATTGTTTAAGAGTGCAGATTAAAAAAATCAATGCATGAAGAATTTGAAAAAAACAGTTGGTTATACCTACTACATGTATAATGGTTAGTTATTGGACAAAACAAAACATTCACAAGAACATCAACCCAATGGTCTTTCTAGTAGACAGACAAACAAACAATTAATATGAGATAAACAAAACTTATATGATAATGTTTTTCGTCATATCTCTAGCACAGTGGTGCCTTCGCCAATTTTTGGATATATTTTTTGTATGCATGTGAAAATATTGTTGTCAGTTGAAATGTCCATGTCTTGGTGTGTGCAGGTTTGAGGACCAGGGACGTATGGAGGCTGTCATCGTGTTGGAGGAGTTCTGTAAGGAGCTGTCGGCCATCGCTTTTGTCAAACATCACGCTGCTGTCACAAAGTCTTGAGAATACCATGCCCATTACATGCATTGCAGGCTCCCTGAAAGATCATTGCATTTAAGTTCTGGTGAAGGCTTTTTGGTGAAAAGCAAGAAACTGTTGACCCGTTCTGGTGGTGTTGTTTGACAGTATGGACACCACACCTTCACAAGAATTGTAAGTGGTTTTGCAGACATCTGCTTGACATGAGTCCGGTATGTGAGACGTGAAATAATGTGGATTTTGTACAATTTTTCAACTACTCAAGCAAAGCAGAAGCCATACAGCATGAACAGGTGTCTCTAAACTTGTTCATGTGTGTCATGTGAAAAAACTGTCAGGATGTGTTCACATTTTCTTCAAACGCGCTTTGAGAATTTGCAGTAGATGGCTGCATGAGAGTAAGTTTGGTGCCAGTTTGGTGCACACAAAAAGACCAGTTTTGTAACTACATCACTGGTGATGCATTACAATTCTAGTCAATATAAACATGTTTAAAATGATTATTGTTTTTAGTTTGTTTGTAACATAGAAGGCAATTAGCTGTCTCCGGTTTGTCTTTTAGATTTTAACTGCAGTCCGGACTGACGATCTAACAGCGAACGACAAGAAGAAAGAAGAAGATTTTAACTACACAAGTGGTACATGTAATACATTGGTATGAAATGCTTTGCAATTGGATTTACCTTTGAGCCGCGTTCACTTGGGTTGTCTGCATAGTCCACAATCATTATTATTCCCCCATCACCAGGCTTCTTAAACACACTTTTAATGTCTTGTGAAGAAAAATGTTTCAATTCCATAATGAGAGAATCTGATGATGAACTCAATTATCCGTGCAGTAGTTTCTTGTATGCATGCCTAATAGACTTTTTCCCCCTCATATAATTTAAATCTTCAAAAACTTTGTATGCATTTATTTTTGGAATAAAGCTGACAGACTCTGCTTTGTCATATATTCTGAGCATAATCAACATGACTGTTAATGCAAAAACGAAATAGCCATGGCTTCCTTTTTTGCTTCATTTTTCTGTCTCCAACAATGGTCTGTGATGAACTGAAACAAACTGCAAAAATGGCTTCCATAGATTGTGTGTTCATATTTTTAAGTTTTAAATTCCGGTAATTAGAGTTACCACTCTTTTTAGTTTGAGTTTTAGCAGTCAATTAAGGATTGCTTACAATTTTTTGTTGAAGTTTTGACATTATTTTTGTCAATGCTGTAATCATGTGTGTACTGTATAAGGGAATGTTTGGATCTGAACTCAATTTCAGTGCAAAAGTTAAAACATTTAAATAACTCAAACCCTTGCCATTAATTTTGGATGTAAAACGGTGTGGAAAAAAAACACGCGCACACACAAATCTTCATGTAAGATTTAAAAAAATTAATTTGGAAAAATCAAAGGTCAAGCAAGTAAGACGATCTTGTGAGACTTAAAGCTGTAGACATCAGTTAGTTTTTGGTTTCTGGAATTTTCTAGTAAGTTTTGATATTTTTTTCTAATTTTCTTGTATGTCTTCACAAGTTTGTATCAAGTCCCATTAGTAGATATAATAATTTGTCATTTCATCTTATTTTGATTTTGATTGGCGGATGCCATACTGCAGCTGACAACAGTATTCTTTTTATCTTTTTGAAATGTAACTGTTTTGTAATTTCACAGTTTTTTTGATATTTCATATTATAACAGAATTGTATTTTGTTTATAAATGGTATTTTATTACATGTGGATACAATACAAGTGTTATTTTGCGTACATAATACTTTTGACCACTACAACACCATTGACAATAGTGCAATTGTACCCTGTCATTAATTCGTGACATGTTTGACAATCATGAAGGTCACACAATGCTCTGATAGGTCATGGCTTGGTTCTGAATTTGTATTCATGGTGACTTAGTGGAAGAGTATTCACACCGATCACATGAAATCCAGTTTTAAAGTTAGATTGTTGTGACACCGACTCTCTTAGACTCAGTTCGAGGTATTACTTTGTAATTTTCTTAATTTTAGATAATACATTTAGTAAGAAGTACCGTCTTTCCCCCTTTCCATTTCATCTGAGAAAAATAAAAATAGAAAGTTTTAATCTGCCTTTAGCTTTTATTCATGAAGAAGCATCTTGCCTCTTGCCGAATCAACTAGTCAACGGAGGAGGGGCTGTCAGTACCTAATGCCCTTTGTAGAAGTCTGCAAAGATTTATAAATTAATGTGCATGATACATATTGTTGCTATTAAATCTCTTATACTCACAGAGTATGTTTTAAATCCAGTGTGGGAACTCATGTTTTAATGACAGGTTGTTTGTGTTTTTGCTAAATCTTTGGAAAGTTAATGACAAACAGTGCTATAGTGATCAAGGAGTTGACCTTTGCTTCCACTTCCAGATGTAGTAATAAGGACAAGTGTTGTGTTAAAACTCTTATTTCCGATGTGCCAAAATGTTGAGTTTTATGTGCAATACTGCTGCTTGATCCTGGCTTAATAAAACCAATCTTATATTGCAGCTTGAATGTTCTTGGACAAGTGAAATCCAGTCCTATATAACTTTTCATGTCTGCTACTAAACTTTTTAATTTTTGATGTATGTTTATGTACTTCTGATCTATTTTTGAAGGGCTGAAAACTTCTGTCTTGAGATTAATTACAAAAGAATGCATTTGCACAAATGGGAATAAATGTGAAATAAACATGTCTTCCACCATCAGAAATGCCTTTGAGCAGTATATGTGATTCAGCAGTTGCCTGTTATTTAAGTATACTGTGCAGATTTATGCTCTCTCTGTCTCTGCCTATCTGTCTTGCGGTCTGTCTGTCTGTCTGTCTGTCTGTCTGTCTGTCTGTCTCTCTCTCTCTCTCTCTCTCTCTCTCTCTCTCTCTCTCTCTCTCTCTCTCTCTCTCTCTCTTTGTGCATGAATGTGTGACTGTGTTTTTGCACGAGTGTGTGAGTGTGTGTGTGTTGTGTTTCAAAGACACCAGATGTCCACATAAAACGGGATTCAGTTTTGTGAGAAACCTTTTCAAATAAGGTTTCTAAGAAAAAATGTACCTTACAGTTTTGAAACATCAGCAAGTCCTTACTGCTGATCAATCCTGTCTTCCTTCTCAAGTAAAATGATGTATATACACTCTTTCATTTCGAACGTTTGCACAAATTGTACAAAAACTACAAGAAAAAACCCTCACCTTTAAATGACAAATCAAGTTATTGCTGTCAGATAACATCCATCTTGCGGAACAATTATAAGATGTGGTTTTTAATTTTCAAGGAGAAAAATAGATGGTAAGGAAAAATAAAAAGGGAAAGATTTGTGTGGCTAAAAGCATTTTAAGAGTTTGCCACTGAGGTGTCTTTCAAGAAGAATGAGGATCTGACACAGCCACTTGCGAATGTTCCTCCAGAAACAAGTAATTTTGTTCTCGGTCGAATGTAATACATTCAACAGATACCAGCTACATTTGGTTGAGGAAAACACTCAGTCTCAAGGGAGAACCTTGTTGCTTCAAAAAAATGTCTTACAGTTGAATGACCAGGGAGGGACAAGAATTCCGGTGGGGGGAGGGGGGAGGGCGAGTGGGAAAAAAAGGGGAGGGAGGGGTCTTATGAGGGAGTCATCATAGTCGTTTTTAGGAAATGGGGGAGGGGTGTAGAGCAAAATGGGGGAGGTAGAGGGACACACTCCACACTCGTACAAAAAAAATGACAGCTAAAGCGTGCCCCAAACTGTTATCTACCGGACGGAGAACTTGTTTTGAGAGAACGCAGATCGCTTGGTTTGCAACGCGATGCGGGAACCCGTTTCCGTTTCTGTGACCGCTGTCCTTGCTCCGGATGATGCATTGCATGTCAATGTTGGCTGCGCTTCCGTGTTGATAAGGCAGAGGAAGAAACGGAACTGCCGCTATCGTTCCTGTCTCACACACACACACACCCGGCTAAAATGTCCCTCGCATGTTTTAAGGGAAACATCGTTTCGATATGGATTTAAAAATAATGCAAAAATTATAGGATCGGATCGAGAAAGTTCGTCAGAGTGGAAGTCTTTGGCAGCTTCGCTTTTCATTGGTTTATTTTTTAACAGAATTTTTTTTATTACTATTTTTCTTTTTGTTGTATGTTTTGACTGTGGTAGGAACATCGTTTTGGTATCAGCTTAATCAGCTAAACCTGTTTTCTCCTCTTTTTTTCTCCCCTGTTAGCTGAAATTTTAAGTGGTTTGGCCGGGGGTTCCGGCGTCCTGTTGGGGCTTATCATGGGTATGCTCTTGAAGAGATTCTAATTCAGTTTCAAGTTTTTCTTTTTTATTCTGCCGTTATTCAAACCACGACCGCAGTGTCGCATGGAAAATTCATTTCGATATTGATTGCGCACCTTATTTTTAGATGACATTTTTTCTTCTTTTTGATGGAGATTCGACCCTCTTAATGTTTGTAATGGATCTGCCAAGTGAGGAGAACCTAATTCAATTTAAAACTGTGCATTCTGCCATTAATCAAACCGCTGGACCGGTCTCCGGACGGAAGAAATCACTTCGATATCGGGGAACTTTTTTCTTCTTCGAGTATCATCGTCTTTGCGTTTGCGAGTTGTAAGCGGCTTGGAATCGGTCTTTTTGCGGTTTTATTTATTATTTATGGCTATGCTTTTGAGGAGATCTAATTCAGTTTTTAACCTAAAAAAAAGTGTATTCTGCCGTAACTCAAAAGTAAAACTTCCCCAACAATCGACCTCTACAGGAATTTTGACAATTTAATTGCATTTTATTTTCCTTCGTTGAACGCGTTAACCGAGTGGCTTCAGCTTTTTTGGGCCAATTTTGTCGTGTAATCGTTAACTTGTTTATTACAAATGTGTCTGTGAGGAGGGCTAGTTTTAATTCAGTTCAAATATCACGCACTCTGCCGGAACCGTCAAATTCAGGAAACATTCCGAGGACAAATTATTCAAAGATCAATTTTGTGTGCTTGTGCATTATTTATTTTAATGTTGTTAAAAGATTGAACTGCTTTCAGACACTTCAAAACATTCATTTTTGATATTTCTATGTGGCAATGCCTTCGTGAGACGAATTGTATTCCGTGTACTTTTTGTCGCTGACACTGTTAACCGGAACAAAATGGATTCTGACATGGTTTTAACTGAGCCGAATGTTCCTCTCACATCTCAAGCTGTCTATCTCAAACAGGCGGTTTGTGTGTCTGTCTGTCTGTCTGTCTATCTGTCTGTCTGTCTGTCTGTTTGTCTGTCTGTCTGTTTTTCTGTCTGTTTTTAATTTAGATAAACGTGGTTAAATCATAACCGCAACGATTGACTGGTTTCGGCATGCAACCATACAGACAGAAGGATAGACACCCTCTTTACTAACCCCCTCTCCCTTCACCCCCTCCGATGCCGCCCAGCCGGCAGAATAAAAAGAAGAGGAGGAGAGAAAAAAAAAAACCAGAAAAAAACTACCACAATATTTCAACAATAAAACGCAAGCCGAAAAAAACCTCTAATCCACAAACATAATAAACAAAATATATGTGAAAATGGCACGGTGTCTCTGCTTCAGACTGAATGAAACCCGAACGTTCCTTCATCACCAGCGTCTGTCCAAAATTCTGCAGGCCTCCTAATTTGATTTGTCGGACAGTAGAATATGGATGGTGGTTTTATATACGAGTGTATCTATGGCTGAGCTGGGGTTAACGAGACATGGACAGTGTCCAAGATCTGGAGGGCGGACAGCGGAGGGCATAGACTGTATTTACTTCTGCCAGTCTTGGGTCTGCGCAGTGTTATTTTCAAGGAGTAAAGTTTGGAAACCGTGTCCCAACCTTTAGGTGACATTTTGTGTAGCTGTTGAGGTTTGTGAGGTGAACAGAGTTTCATTACATTATTTACCAAGAGCAAGCAGCCGAAAAAGCACTTAGTAGCAGCACCAGCACCAGCAATTGCAGGAGCAGCAACAGCAGCAGCAACAACGACGACGACGACAGAAAAGTCCCACCCTTATAAACAAAATGCCAGACTATCTGAAAAAAACACCCCAAAAAACACAACGAAATAAACAAAACAAAAGAAAACAACAAAATAAGTTAAACTAATTTGCATATTGAATTATTCTTATTTTGCACTTGTAAACCAGTCTTATTTTAACACAGTCAAATGGGCGAAAGGAAACATAAACAGGGGCGCAACAATATATTACTGAACGTGTCATTCCCAAATATTCTAAGAATGTAACTGTTGGCAACACCGTTCTTTATCAGGTTTGTCATGGACGTTCGACCTCATTTGCAAAGAGGTTTATCGGTATTTGCCTCATAAAAGTGCTTATTATCTTTCAAAAATGTTAACGAAGGGAGAAACGAAATTTTGCTCCGGCGATAATTCGTTCATACTATTTTCGCGTAATTAAAAACCGATCTGCAAGTAAAGAATGCCGCTTCAACAAAGGAAATGATTGTATTAACCGCAGCACACCAAACGAGGGTGGGCATTAGTGTTGGAGAAAGGTGAATAGCGATAAAAATTGACTCCATAAATCTCCCAAGCTGTTAATCCAACGGCTAGCCGACCGGCTCGACTTTTTCCCCCGCCTAACGGTCTTCGAGGCGGTTAAGCTTGTCAAATACTGCCTCATAAAAATGTATGCTTCATTTGCGTGGATAAAATATGGCGGCAACAAATTTGGCCTTAAGACTTGAGCGTGATCAGTTACTGACACATCTTAACTGCTCTGTTGCGTTTTGAAACTAAACAGTGTATTTTCCAGAGGCCAAAATGTCGGTACCGCTAAGTATTTGGACCATTCAAGTTATTGAACGGTTACTTTCTACATTCACTGTAAGTATCCTTTGCTTCCCTTATAAATCTTCATGAAAATCACCACAGACTCGTCCAGGCTTTTCCATAGGATAAGTCCAGACCCTCTTCCACTTGGGCGCGTATACAAAATCAACAGCCTGGTGAGCGTGTTTTTACATTTAGTCAAGTTTTGACTAAATGTTTTAACATAGAGGGGGAATCGAGACGAGGGTCGTGGTGTATGTGTGTGTGTCTGTCTGTCTGTGCGTGTGCGTATGTATCAAGAGCGATTCAGACCAAACTACTGGACCGATCTTTATGAAATTTTACATGAGAGTTTCTGGGAATGATATCCCCGGACCTTTTTTTTCTTTTTTTCGATAAATACCTTTGATGACGTCATATCCGGCTTTTTGTAAAAGTTGAGGCGGCACTGTCACACCCTCACTTTTCAATCAAATTGATTGAAATTTTGGCAAAGCAATCTTTGATAACGGCCGGACTTTGGTATTGCATTTCAGCTTGGTGGCTTAAAAACTAATGAATGAGTTTGGTCATTAAAAATCGGAAACTTGTAATTAAAATTATTTTTATATTAAACGATCCAAAAACAATTTCATCTTATTCTTCGTCATTATCTGATTCCAAAAACATATAACTATGTTATATTTGGATTACAAACAATCTCTAAAACTTAAACATAAAAACATTATGATTAAAATTAATTTTCCGAAATCGATTTAAAAACAATTTCATCTTATTCCTTGTCGGTCCCTGATTCCAAAAACATATAGATATGATGTGTGTCATAATCTGATAAGGCTTATAATTTTACAACGAAGAAGCACCGGGATATCACAGTTAGTTACCAGTTAATCTGAAGAGTTTAAAAAAACCTTTTCCCCTAGTAGTGGCAGCTGACAGTTTCTTGGGCTTCAATTAAGAGTGGGTTTAGTGTTATAAAAAAACAAAACCACACACAACAACAAACAAACTAAAAACAAACAAAAAACAAAAACAAACCAGACGCAAAACAACCCTCAAACGTACAAAAACGCGGGCGTTGTTTTGGAATATCCATCAGCAGTTTATGGAGGCAGGTACCCAAAAAATGTTACCAGTTCAAACACTTTACACAACGTTGTTCATGCTGAATGTTCTCATCCCATAACGATATGATGTTCTCGAGTTCAAAATCCTTGACACGTGGGGTTTCGATTTAGCTTTTATGTTCCATATCGGGTGACGTTCCTAATTTTGTTTATTAAAATTGGTTTAATTTAAATATGTGTAATTTTAAACTTGTGGGGTCCTGATTTGGCATATAGGTCCGCTGGACCCAAAAAGCAACAACTAACTAACTAACTAACTAGCTTCTCGAGTTCACAAAAACAAAAGACCTGCCACCGTTCTCTCTCTCTGTCTCTCTCTCTGTCTCTGTCTCTCTGTCTCTGTCTCTGTCTCTCTCTCTCTCTCTCTCTCTCTCACTCGCTGTGGCCCACACATAAGAACGAGGCATTCGATCCGCAAAGAAAGATCTGCATACGAAAAAAAAAGAAAAAAACCCAATCATCACCAAAAATGGATGATCGAATGTTTTAGTTTTGGCCTACATCACAAATTAGAATGAAAGATTTTTTGTTTGAACCACATAATTCTACATGTCATACAGACGTTTGACGAGGGAGTCAATCTTCACTAGCGACTAGGGCCGGCTTTACAGTTTTGACCTGTAGACAAAATTAGGAGTCAATGACTTTTCTGGACTCTGTTCTTTGAAAACTGGGTCACATGCAGAGTTGACAAATCAATGGCATGACCTTTTGGAACTTTGTACTTTTTTTTTAAACAGATATATGACAAAAGACCTACCACCAGATTAGATTAATGTTGGCAAATAGAGATGAATCAAGAAAAAAAGAGGTCTCACCGGACCTATTTAAGTCTTCCGAGGCCTTCAAAGCAAGCTTTTACGAAGAAAAACGGTAATTTTGATTAGGTCTATGACCCAGATGACCGTTCCAATAAAAGCGCTATCATCAGCTTTGACAAATCGTTTCTTTCTGTCACACACACACACACACACACACACACACACTGACTCTCTCACACACACACACACACACACACACACAAACACACACACACACACACACAAACATACACACACACACACATACATACACAAACACACGCACACACACATACACACCACACACACACACACACACACACACACACACACACACACACACACACACACACACACACACACACACACACATGCACCAAAGAACCAATCTGATCCATGTCTTCAAATCCATTTCTTCAAGACCGAGGCCAAACGAGGCAATCATCGAGGGGGGAGCTGTGTAGTACTCCGATATCATTTGCCTGTAAATTCCATGGCCGATTTTTCGTCTGGCCAATTAGTGTTGCCGATGGCTGGCGGTCTCCTAGGCATTCAGGGCAAGTGTTAATTAATCAATCTTAACCCTCGATTTGTCATCGCGAGGAAAAAGAGGACGCTTGTCGACGTCAATGAAGATTGGAGCTGTAAAGATGAGCGTTTCGTACCGCCAGATTGAAAAAAAGCGACAATGGTAAGTACTGGTTTGCTGACTATAAGTTGACTTGCCTAGACACTGCTGTAGACTACTGAGATGCTGTTTCCTCTTGATTAGTTGCAAGTCTTGCCGGTATGATGCTAGAATCGGTGTCTGTCTGTGTCTTTTTTTCATCATCCAATATCCATCTCTGTCTGTCGTCCTGTCTGCCTTTCTCTGTTCGTGGGCTCTGCCTCTGTCTGTCTCTTGTTTCCACCACAAGTCCTTAACCATCGCTGATGAAGAATTACCTTAATCCTACTAATCTCGTCTATGTGTCTCTTGTCTCATCAACTTTATCCACCCATCCCCCCTTTCTCTTTCTACCTCTCTCTCCCTCTCTCCTGTTATTGTCTTTAATATCAAATAAAATGCTGAAACTGACGTACAATTGATATGGCTAAAGGAAACATAATTCTTTAAGAAAAAATCTGCAAGTCGCAGACTCAGCTACAGTAACTGACAGTAGTAAAAACTATTATGGTGGCGAGGCTTTCCTTTGCGTTGGGATGAATGGCAATTTTGTCGAGAGAAGAAGGAGTGAGGGGTACGTTAAGAGTGCATGAAGCTGAAAATCGAGGTCATAAGCTGAAGCAAAAGATACATGTAACGCAAAAAAAAAAGAACCACCGCGAACTATGATCTGTTAATTCATCGGAGCATGCCTCAAACGAAGATCTACAACCGCGACCCCCCCCCCCTCCCCTTTATGACAAGAAACAGTAAGTTATGACCCGCATGTCACAGGCGATGAATGACCTGTATTGCCCAGCAAAGCATGGTGCTGTGCAATTTCACTCCCCTTCATGCCGTTAGTGTATCCGGGTCCCTGTTCAATGGCTTCCAAACCACAGCAACCGGTGGACTTTCGTATCTGCTGAGTATTCTGGTTATTGATTATTGTTAAACTCCACCCTTAAAGTGTTAATTACGAATTTTTCGACCTTGTGGTAATGGTTCAGAATAAGTGTCTTAATTAGAACAACCTGTCGTACATTTAGAACAACAATGCCATTGTCAACGATAGGCTCGGAATTAGGCTAGCGTTCACCGGGGGACATTTCCAGGTGCTCGTCAAAAAGGGAAGTTACACCGGAATACTCATCTTCTCAGACCAAACTGCTACGCTTACGGCAGTAGGAACATTAATATTGCGACACTTGATGGTCGTGGCTACACAGAGACTCCGTGCTCTTAGCTGTAAGGACTGCATTGTGACGACCCTATTTCAAAAGTACAGCCAGAGTAACACCACAAGGGATGGAGCCAAACAGTAAAACAGCTCGTGAAACTCGGACAAATCGTTCCCCTAGTGATCCCGTGACAGAGGGAGCAAGATTTAGCCCACAATTAGCTCGATACGATCACAGCAGCATGAAGATCGAAACCGCGCACAACCCCTTCCGGGTTTGATTTCACATAACACGCCCAGATTCGCAGGCAATTTATGTTCTGAGGGGGCAAGGCTGCGAGAAGCCTCGTTGGCTAATCAGGGGGTCGTTTCTCCAGCCAGGAACTGCTCCTTCTGTCCGGCCTTCTCACAGACTGTGTCTTGGAAATTGGGGAAACGGGACGGGTCTTCTGGCACTCTGGGTGTTGTCAAGAGTTTCTGCTGGTCGTCGTTTTGAAGAGGAAAAACGATTATTAAGATTTCTACTGCCTGCCACACTTCGATCACTGTCTTACAGTTTCTTTGTTTGTGAAGGACACAAACAAAGTAGTGTTTGGGGTCTTAACAAGTTCAAGTTCAAGTTCAAGTTTATTGGTCCATAACCCATGGGGGCATTTTGAACAATAAATACAATCAATGCAATCATGATATATATATGCTAATATAATAAATAAATAAAAAAAATTAAAAAAATAAAAAATAAAAAAATAAAAAAAAATAGAAAATAAAAAAAATTATGAAAAACTGTTACAAATTCTATTAGTAAAGTCCAAAATATTCTTTAGCAATTTCTTTTTCTTAGTAGCAAACAACTTTTTAAATTTAAGTGCATTAGGTTTTTTCCAATAGTAAGGTGGTAACAACTCAGCTCTTTCTTCTTTGAAAAAATCACAGACAAATAAATAATGGAATTCATCACCTATGTCATGCGATACACATTTGGTGCAAGTTCTTTCTGACCTCGGGATGTTAAGATAACGTTCTTTCTGTACAGGTAAATTGTTGTTTAATGTTCTAAACTTCATCATTGAAACACATTGCTGATATGGCAGGGTTGTGACGTAGTCTTCACATGCAAAAATATCTTTGAACATTCGATAATTCCAAAACATATTTTTTGTTCCAATTTCTGTAAACCATTTATGGATATACTGGTCATATAGACTTCTTTTTACTTTCTTTTTAAACCATGTGCTTGAGTATTGAATATTTTTTTGAGAAGTCCAAAGGCCAGAGAGACCAATTTCATTTAAGGTTTTTTCAATGAAACATAAGTACTTGGATTCAATCATCTTGTTGATATACAATCTATAAGTAAAGCAATACACAATACTTGAAAATTTATTTTTATGAATAGGACTAATCAGTTTATACCAATAGCAAAGCTGTTTGCCACTGACGTTGTTATAGCTATTGCAGACCCTGTTTGTGCAAAATGAGCATAACTTCATAAGCGTTCGGATCATAACTGCCTTCTAGTGACGTTTTTGTAGTTCTCGCAGACTGTGTTAGTGGAGTATTATTGCATGATTTTCTGAGTGTTGAGATGTCGACTCTTTGACACTGAGGGTTTTGCAAGCCGTGTTGGTGCATGACGAAAGACAGACAACTGTTGCATTCCATGTCTGCCATTAACGTTGTCATAGTACGTTGTTATAGTTTTTACAGACCGCGTTGGTATTGTCAGACAAAGACGTCTGTGTGTGTCTATGTTTTTTAAAAAATCGATCATTTTGTTGCTTGGACACGGACAATGACTTCAATGAGCCACGGTATACGTAGTGTCAGAAATCTATTATACTAGAATTAGTATTTCATCCACTTGTGGACCCCCCTGATATGGCCCTTCGTGGTCGGCTGGGCGTTAAACAAACAAACAAACAAACAAACAAATCCACTTGTGGTAGTGTTTGATAAAATGCAAACGCCTGACCACAACAAATACTTTGCTTATACAACAGGCAATATAACCTACAGTAGTTTTTTTTAAATGATTAAAATTAATGCAAACGACATAACCTAATACACCAGAGATTCAGTCTTAATCTCATCTCTTTATCTTGGTGGATATTTTCAAATAAGACCCTAAAACACACGACTTCGTTTGCACAGATTGGTGATTTCCGGGTTTCAGAGATTACTCGTCTGAGCATGATTTATTTCATCCAAAATGTCACATCTTCAATTTTCTCCGGAAGTACTAACGTCTGGGATCCAGAGCATAAGTCATACCATTGGCAAGAAAGTCGACTGACTCGCATTGGTGACCAAGTCCAAGGCTCGTAAAAATGCGGGAGTATCGTCTCAGTATGGTGTCTTCAATCATCCCTTATCCACACCGGTGACACTGTGACGGTTCCCCTACGCTTTGTGTTCGGTGCCCTGACCCTTTGTGTTCGGTTCCCACTCGGTTCCCACACGCCAAAATTCGCGGACAAAACATCCATTTATGGTAGTATTACGCAATGTTGCTCTCTGAGAATGGTCTTGTTAGATCTGTGAGTGTTTACACTACATGCCTAGGTGCTGTTGGATTGAAGGTTTTTGATATTTTAGCCGTTATTAGGTAGAATGCCTTCCACTTTACTGCAAAACTGCATAATTCGTAGCATCGGCAAGAAATATCCTACCAAAAAATGCCTGCTTGGAACTGTCGTTGGTCCAGCAAAAAGTTCAACATGTCTGTAGCAGACAGCCCAAGTTTCAAGATTGTAGGGCCATCCAAACAGCCGTAATAATAAAAACAACAAAAGTAGTCAGTGAAATTGGCTGTGTTCGGTCCCCACACACTTTTGTGACGTAGGCGTGACGGTTCCCATAATTCATTGTGTCGGTCCCCACTTTCTGTGTCGGACCCCACTTTCGACCTAATTTCTCTGTGACGGACCCCACAACCAGCCTATTTTGTGTCGGTCCCCACACCTTCTTGGATTTATGACTTGCCGGTTACTTGTATCATTGTATTCATTGAATCTAATTGTCTCGGAGTTATTTTTCAGCAACAACCGGCAAGGCAGCACCTTTTGTGATACCAAGTAAGTCAGATGACATCAGTATGTGTGTGTATGTGTGTGTGAGAGAGAGAGAGAGAGAGAGAGAGAGAGAGAGAGAGAGAGAGAGAGAGAGAGAGAGAGAGAGACTAACTTTATTAGTTTATGCCACAAATAATATATAACATTTTTTATCTCTGGGACGGTTCCCAGTATACCAGCAAATTATGTGTTGATCCACCCACACCTTCTTGAACTGGCCTTCCCAATATCTACTCTTAGTCTTACGGCCTTGGAGATATGCAATTTGGCACATTTTTAAAATAAAAGATCCACCTGTCGTATGTGAGATTCAGTTTTCAGAGCAAAATGCTGCCCAGGGACTTCTAGTGGTGATTGAAAAAAAAAAAGAGTACTTGCCTGTGTCAAGTATGTGTCTTTATCCACGCTTGTTGTAAGAGGCAACTTTTCCCAGCTCCTTGTGTTCATGACTGCTTTCTCTTAAAATTAATTACTTTATGACAGTCAGAATACAATGGAACAAGGCTACATAAACCCTGACAGCCTACGACAACGGCCCGACTAAGGCTCAACACCGCGCCAATAAATTCAGCATTGGGCCAATGTTGGGCCATGATTGCTCCGTTTTCGTAGGCTATCAGGGTCAAAGATACATATTGGTAAACTAGTAAAATACATGTTCAGCATCATCAGCAATACCACAAAAGGATTAAAACAAGAAATTCCTCCGATAGGAACTACACCCCCGTCAAAGGGAAATAACCTTCTCAGTTGGTGGCAGTGAGAATGGTTATTTCCCTTTGACCAACGGGGGTGTCCGTCTATACCAGGCCTTGTATAATTTTAATCCACCAATAACTCCCTAACCGTGTGTTTGACTGGTCCCAATTTTTGTAAGGACCGTCTCAGGAATGTATAGAACCTGTTCACCAAGTTTGGTGACGATCGGTCCGTTCATTCTTGAGATCTACTTGCGAACACAAACACATCGAGTGAAACCTATACACACCCCTATACCGGGGGTGTAAAAATCCTATTAGCTGTATGTCAGCGGCACAATGCAACCAGAACCAGCGTTTATGTGGAGTGATCGGGTGCTGGTCACTACCGCGAGCGTCACTACCGCGAGTACCACTACCGCGTCTCACACTAAAGTTGTGTTTCCGTACCCGCGATAGCGTTTTTCCAGCGGTGCGACGAAAATCAAGCACATAGAAAATGACCAGGAGTGTTTCCACACGCGCGACGCGTTAGCGGCGCGACAAGCGGCAAGCGACGCGATTTTTTTGAAAGGGTCCTGGAGCGATTTTTTCGCGTTGTCGCGCGGCAACGCGGGAGTTTACAGATTTTACCGCATGTTTAAAACGCAAGTACGGAAACACGTCACGCGTTTGCGCGCGTTTTCTTTTGTCGCTGCCGCTGTCGCGGGTACGGAAACAGAACTTACCGCGAGTACGACACTACCGCGAGTACGACACTACTGCGAGTATAACACTACCGCGTGTCACACTACCGCGAGTATAACATTACCGCGTGTCATTTTATGACTTCCATGGCTGAAGGCAAAGGTTGAAATGTTTCCTTGAAATATAAAACAAAAAGGCCTGGTCTGTTCTCTGAACACTAATTCAATGTTTGTCATGCTAACCAAGAACTCAAAACGATCAGAACACACTATCAGAATACATATAGAATGGGTTGCTTCCAATCAAAGCCGTTAGAACACAAACTCACAAGAAGTAAGTTTGCATGCGTTCTCTCTACGGTTATGGTACTCGCGGTTGTGGTACGCGCGGTAGTGTGACACGCGGCAGTGTTATACTCGCGGTAGTGTCGTACTCGCGGTAGTGTGACACGCGGTAGTGTTACACGCGGTAGTGTCGTACTCGCCGTAGTGTGACACGCGGTAGTGACGCTCGCGGTAGTGTCGCATAACCGAGTCAGTGATCTGGAAAGGTGTCAATCTCTCTCTCTCTCTCTCTCTCTCTCTCTCTCTCTCTCACTCTCTCTCTCTCTCTCTCACACATACACACACACACACACACACACACACACACACACACACACACACACACACACACATACTGATGTCATCTGACTTACTTGGTATCACAAAAGGTGCTGCCTTGCCGGTTTTTGCTGAAAAATAACTCCGAGACAATTAGATTCAATGAATACAATGATACAAGTAACCGGCAAAACATAAATCCAAGAAGGTGTGGGGACCGACACAAAATAGGCTGGTTGTGGGGTCCGTCACAGAGAAATTAGGTCGAAAGTGGGGTCCGACACAGAAAGTGGGGACCGACACAATGAATTATGGGAACCGTCACGCCTACGTCACAAAAGTGTGTGGGGACCGAACACAGCCAATTTCACTGACTACTTTTGTTGTTTTTATTATTACGGCTGTTTGGATGGCCCTACAATCTTGAAACTTGGGCTGTCTGCTACAGACATGTTGAACTTTTTGCTGGACCAACGACAGTTCCAAGCAGGCATTTTTTGGTAGGATATTTCTTGCCGATGCTACGAATTATGCAGTTTTGCAGTAAAGTGGAAGGCATTCTACCTAATAACGGCTAAAATATCAAAAACCTTCAATCCAACAGCACCTAGGCATGTAGTGTAAACACTCACAGATCTAACAAGACCATTCTCAGAGAGCAACATTGCGTAATACTACCATAAATGGATGTTTTGTCCGCGAATTTTGGCGTGTGGGAACCGAGTGGGAACCGAACACAAAGGGTCAGGGCACCGAACACAAAGCGTAGGGGAACCGTCACAGTGTCACCGGTGTGTTATCAGAAAGCTTTATTGGCTCGTGTGTGACACGTCTTGCTGGTAAGTTGTGTAGGCTTGGCTATTTACCAAAATCACACTATAAGCACCTCTTGCACGAAGATGGCTACTGTATTGAAGAGAGCGGTTACGTCTGCCTCAGTGCAGGTGACCGTAGGGTGCTGCTACCGTGAGAATGATTTATTACCGTTTGTGTATGTGTGTGTGTGTGTGTGTGTGTGTGTGTGTGTGTGTGTGTTGTACAGAGCAAGTTTGACGAAGTACATTGATATTCTTCTCAGACCTATAAAATCACATACCGAACGATTTTGTTATACTGTAGTTTTGCTCACCAGGAAGCCACACTTACACAATTGGAACTATGCTATTGGCTTTTTCTACGCTTTCCTCAGTTTCAATGTCCTCACGAAGAAACGAACGTTGGGTACGAACATGACAGAATGAATGCTACACACGTGTTGTGGTTTTTCTTCTTCTAAATGATAGAGATCTACTACTGTAATTACTATTCCTTCTTCTGCCGATGTAGCTATTGTGCGTCGTCATTTTCCTGATCTTTCTACAATGACTACTCCTCCCCCTCCTCCTCCCCGTCCTCCTCCTCCTACTGCTCAGGGCTGGACACACACACACCAAATTGCGCAAAATCTGAAATATGTATAGCAAAGACCAGCAAGAAAGCAACGGCAACAGTTCCGGCTAGACTGCTCTGGACTGAACAGAGACTTTATGGGCCCGTCGCATGACCCGTCCAAAACAACTCTGTTGCAAAATCTGCATCTTCTGTTGCATAAAACTGCGACACTCTGTCAAGTGTCCACCGCTGCTACCGCTACTACCATCACTACTACAAGAAGGACGATGGAGTTACAACATATCTTCTTACCGCGTAGAGAAATAAGCGAGCTTGAATAGCACTACTACTACTACTACTACTACTACTACTACTTTTACTACATGTACACAGAAGTCAAAGAAGAAGGATCTTGAATATGAGCGAAAAAGTACAGTCAACGCATATTACGAAGCCATCATGTCGTTAATGTGTATCAGTCTGCATGCGGTACTGAGAGCAACTGTTACTGACTGTCGTTTTTTCCTGTCACGTAGAAGACCTTAGTCGTTGGCGCAGGTTGGTCAGCCTGAGGCAACGTATGGTCCACAAAACAGAATTACTGGCAGCAGTCTTCCTGCTCAGTATGCAAATGAAGCCTGTGAGACGGCATCATGCTGAAGTATGGGAGATGGTTTTGACCAAAAATCGTGGATGTAATGAGTTTTCCCCCTCGATCTTGATGTATGGCAAATTGTTGTATCTGGAGTCGTGAATTAGTGAGTTAGTTGTGTTACGTGATTAATTATTTTTCCTGCAAGAGACACTATTGTTGTTTGTTGTCTTTATGAAAGTCATGCGTCTTAATGAGGCATGGTTACAGGAGCTAGCCGGGGGGGGGGGGGGGGGGGTCTTGGGGCCCTGTCCCGCAGCTGCTGTTGAAATTAGGCATTTAAAGGGGGTATTTTGGGTCTTTCTTTGAGAAAAAAGGTACATTTGCCGGGAAAGGGGGAGGGGAGTGGAGATTCTGGACCCAAGGACCCCCCCCCCCCTGTCTTACATTCAGCCAAGACCTCATTCAAACCTTGTGGACTTTCAGGGAACTGCTTAACTTTATAAAATGCTTGGTAAACAACGCATGGAGTGAAGGATCAACTTTGCAATGGCCTTCATTGTTCGGGCCATCCCAGAAAAGCTACAGCAAACGAGAAGACCGCAAGACAAACAAAAAAAAAAAAAAAAAAAAACCCGCAAAAACAATCAAACAAACTCGACGATCGTCACGAAAACGGATAAGAGACATAACAACGTGATTGCTCCTCTGTTGCACGAGCAGTGAAAGAATCGAGGTGCTAATTTTGTTGTTACGACAGGGTTCATAAAAGAAGTAATCTTCACACGCAATCCTTTGCTCCGCTTTATGTTCCCGTTCGTTCTTTCTTTCTTTTCTGTTTGTGTGTGTGTGTCGATAATCATTCTTTAAAAAAAAATATATATATATTATTTCTCGTTATTTTTATCTGCTCTCAGAATGTAGCTATTATTTTCACAATCTATAACTGCAATAGTTCATTTCCATCTTTACACTTAGTTCATTTCCATCTTTACACTTCCCCTTCAATACAATTTCAGCCGGTTTTAGTTCGCTCTACTTTTTTGTTGGCATTATTGTTCTTGTCCGCCCAATCCAAACCCGAAGGGAAAAGGGGGAGCAATTAATTGGACTCTAATAGGCTGGCTGATTCTGATTTTGATCTTGTGTAACGGCAAGGCATCAGGGACAAAGAGGTCAGTTAAGAAACAGACGGTCCAAGATAAGGGCTTTATCTGATAAAACCGTATAAATGCGCGCCCCTTTAAAACACACCCGTCGCAGACATCGCAGACTGGATCAGCGGGAAAGAGGGCGTCTCATCTGTGGCTCGTTTAAATGCATGACATGCCTCGGACGTGAGATGCTATTGTCTAACCAATTTTCTCACAGCTTTTCTCCTCTCTTGGCAAGACATGATTCTTCTGACTGACCCAAACTGTTTCTCCGATATGCAGTGTGTTCTTGGCGAATATTAGTGGATAAACAAATAATGTGCGATTTCCCGATAAGCTCTTAAGCTTAGATTGAGGATGATAATCTATGTTGAAGGCTGTGGTGAAGTCGATTTAAGACTATAGTACCGTGCACATTTCAAAGCCTCTTTGTTCTTAGATTTGTGCGTGGCCACGTGCAAAGAAAATCTCGTGGGTACAACGCGCATGCAGAGAAACTCCATGAGGTTGTTTTGGATACAAACAGGACCACCTTGTTGGCAGTTCTTATCCTTGTACATGGTACACGCTCCAATTTATTTTACTTGCCCTAGCCGCTGGTGAACCCCTTTGTTTGAAGTTATCATATAGGTGTACATTGTACAAGTAGAAGGTGGTGCCAAGTCTGACTTTTTATATTTAGTCAAATTTTGACTAAATATTTTAACATCGAGGGGGAATCGAAACGAGGGTCGTGGTGTATGTGTGTCTGTCTGTGCGTGTGTGTGTGTGTGTGTGTGTGTGTGTGTAGAGCGATTCAGACTAAACTACTGGACCGATCTTTATGAAATTTGACATGAGAGTTCCTGGGTATGAAATCCCCGAACGTTTTTTTCATTTTTTTGATAAATGTCTTTGATGACGTCATATCCGGCTTTTCGTGAAAGTTGAGGCGGCACTGTCACGCCCTCATTTTTCAACCAAATTGGTTGAAATTTTGGTCAAGTAATCTTCGACGAAGCCCGGGGTTCGGTATTGCATTTCAGCTTGGTGGCTTAAAAATTAATTAATGACTTTGGTCATTAAAAATCTGAAAATTGTAAAAAAAAATAAAAATTTATAAAACGATCCAAATTTACGTTTATCTTATTCTCCATCATTTGCTGATTCCAAAAACATATAAATATGTTATATTCGGATTAAAAACAAGCTCTGAAAATTAAATATATAAAAATTATTATCAAAATTTTTTTTTCGAAATCAATTTAAAAACACTTTCATCTTATTCCTTGTCGGTTCCTGATTCCAAAAACATATAGATATGATATGTTTGGATTAAAAACACGCTCAGAAAGTTAAAACAAAGAGAGGTACAGAAAAGCGTGCTATCCTTCTTAGCGCAACTACTACCCCGCTCTTCTTGTCACTTTCACTGCCTTTACCATGAGCGGTGGACTGACGATGCTACGAGTATACGGTCTTGCTGAAAAATGGCATTGCGTTCAGTTTCATTCTGTGAGTTCGACAGCTACTTGACTAAATATTGTATTTTCGCCTTACGCGACTTTTTATTCTATTACCCTATCCCACGTGTATCAACTGGTGCATAATCGGAAGTTACAAAGCTTCATGCGAGCACTAAATAAAGGCAGAGTCGAGAGAGGGGAGAGGGGGGAGGGGTGTGGTTGAAGGGTTTGCCAAGATCAGTTGCATGTAGAAATAAGGTTCGCACGCTATTCGGGTAGATACCACTTTTACAGATCATTTGGCGTATGTATTGACTATAGAAAAAGCGGACTGCGTTACATTTTGAATGGAGTTTGTCATCAATGGGAGTCTGGTAACTCCGCAAGATCTACAACACCCATTAGGCCTACGCGTTGGAATGATCGTTATAAAAGCAAATTTAATTTCTGCTTCACGAAGAAATGGGGGCTAGGCACTCTACAGATGCGTATTACGTCACTAAGGATGCGTCTTTTGTCAGTCTTCATCGACTTCTTTTAGAACCTAAACTGTGCCAGTGTAGTTTTTACGTGTATGACCGTTTTACCCCGCCATTTAGGCAGCCATACACCGCTTTTGGGGGAGTCTTGAATGCTTCGATAACTGTCATTGACTTCAAGACCACTCGCCCTACAAAAAAGGGTCTACCTACAGACTCTCAGCAGGCATAGACCAATAGCTTGAAGCGCCATCTATCCGAGAAAAGAAGGACCGCAGTCCAAAAAAGGCTCTAGGCAAACACCAGTCTGTTGACGCGACCGTGTCTGTGGCCCAAGGGCGACAACTGTCATTACTTTCTCCCTTCTTTGCGATCCAAGGGACTGAATTAGGGTCCTGGCCTAATGGGTGGCTAAGTTTTTGCGGATTTTTCTTCTTCATTTCGATATTAGTCGGTTAAAGATTTGGAATGATATATGAATTTTCAGGGGATGGAAATGTGAGAATGAAAGTGTGGGGGGTAGAGCACGTCATTGACCCCAAATGTTTCAGAGGAGTCCAAATGGGACGTTGACGCAAATGAAATAACAAATTTGGGCATTTGTGACAAACGTTATCATATAGAGGCGTGTAAAGTAATTCACACTAAGTAAATAAACGAAGTATACAATTTCAAGGTCATCTCGCTCCTGTTTTCTTCGGGGAATACTTCTTCAGCGTTCGATTTCAAAACATAGTACTGGCACGATAGTGCTAATGAAAAGTTTCCCGCTGAATCCTCTCTTTCTCCCCTTGGTCTGCGCTTTGTAACAGTCAGGAAGATTAAATCTTGTTATCTATGTCAAATCATAGAACTGCAATTCTGTTTAAGAGTCCTATCAGGATGGTTGCCATGGCAAAAGCCGTCAAAATATGTACGACTGAAGAAAACAGACCAGGAAGTATTCATTCATACTAAATACTTTACTAGATAAGTTTATGCTCCATACATCTGTGCCTATAACGTCTAAAAGGCATATAATCCCTCTGTGCCGACAAATAAATATTGGATCAAAGTGATTTTTTCAAAAAGACATGTAATTGTACGAAAGTTTGACACTTGTGCTGAAAATAGCGTGATTTCACAATCCCTGGAATTCGGTCAAAACAACAGCTTGCAGATATCGGCTCTGCCTGGTTGTATATCAGTTTTCTTTGAACTTTGACAAGACACGCTTCGGGTGCTTATAGGATTTAAAACGTAGAGGCAAAGTTCCCGGTCGAAGCCTACTTTCATTCATAAATAGTAGGTCAGTAAAACAGAGCAACAGAGGCTCTGAAACTCGAGGTATAAACTCCCTGCAACGAACTGCAGACTTCATGACATCAACAACCTTTACAGTCTAGCGTGGCGACGGGAACGCAGAAGCAGAAGACGAAGAAGAGGCCTGAACAATACTTTCATTCACAAAAATAGGCACGCAGAGGAACCGTGAGGAAGAAAAACCATGTTCCACTTTTGATCATCGCTTGATCCTACCACTAATATCAAACTTAAAACGATGGCGTGAGAGTCGAGACTAAGGAAGCCACACAAGTTCCCGGATGCGGAAAGAGGTCTTGGAGCCCCAGACCGTACTTCCTGTAGAGATCGCGTGCGACGGCTCAATCGTCCCGGTCCCCGATGGCATTGTGGGTAGCAAACTGATGGAACACCGGATTGCCCTGTCTTTTCACCACGGTGACCTTTCCGCTATTGGTATTCACACACCATAGGTGAAAACAGTTACATTAGACCTAAATACAAACGGATGTGTTGCGATGGAAACGATAAAATTATACCTATTACAAAAAGGATTGGTGAAGATTAATTTCAGAAACCGAAACAAAACCAGTTGAAATATTTTTTTTAGAACGTTATTTACTAGAATTGAAATGTGTGATTACAGTGTAGAAAAGGCATTCGCCGTCGAAGTCTATTCTCAAGATTTGTAACCAAAGAAAATCCTCAAAGAAAGAAGTTGGCGTTTTTAAAGGCTGCCATATTCGTAGCGTTCATTAATTAATTCATATTGTTTACATGTGCCAATAATGTTATAAAACTGTACCTAAGGGGATATAATAACGATTGGCTGTAGCTTTCGAACACAGACAAAATTATTTCAGTATTGCAAAGTGGTGTTGATAGTGTCGAATGTAAACAGAACAGTCTCAAACGCCATCTTTGGTTTACGAAACGTCACGAAGTGACGTCAACGGTCTAAAAATAGCCAAAGTCCTGGAGAACTGTTGCTAAACAATGCAATAAAGAATTAATTATATCTCGTAATTGGTAAGGACTTCAAACATACAACTTTGCAGAACGCTTAATTTATACATCCCCACAACGATGGGAAAATCCCTGGAAGTAATTAAACTAATTAAATAGGACAATGTCAGCCTTTAAGATGTTCACAAAGCTCCGTGCAGGTTGATTAACCTAAATAATGTTTTCAAGTTTCTAACTTACACTGAATTAAGGTTAACAACATTTTATTTTTTCTCAGAGATTTCCAAGAGCAGTTTTACATTGCCTGAGGAGAGCTAGAGCTCGATGTCACTTTGCTTACTTGAACGTATGGTGAAAAGTAGTGTACTTACATTTGAAACATTAAACACTGTGAGGGTGGGGTGAGCCTGATACTTGCACCGTTGAGGAATAATAACTGTTTTTGGCTTTGCAGGATCTTTGTGTGTGTGTGTGTGTGTGTATGTGTGTGTGTGTGTGTGTGTGTGTGTGTGTGTGTGTGTGTGTGTGTGTGTGTGTGTGTGTGTGTGTGTGAGAGAGAGAGAGGGAGAATTGAATTGAATTGAATTGAATTGAAATTTATTTTACGAGGGTGACAGAATAAGCAATGCATACATGCTTCTTTTCATCCGGCCCTCGCCCATTGAGGGGTAACAAACAAGAAGAAATAAAAGATAAGTTTAACAATAGTACAAATGACATATTTACCATAATTAACATGTCAAGCAACCAATAAGACATTTTAAGATGCATTAGGATTCTTTAGCAATGCTTGAAAATCCTATATAACAGGGAAATATGTGTTTGTAAAAAAAAATAAAAAATAAAAAAAATTTAAAAAAATCCTTCATGAATTATATATAATCATGTTTTTCAATATAATCAGAGAGTACAGTTATATTTTGCCAGCTGCTTGATAATAGTTTTTATAAGTTTTGTAAAAGAAACAGCATGTAATATTCCTTGAATGATGTTTCATGAATTCGTAATTTAATTATATTTGGAATGGTGTTCCACATAATTGCTCCAGAATATGATAGACTCGACTTGTATAGGTCAATTCTTGGAGTTGGTGTAATTAATTTGTTACATTTTCTATAATGATTTATTTTGAAATTTGAGGCAATGAGTGTAGGGGCATTCCCTGACATAATTCTATGCATCATCACACCTTTGTTATATGCAAATCTATCTCTGATAGGAAGAATTTGCAATCGTTTATAATCAGTCATGGAAAGAGATGTATTTTTTAAAATAATTAATTTAACAGCTCTTCTATGTAAACTGCCCAAGTGTTTCAAAGTATTTGCACTTGCAGAGTCCCACACTGTGGACGCATAGTCAATAGCTGACTGAATATGTGCCTGAAAAAACAGTTTTCTTGTGCGAAGGTCTAGAAAGTGTTTGATTTTTGATAACTGAAATATTTTTTTGGATGTGTTTTTACAAAGTGTATCTACATGTTTTGACCAAGACAGGTTATTGTCAATAGTTATTCCCAAGACTTTATGGCTATCAACTTCGGTAACATCTTGATTTCGTATTAGCAATGTCGGAAATTTAGATGTTAGATTTTGTCTTTTTTGCCTCGTGGTAAGTAGCATGCATTTAGTTTTATTTGGATTCAGTGACATATGGTTTAGTTCTGACCATTCAAGTAATCGTTCAATGTTTTCTTGGAGGATATTTGCTAGTTTATTAAGATCTTGGTGACTAGAATGAATTGTAGTATCATCTGCAAATAGTTCACACATGCATTTTACAAATAGAGGTAGGTCGTTTATATATATAGAAAATAGTAATGGACCAAGAATAGAACCTTGTGGTACTCCAAATCTTACTGTTTGCTTACAAGAGTATGATTGTTTCAGATAAGTACTTTGCTGTCTGTCTGACAGGAAAGATGTTAAAATGTTTATGGAATCTGTTGCAATTCCATAAATCTCAAGCTTTTTGATAAGGAGTTTATGGTCAATTAGGTCAAAAGCTTTAGCAAAGTCAACAAATAGAGCAGCACAGAACTGATTATTATTAATGTTTGTCAGCCATTGGTCTACTAAACTAATAAGCGCTGTTTGACATGAGTGTTTTTGCCTAAAACCTGATTGATTATCATGGATCAATTTATTGTTCTCAAAGTGAGAAAGGATGTGTTTATTGATATGTTTTTCAAGAGGCTTTGAAAGGATTGATAGAATTGATATTGGTCTATAATTTGAAGGATTTGTAGTATCTCCTGATTTAAAGAGAGGAATCACTTTAGCCTGTTTGAATTGTTTAGGAAAATAGCTTTTGTCAATACAAAGGTTATAGATAAATGTCAATGTATCTGTGATAACTGGAGCTGCCATTTTTATAATTTTTGCATCCAGACCATCTATGTCACGTGTTCCGGTTTGTTTTAGATGCTGAAGATGAGAGTAAACATCCAGTATAGTCATTGGTGGCAGTGTATGCTGAAAATGTATCTGTTTTGAATTGCAGTATTCCTTTAAATGTTCTAAATTATTTGACTGTGTCCGATCACAAGAAATTACTTTATCAGCAATTTTTGAGAAATGGTCATTGAGTGTATCTGCAGAAATGTCAATTATTTGTGAAGATTTTGTTGACGTTTCTTTGTTTGTGAGTCACGACCGCCGCAAACTGTCAACGCACGGGGAAACAGTGAGTGAGTTGTAGTCTGTACTGTCACACACTGCCACAACAATAAACAATGTCGTCAGCATCGTGGTCCGAACGTTACTCACTGGCCAGTGCACGTGCAGCGAGTGTTTTTGGGCTGCCTTTTCTTTACTCTTTTTGCTTCTTTGACTCATGTAGGAAAGAAAAGTCCAATAAAATCCGCCACAAGCCATTCTGGCACTCAGATCTGGCACCTTCATGTTCCTTTAGTGCTCCCACGCAAGTCAGTATAAAAAAGTATCCACTTAGGAACTTTCTTCCGAGAGAGGTAGGTTGGAAAAATTCTTTACAGTGATACAATTCGCTCATTCAGTCTTTTGCTGTTCGTCAATCATGATAATAATTTGTACTGCATTGCTGTTGTCACTGTAAACCTGCAGACTTTATAGTCGGGACTTTGCAGAGCTGCAATGTAACCGTCTTGTCCTTTTTTTCGAAAACTAAATGAGGACAGTTTGACAGAATCAGGCCACGAGGTACAGTGGCGATAGCCGTTATGAATGAATATGATTCATCAGTACTACTTGCATCGCCGGACACGCCTAGGATCTTACTCTTTCACCCCCACCCCTTCGTACTCATAATCACAAAGCCTGCACTTGTTTTCGCGTAGACATACCCAGTGCACAGGGGACTTCGCAAGGGGGAAACGATGTCCGTTACGGGGGATTATGGTGCATGAATG
>NC_090256.1:25594561-25659561 GCF_037325665.1 Littorina saxatilis
CTCGCGGCACAAATGTTTGCTTAACGGGACATAGACAGATAAGAAAACCTCGAAAACATATCCATCACGGTGGCTGGGTTAATGGTGATTTGCAACACGGAGGGTTTGGAGAAGTAACTGCAACCGGGAGGGAGATGTAACAATTTGATTTCAGCAGGAAAGGGGCGAAAAAGTTTTCAAGTGAACAGAGCCGGAGAATATGTCTTCATGAGAGAGAGAGAGAGAGAGAGAGAGAGAGAGAGAGAGAGAGAGAGAGAGAGAGAGAGAGAGAGAGTGGGGGAGAGGGTTAGAGAGAGAGAAACAGAGAAGGAGAGAGAGAGGGTGAGCGAGAGAGAGAGAGAGAGAAAGAGAGAGAACGATAGAGAGAGATTCAGACAGAGAAAGAGAGAGAAAAACAGAGAGAGAGAGAGAGAGAGAGAGAGAGGGGGGGAGAGAGAGAGAGAAAGAGGGAGAGAGGGAGAGCCCCAATATTGACCTTTGACACAATCATGCCGCCTGGAAATGTTGTGACACCCTGCGGAGGAAAAATAAAAGCGATGATTCCTATGTAGGATGTGTCGCAATTACCTGATTGGATCCGTCAGCTTTATTCTTTCGCCTATGGAGGATACAGGAAACTGTATTATCAAATCAACTGCTAGAACAGTAATGATGTTGAAAGTAACGTTGAAGAACAGGAGCAGAATTGTTTTTTTTGTTTTGTTCTTTTACCAGGAAACAAAAGAGAAAGAAGTTAGTTGTGTGCTTATATACTACTCATTGCTTTGAAACTGTCCTGATTTTTCATTTGCGGTTTGCATGACACATTGTGTTGTTTTTGATGTTGTTATTGTCGTCTTTATCGTTGTTGTTGTTGTTGTTGTTGTTGTTGTTGTTGTTATTGTAAAAAGCTCTCGGTCTACCAATATTTTAATACTTGGATAAGAATAAAATAAGTTCGTCAAAAGTATACCTAATCTAATTTGCATTTATTTCATCCCTAAAGTCCCCATAGCTAAGTTTTTTTTTATATAAAGCCTATATACTTTTATTGAAAGAAATGCTCCTCTGTTTTCAGGCCTCCGAACAAGTTTACAGGGTCATCTGAACAAATGAGCTGGCTTTACTGAGTTAAAAACATAGTTACAGGCAGCATTCGATTTTTCACGCTCATAGTGACTGTAATTTAATAAATAATAATAATAATAATAATGAATGAGCATTTATATAGCGCAACATCATAACTTTACAATTATGCTCTTTGCGCTTGACACATTTAAAATTAAAACACAGTTATACAAGCATTTACATCTACATTCATAGTCAACAACGCTTAATTAAAAGCATACACCATCAAACATACATTACAAAAAATTCTTCCACTAACTAAGTAATAAAAACATGAATAAAATAGGTAGTGAAAACAAGGGAAATACCAGCTCAAATGATGACTCTATGTGGTTGTGGTTGCAATTTAATTGAACATACAATACCGTGTCTCACGAGTTCCTGTATATAGCAATGGGTAATGTTGAGAGAAAAACAAGATTACAATGAAAATGTACTCACCAGAAGAAACAAGAGGCGAAGCCTTCAAGGCTCACGTAAGAAATAGACAAACAGTAACACAAACTCAATCACTCCGTCACACACACACACACACACACACACACACACACACACACACACACACACACACACACACACACACACACACACACACACACACACACACACACACACACACACACACACACACACACACACACACACACACACACACACAGAAAGAGCATAGGTGAAACTGTGCAAGAAAGCGAGACACTAGATCTAGATCTGTCTGTCTGCATGTAGCCAAACACTGTACATTGTAGTTTCTTTGATGTAGCCTACTTACAGGACACGACTGCCAACTAGTCTCGGCGCGCTCAAAATAATAATGACCGAGACTTTCAGTACTTCCTTCGCGTGACGTCTAACCCTCTTACGTCATAATGTGACGTCAATGTAATGTGACGTCTTCAAATGTTAGAGTTTCTACCACAGACATACACACACACGCACGCACACACAAACACACACACACACACGCACAAACGCACAGACAGACAAAGTTATGATCGCATAGGCTACACTTACGTGAGCCAAAAACACGTTCAAGGAACAATTAAAACAAAAGAGAATATATACGAGAAAAACAATCAAATTATCAGGAATCGATCAGTCAGTCGTTCAGACGGTTTCCGGTGTACACTGATCGACATACGTTGCTGATCTACACTCCTCGTTGTTGTTGCTGTTACTACAACGTCAACAAACCCCAATATTGACGATTTTGTGTTCAAATGTGATACGTCATTTTTCTGATACGTCACCACGCTCCGACGGTTGTCAATATCGGTTCATCGCGTGCTGACAGTTTTATTTCCGATGGCATGTATCTCTCTGCTAATATTGCCCGACAGCGTTGCCGTTGGTTCCAGATTTTCAGACGATTGGAGTGTCGAAGCTATTGATCATTTTTGCTGATGCCACAAAAATATGTTGATCTGAATTCAGCATGTCAAGCAGATTGCACGTTCAAAGTGATGTACGATTTGGGCGAGATGCCTTTCTGAAGAGTTGTCATTACTCAACCAAGATACAGACGATATTGTGTTCCGCGTTGATGGGTTTCTACTCTAGCCAGTAAGATTTGCAAAATGTGTCAATAGCGGTTTGCTACTGCGTTATCGTTATGTGCTCAAGTGCTTGTTAATAATATTTTGACGATGCACTCCGCCGTAAAAGATTTCTGCCATGTCAAGTCAAGCCCTGTGGGCAACATTCAAATCAAACTCGAATTAAATACATTGTGACCAATTTTCCGAAGAGTCTTGAAACTACGGGTTCAACCTGTCATAACATTTCAGATTTTGACCTGATGGCCATGGCTACACCATCTTGCAATCAAACTAATATCAATACTATTTTGCTCTGTTTTCCGAGTGTTGAAACTGGTTCAACCCGTCGAGACATTTTAAATGTTGACCTGTCAAATTTCAAATGATGACTGCTAGGCCTTCTACACTGTTTTGCTTGGTACCTCCTGGAAAGTTTGTTAAAAAATCCACATGTCTCTAGACACTAAGTTATATTTCACTTTGAAATAAGCTTCCACTTCGCATTTTTGATATTCAGTCAACACGTTTAATCTTTTCGACGAAGTCAGGGAAATTCCCATGTGATCTGGGACCCACCTTTGCTCTAGACAAGCGAGATTAAAAACAATATCTGCAAGACATTTTGACAGTAAACATGCAAGGGAAACTTCCCAGTTTTCGGCCATTTTACCTACACAATATTCGTAATCTTGAACTTTAGCGTTGTAAATGCAGGAACATACTTCGGATGCCATCTTCAAATTGAGTGTCTTAATCTCCAAAGTATAAACAGTCATTTCAACTGCAAATCGTGTTACAGAACGAACTGACAACATGCCTCTCATTTGCATGTGGTTTTGAACGAAAACATCGCCCCTGGTATTTTTCGAACGAATTTGAGAAGACGGCGGCCGAACGCATGCTTTGTCTTCGACCAACGACACAAATGACCAAATTATGCACGCTCATTGAGCTCATTCTGTTAATTACTGTCATTCGAGCCACCCTTTTGCATTGATTGAAGCTACTTCTATCAGTTATAATGCAATGATGGCATTGGATATTAAGCTTTTAATTTACAAAGCTAATTAAGTTTAAGATAACCAAATTTCCTGACGTGATGAACATACAGTCTGAAAAGGGGGACGTTTTCAATCTAGGATGGGGTGGCTTGGGGTTGGAGACGGTCTTACAATGTAGTTCCTATGTACTTGGGCATCGAGGGTCGAAATTCAAGAGAAAAATAAAAAACCTGCCCATTCTAGAATTGTCTGGTATTTCACTTTCGCAGTTGTCTTCGGTATCAGTAGGACTCGGAATTGACAGAACCTCATCTAGAACCAGACAAGATAACGTCACGCCCTCTGTTGTCACTAAGGGGAGGGAACGCGACAGTCTCAGGGGACGTCACCCTGACAGCAGTGACAGCAGAAGTAAGCTGTGGACGTCTGGGAAGAGGTACGAACACATGGCCGTCCGTGTTGTGTTTGGCACTTTTCATTTATTCAACCTTCGCTCAACATTTTAAGAAAGTGAAGTTTTGAAATCACTGTTGAAAGCAGCAAGGTAGTGTTGAAAAGTTCTCGATATTGTTTTTTCCCCCTCCCAATTCAGATACATAGGCCTACTAGAAACGATTGTTGGGGGGTGGGGGCGGGGTGGGGGTCAGGAGTCTTGTCTGACTGTCTGTATGTTTGTCTTTTGAACGATCTGTCTCTGTCTGTCTTCTCTCTCTGTCTCTCTCTCTCTTCACACACACACACACACACACACACACACACGCACGCACGCACGCACGCACGCACGCACACACACACACACACACTCACACACACACACACACACACACACACACACACACTCTCTCTCTCTCTCCAACTTCACACGTCGGACCGTCCATTGCAGTCAATGTAGTAGGAGAGAGAGAGAGACACGGGCAGGACCGTTCGGGCAACACCTCATCCGGACACTATACTCTCTCACGAGCAGCGCACGAGTATTTCAGTGACGTCGGCCGCACGCGCTGCTTGCTGGGCTAGCCGAGCCCACCACAGAAACCCATCTTGCGAGTGACAGGGGTCTCGGTGGACAGGAACAAAACTCGCCTTTTATACTACCGTCTGCTTGCGCTACCCAGGATACGGATCCAATAGGTAATACCACTGGCGCTGAGCTTTGCATGCAAAGAGACGAGAAAGAGACAGAGAGAGGCAGTTTTAGAGAAGAGACTCTGCTTGACAAGTAGAAGTTCTTTTGAACGAGTCAGAGTGCAGTTTAGGTTTTGGAGAAGACTTCGAGAGAAAAAAGTTTTTAACTTTTTTTTAGTTTGTGGAGATGTGATTTGTTCTGTGGCGGGAGCGTTCTTGACAGGTAGGTCAATCTTTTAATTCTTTTGTTGTGTTGTTAATTGTTGTACTCTTACAGCTCTGTTTACATAACAATTGTTGTTGTTAGGCGTACCGGCGTTTTTAACACTCACGGGGCCACATGCTACAAAGAAGATGACTCTGTCATCTAAATGGGAACGTTACGTGTACGCCCGTTTTCAATCAACCCGCCATAATAGGCAGCCGTATTTCGTCTTCAGAGAATGTTATGGTTGTTGAAGTGTTTGTAGTGTTTCCGGTGATTCTGACCACTTTCGGATTTGCAACTTGTCTGTTGATCTTTCCTGACGTGATGAACAGAAAGTCTGAAAAGGGGGACGTTTTCAATCTAGGATGGGGTGGCTTGGGGTTGGTCTTTGTCATTTGTTGGTTTGTGCAGTGCAGTTGTTTTGTCAGTTATTCTCCTCTTTATCTGTTCTATCGTCTTTCATCTTCTTTTTTGTGTGTGTATTTTTGTGTTTTTGTGCCTGAAGAAGACCCTTAGGTCGAAACGTCGCTGTTATTCGTTCCGTGTTCGTCATTTTAACGTGAGTACATTGCTTTTTGGTCTCTTTGTTGATCTTTTGTTTGCAAGTCTTTTTTTTATTTTTCTATTTTTAGGAAGATGGGCATATGCTTTAGAAACGAAATTACTTCTGCGCAAGAAATGAAATGGTGAAATGTGCGTTTTGCTTTTCTTTACGTTACGATATGACTGGATGAAAGTGATTGTAGAAAATACAAAAATGCATATTTACCTCCTGGAAAGTTGTATTATTGACCAAAGTAATAACACAATTTAAAAGCACAGTATGTCTTCTACAGAAGAAAATACGATGGTTCTCGGTAATTTCTGGGCGGTTTAGTTTTAAACAAGATTCATTCAAAAGGCAATCATGTTACAGTAAACATGAAATAAAGTAGGGCATGAACTGTATACACTGCTTATATTATACGGGAGAGTTTTGTTAGAAGCGCCGGGCCAACGTTTACATCGGAGACAGAAAACCGAAAATACTTGTAAATGACAGTTATTTACTTTTACCGATATTTTGGCGTTACATGCGTTTGTATTACCTAGAGCTGTTGGTCATATCAGAGTTCCAGTGCGATGTGTCTTTTACGTGATTCTAAGCAAAATAATGAAACAGGGAACATCAACTGCAAAACAATCACACAGAAACAAATCATCGGAGCTGGATCTGTTAGTGAACAAAACAGATGATTAAAACAGAAGTCTGTAGAGCATCGCAAAAAAATGCAACAAAAAAAAGAAGCAACCACCTTCGATTGTAAAACAACAACAACAACAACAACAACAACAACAACAACAACAACAACAACAACAAAACGAAGAAACATTCAAATGACCAAAACAGTATCAAAAACTACAATCCGAAGAGAGAAAGAAAGAAGGAAGGACAAACACACACAAGTCAGAAAATAACATTTGCGGTTCTTCAGCGTAAAATGTCATTATCAAATTCTTTTGTGTTGATAGCCACCAATCGTCTCGATATTTTCAAGTACTGCCGACTATATATATATGTGTGCTACTTACCACTGACACTATTGGCTGACAAAGACGGGTTACACGTGCATCAGTTAGCATTGCCTAAGTGGTGCTCAGTTTGAATTTTCAACATGAGCACGGGCACAGGTGCTGTTACATACTCTCCTAAACCCAAGCGTGATTGAATTATGATTATGTGTCATGTTATTTCAAGAGATTGACACATGCATTGTCTGATTTGTTCGTTACATTGTTTTGTTCTTATCCCAAAATTGAGACTAACTTTTTGTTGTGTTCCTCTCGTCGTTTTTTCTCCGTATCTGATTTTGATCGAATGTTCTTGATAGTGATTTGTTGTCGGATCGTGCGCGCTCACGCAGACGCACATCCACCCCCTTTAGGCTCAAGCACGCAGTTAGTCACAAACATCTGTGTGGTTATGATGCAGATACTGACTGATGACCACAGACCTATTGTTCGTGGATTCTGTTTTGTCAGCGTCCGCCAGCCAGCATTACCCATAAACTGCACAATACATAAAAGTAGCATGTGAAAAACGTGATTTTGATTATTTGTTTCAGAGGTGTATTTGCTTAAACTAAATGTAAAGAAAAACGTGGCAAAAATGAAAGGCAAGAAAACAAACAACAACAGAAACCAAGATAACAAGCAAACAAGCAAACAAACAAACAAACAAACAAACGATCAAGGAAAGAAAACAAAGCAAAGCGAACCTACCAGAAAAACAAGCAAACTGACACTTTTTCTGTCCGTCTGTCTACATTTTCTCGAATTGCTCTTATTGCACGTTTCCGGGCTTCACATTTATTTCTCAGTACATGTTTAAGGCGCTCTAACTGATTAGCGTTTGGACCTTCCCGGCTCACATAATTATGGTAAAGTAGGGTAAAGGGGGGTAATTTGGACACCTTAAAAACTAGATGCTGTGGCTGGCCCATAGAAGTCGGTAAGCAAAGACGGTGGGGTTATATCTCAAGATTGGGGTTAGATCTACACATATGCAAGTGAAATAAAGGATATCCTGTGTTTTGTCAACACACTGACTAGTTTCTTGACATTTGAGAAAAGTTCAAATGTTCCGACTAGTCGGGTAAATTGAACAGGGCATGCGCAATGTTCAAAGTAGCCGAACTCAATTGTACAGGTATTTAACACAAAGCCGACTATATTTCATTGCTGACAGAGCTTTCTTCGTGTCTTCTTCAGACCATTTTCCATGACGGAAAGACCAAAAAGTAGAAGGAGTGCAATTTTCTAACATCAATACTCGAAAAGTTAGACATTCAGCGACAACAGCTAACATATTCTAAAAGTTCTCACCTGCCACCCGTTGCGCCATGTTTTCTTATGCAAACGTCATTGACAATCACCAGTAACGTAAAAATACAGTGACATAAAATATTGTTACACGAACTATTAAAATATCCGCCTTGTTCAATGTACCTTCCCCCCCTGTTCAATTCCCCCCCCCCCCCTTACCCTAGAAATCGTGAACCGTAAGACTTTTCTCCAGAAATGTTTTCACGAAAAAGGAAAGGAAAAAAGAGAAAGAGGCGCAAAGAAAACCACCACACACATAGGCGCAAGACTGAAAGAAAAGAAAAGAGCTATCGGATGACGCAAAAAACTTTTGGCTGTTTTGGTTATGTGCTCTTCTCTCTGCCCTTAGATTAAGACTTTTATTTGACTTTGAAAGTTATGATTTGAGACTTGATGGGAGTGTAATAAATGTTTAGAATCGGGTTTGATATTATCGGCCTTTTCTTTCAAATGCAATAGAATTCTTTATGAGAAAAAGTGAACACCAAAGAGCAGCAAGCCAGCCGACGAGCAAATACTAAAGCAACCAACAAAGCAACTAGCCATCCAACAAACTAATCGAAAAAAGGTGCAAGCGGAAGTTTAACAAAAATCATTCAACAAACAAAGAAAGAAACAAGCAAACAACAACAAAACCAATCAAACAATCAGTGGTACAAAGTGATTCTGTCATCAACGTGGGAAAACAACATGTACGACCGTTCTCAATCACCTTGCAATACAGGCAGTCTTACTTCGTCTTCGGAGGATGTGTGTATTGTTTTCAGTGGTGCTTGCAACTCAGCCGCGTAGCAATTTTGTCCCCATATTGCCATGATATCCCTAGACATCTATATAGAACCCCCTCCTGAAAACTTTATAAAAAAGAAACATTATTCTGGAAATGATAAGGAAATTGCCACTTTACCCACATCTTACCCATTTTCTGCGTTCAGTTTCTGTAGTGCCCGCTCGTGCTTCATCTGGCGTCAAGCTTGAACAAAAAGAAGTGCATGCTGGGTTTTTTTTCCAGCCTTGTGACGAGGGGTGCTAAAAGCTTCTATTTTTCGTGATATGAACCTTCTACCTTCTCAAAGTTCAATGTCCTCAAAAAAAGACGCGCCGAGAAAAAATCACTTGGACATTTTTAACACGCGACAAAAGACAACAGCAAAAAGCATTTAGGCCTTGAAGTGTGCCAATGGAAGCTTTAGCCTTCAGCTTGAAAACATACCAGAGTGGGACTTTTTGTTCTGAATCAGTTTTGTAAACGGATGCCAGTCTGCTCATTACACCTGTGGCTTTTAAGAAATAAATTCATCACAAAATGTCAACTATGCAAACGAAGCAGTCAAGGGGTTGCTTTTGGCAAGTGTTCAAGTGGAGATACAGACTTATCCCATGTTAAAGCCGGGGCAGATATGGAAACATTATTGTGGGCAGAACTGGTTTCAGGGCCGTGCCTTCAACAAACAATGCGCACTCTGCACAGAACGCTGCCATGCTCAACATTTTTGGTATGTGTCAAAGTAGAAGGATGGTCCTATCACACACGCACGCACACACACACACACACACACACACACACACACACACACACACACACACACACACAGACACACACCGTGGCACACACACACACCACCCGTAACACGAGCATACACAGACACACACACACACACACACACACACACACACTCACACATTAAACAATAAATCCTGGGCAGATCTGTGTTGGCCTGTACGATCAGTTACACACGAAGGAAGGTTTACTTTAACCAACTCTTACCCCTGAATTCCTCGTCCAGCTTATGAAGTGCTCGTGCATGACCCAGCCTCGATGAAGGCGTGCCATGTCTTTCAGACTTGTGACGGAAGGTGCTAAAAGAAAATGTCAGCTCTACTGTGCAGTCTTCGCGGCCTGAAACAAAATGTGAACGGAAAAAACTGTTAAGGACAGGAAAACCTGGTCGATGTTGCACTTTGAAACGTCTTTGGCCAAAGAGTTTTTGAAGAGTAGATTGAAAGGGGTAATGGGGACTTGCGGGGATTCGTAGGGGGTGGTGTGGGAGGGAATAAGGGGGGGGGGGTCAAGGGGGAGGGGACGGGGGTAGTAGTGGTGAACGTGTTTGTCCGGGCTGGGTTTGGAATGTCTAAACTGAATGGGAAAGGGGACAGAGGGGGAATAGAAGGAGATCACCGAGAAGCCTTTTTTCTCTCTGTGTAATGTTCTTTTCTCTTTCTTTTTAATGTTTTCTTTTTTTCTGCTTTCTCTTTTAAGTTTGGCTTCTTTTCCTTGATGTTTTGGTTTCAGATAACTGTCCAGATTCTTTGTCGGGATTGATCTGTAGAGTAGGCAGCAAAAGAAACGCAACTCATTCGCGTCCACTGTTGCATGTGATTTTTCGTCATTTTCAAATTGTGGTAACATATTAACCAGATAAGGTACATCAAAACGAAAAACAGATTCGTGGAGGATATTTTACTGGCTGTACGATTAGTACATATTATTTAATCGCTTTTAAATTTTTTAATTTTTTTTTACCTTTTCATAAATTGTGTTATACAGGGTAGGGGTCAAGCGAGTCGTGATTGCAGGCAAACGTGTCACTTCGACACGCTACCCAATTCGTAAAAATGTATATTTTTCAACCAGGTATAGTTTGAGGAGAAAATCCATCTCTCAACATGATCATTTAATTAGAATTATTCGCAAAAGCGTAACATAATCACAAAATGAACATAAATCACCGAGACGGTGTTAAAAATGGTTGTTTGGGAAACATCACTTGCAACAGTGGGCGCGAATAAGTTGCGTTTCTTTTGCCGCCTACTGTACATCAAGTCCCCTTTCTTTTCACCCCCATTCTTTAGCGGGGTGTTGGATGCGATCCGTTTTCATTTTTAGGATGAAATGTAGGGGCATGAAACCATTTGGTTCCAGGGGTCGAAATAAGAACGCTTTTTCTCCGGTGTGACTTGAAATTTAATTATTCTAAACTAATGCATCTGTACAATTCTGATCTCACCTCGTATACCGCTGCTGCGATTCCTCCCCCCCACCCCCCCGCATCTCTTCCCCAATGTAAAATATGATCTTTCTGTACTGATTCATCTGTACATTCTTGATTAAATTTTCATCGCGATGTGCATGTACGTCTGATAAACGTGCCTGTATGTCTGAGAGAGAAAGTGAGTTAAGTTGGTAAAGTTTTTGAGATCTTTGCATTCTGCGAGTTCGCAAAGAGGGACTCCAAGATGTTATGTTGTTATATTGCACTATCAGGGGGAACGTGCTCATTCGTCGAAAAACAGTAATCCAAAGAAACAGCACGACCCCTAAAAGTTGTGTTCAAACGGAAGCGTACATGCCCGTGGATTTTCGTTTATGTTCACATTCAGCTACGGTTATCAGTATTTCAGTTTCTGTAAGATTCACGTATTTGAGACCTTATAAGTGTATTAACAGCACATGATATATATTTGTTTTAAACACCACACCACAAGACCATCCAAGTCCTGTTCTGTAATAGTTTGTGCTGTTAAAATATAGCGAAATTCAAGGCAAGAATTAGAAGGGCAAATGCAGGACCGTTTACTTTTATTTTTCAAACATGTTTTTACTTCTTTTCTTCTGAAGTTTTCGAGATCTTTTTATTCTGCGAGTTCCCAAAGAGGGAGCCAGAGGTATAATGTTGCTGTTGTATTGCACTTGTAAAGAAAACGTGTCCGTTCTGCACCAAAAAAAAAAAGAAGAAAAAAAGTAGGACACGCGAAGCAGTTGTGATTAAACGGAAGCGTACGTGTCTGTGAGTGTTCTCATTCAGTTACGAATTATCAGTCTTTGAGTTTGTGGAAGATTCACGTTTTTTTCACCTAATAAATATATTAACAGCGCATATTCTAGATCAAAGGAAGACAACCCCGATCAAATCCTGTTGTTAAGTAATTTGGGATGTTTAAGCACAGCTTTTTAAATCTTCAACTCCTCAAATCTGTTTATTCTGCAAGTTCGGAAAGAGGGACCCCCAGGTATAATGTTAAATTGCACTTTTGTGGGAAACGTGTCCATTCTTTGAAAAAAACGAAAACCTAAAGAACAAGTCGCGTAAGGCGAAAATACAATATTTAGTCAAGTAGCTGTCGAACTCACAGAATGAAACTGAACGCAGCAAGACCGTATACTCGTAGCATCGTCACTCCACCGCCCGTGGCAAAGGCAGTGCCCGTGGAATTGACAAGAAGAGCGGGGTATTCGTTGCGCTAAGAAGGATAGCACGCTTTTCTGTACCTCTCTTCGTTTTAACTTTCTGAGCGTGTTTTTAATCCAAACATATCATATCTATATATTTTTGGAATCAGGAACCGACAAGGAATACGATGAAAGTGTTTTTAAATTGATTTCGAAAAAAAAAATTTGATAATAATTTTTATATATTTAATTTTCAGAGCTTGTTTTTAATCCAAATATAACATATTGATATGTTTTTGGAATCAGCAAATGATGGAGAATAAGATAAACGTAAATTTGGATCGTTTTATAAATTTTTAATTTTTTTTACAATTTTCAGATTTTTAATGACCAAAGTCATTAATTAATTTTTAAGCCACCAAGCTGAAATGCAATACCGAACCCCGGGCTTCGTCGAAGAGTACTTGACCAAAATTTCAACCAATTTGGTTGAAAAATGAGGGCGTGACAGTGCCGCCTCAACTTTCACGAAAAGCCGGATATGACGTCATCAAAGACATTTATCAAAAAAATGAAAAAAACGTTCGGGGATTTCATACCCAGGAACTCTCATGTCAAATTTCATAAAGATCGGTCCAGTAGTTTAGTCTGAATCGCTCTACACACACACACACACAGACACACACAGACACACACACGCACACACGCACATACACCACGACCCTCGTTTCGATTCCCCCTCGATGTTAAAATATTTAGTCAAAACTTGACTAAATATAAAAAGGAGGAAACAGAAAATGAGTCGTGTTGTAACCGAATCCTACTTGCTCGTATATTTTCATGATGTTGGCATCCAGCTACGATTATCAGTTTTTTAGTCTCTGGAACTTTCAAGCAATTGTCATCTTATAAAAATAGTAACAGCACATGATCTAGGTCAATGGAAGACAAGCCTGACCATTTATTGTTCTTTGATAATTCGCGTTGTTCAAAGAAGGAATATTAATGGGAAGAACAAGAAGAAAACATGCATGTCCTTTTTATATTTAGTCAAGTTTTGACTAAATATTTTAACGTAGAGGGGGGAATCGAGACGAGGGTCGTGGTGTATGTGTGTGTGAGTGTGTGTGTGTGTGTGTGTGTGTGTCTGTCTGTCTGTCTGTCTGTCTGTGTGTGTGTGTAGAGCGATTCAGACCAAACTACTGGACCGATCTTTATGAAATTTTACATGAGAGTTCCTGGGATTGATATCCCCGAACGTTTTTTTCATTTTTTTGATAAATGTCTTTGATGACGTCATATCCGGCTTTTCGTGAAAGTTGAGGCGGCACTGTCACGCCCTCATTTTTCAACCAAATTGGTTCAAATTTTGGTCAAGTAATCTTCGACGAAGCCCGGACTTCGGTATTGCATTTCAGCTTGGTGGCTTAAAAATTAATTAATGACTTTGGTCATTAAAAATCGGAAAATTGTAAAAAAAAATAAACATTTATAAAACGATCCAAATTTACGTTTATCTTATTCTCCATCATTCGCTGATTCCAAAAACATATAAATATGTTATATTCGGATTAAAAACAAGCTCTGAAAATTAAATATATAAAAATTATTATCAAAATTAAATTGTCCAAATCAATTTAAAAACACTTTCATCTTATTCCTTGTCGGTTCCTGATTCCAAAAACATATAGATATGATATGTTTGGATTAAAAACACGCTCAGAAAGTTAAAACAAAGAGAGGTACAGAAAAGCGTGCTATCCTTCTTAGCGCAACTACTACCCCGCTCTTCTTGTCAATTTCACTGCCTTTGCCATGAGCGGTGGACTGACGATGCTACGAGTATACGGTCTTGCTGAAAAATGACAGCTACTTGACTAAATATTGTATTTTCGCCTTACGCGACTTGTTTTCTCTTTCCCCTTTTTTTCTCTTTCCCCTTTTTTTCTCTTTCCCCTTTTTTTCTCTTTCCCCTTTTTTTCTCTTTCCCCTTTTTTTCTCTTTCCCCTTTTTTTCCTCAAAGAAATGTTTTCTTTTTTGTTTGCAAAAGTTTAAGGTGTCCGAACCACTCCCCGTGTATACTACATTGGGTGTGCACGTTAAAGATCCCACGATTGACAAAAGGGTCTTTCCTGGCAAAATTGCTTAGGCACAGTTAATAATTGTCTACCATACCCGTGTGACTTGGAATAAGGCCGTGAAAGGTAAATATGCGCCGACATGGCTGCAATCTACTGGCCGTATAAAATTTCATCTCACACGGCATCACTGCAGAGCGCCTAGAACTGTACCCACGGAATATGCGCGATATAAGCCTCATTGATTGATTGATTGATTGATTTCATTATGACAGTTCACAAAGAGAAACAATGAGGTATATATTCTTGAATTGTACTTTTAAGGGAAATATGTCTATTCTTCGCAAAACCGATAATCAAAAGAAAACGTGGAACAGGTAAGTCAGTTGTATTCAAGCTAAGGCATGCATGCCTGTGCATTAACATGTTCTTCATATTCCGCTACAATTATCACTTTTTCACTTCAGTTTCTGGAAGATTCACATACTGTTCACAATATAAAACAGTAAAAGTACATGATCTATGATGAATACAGACAACTTCGATTAATTTCTGTTCTTTAGTCATTTGCACTGTTCAAAAATAGCAACATTCATTGAAAGAAGACGAATGGCAAACAGAACGCAAAAAATTGCAACGATTAAAGGCACAGTCAGCATCCCGTAAACCACCACAGACGCTGTCAGGCTTTTACACACAGTACAAACATCCTTTCGTTTAAACACTCACCGCTTGAGAACATCCTAGGTGCCCTCCGTAAAGAGCGAGACATTTTCAAAAAATTTATTTTTGCGTGGCCAGATCAGACAATCGGACGACGCGTTTTGGCGCGAGACCTAACTTTTAAAATCTAACTAATGAATTGACAGCTTGTTACACAAACATTCTTAAATCATTAAAGAATTCTTTTTTCATCAAGACAAGATCAGTACAACTCGAAGTTTTGAACGTTTAAAAAAAGATAGCCCGGAAGTGTGTCCCGCAAACCCTCTTTCTCGTAGCAGACGACGGTTCTGCCTAGCGCCCGTTCCTCTGAACAGTCAACTGCCACCGCTCAGTTCGTGTTACTCGCAGCCGTTTGTTGCGTTTTAGATTCAGAGGTACACAATAACGTGCTATTGCAGATACAGCGAGTCGCATTGAAATCACAAACTGACTACTAAATTGTGAACGAAAGGAAAGTGGATCACACGGGTTCACGATGGCTCAGGGGTTAGATAAACCACGAAAACAGGTGTGTGGTTTACGCGAGCTAAATAGCCATTCAAACGAACTGTGTCATTTAATGCTATCGAATGCTATTGCAAGTGTGTTCGATAAGGTTAGAACTGCTTTTTTCATGAGAAGATTTAAATCGTTCTGTGAACCATTTGAGACGGAATGGGGCTTTAATATCTCGTCTTCGGAAATGACGGTCGAATACCAGCTTAAAATTACTTTCAGAGGGCGCTCTCGTGGCGTCGTTTGCTTTAACACACAAGTTATGAATAAGAATGAAAATCATCAAACATCGGACAAAGTTTTTTTCTCTGAATGAAGATCAAGTGCATGAATGAATTGCATTCTCTCGCTGACACGACGCAGCATTCGCACGCAAAAGAAGCCCTCAGTTCTAAGAAAATCAGCATTTTTACACAAAACACTCAAACTCGAAACTCGCTTTCCCTTCAGGTAAGAACCACCTGCTGAGTGGCGTTGTCAGACTGCAAAAGACTAATACAAATTATAGATCTTCGGTTCAGTGCGTTTCAGTGTGAGGACTGCATGTTAACGGTGGGCATGCAGGCGATGCGAGTGGCAGGGCACTGACAGTAGTAACAAAGCGAGTGTTAGGTCGCCATGTTCCAAGAGGCGATAACAACAGCAAACTCTCCCTCCCCTGTTTTCTTTTCTATCCCTTTTGTTTTGTTTTGCTGCTTTGTTTGTTTGCATACAAATTGAGTGTTTTGAAGACATAAAAGTCGAATTCTGAGAAACAAGGACATGAAAGTTAGTAGCTGGAATCGGTTCTTGTGAATAAAAAACGGGGTTGACTTCGTGGTGACAAAACGGTAATGTCTTCTATGATTAGGTTTCCTTTTAAAAGTAGAAGGTTACAAACTTCCTACATTGGGACGCTTGTATTTGAATCTGCCAATCTTGTTCTTTTGTCGAAAAATACTTTTTTTCACATCGTGAGACGATAGGGAGAGAAAATAAATAGGACATACTAGCAACATATCGTTTAACTAAAGTACGGCAGTCTGTTTGTCGGAACTTTAATATCTCAAAGTGGTCAGAAAACTTCCTTCTGTACAAAAAAAATGTCCAACGCACGTGGTCGGAATAGATTTAAAAAAAAATCAGCGTGAAAATATCAGGGGCGAATAAATACGGTTATCCATCCAAGTTTATAGATATTATGAGTTATTTCTAATATGCTGACTGTTAGCAAATTATAACAAGACATGTCGAGAAAAAAGATATACTGTGAGACATGTCTGTTATCATTTGCTAATAGTCAGCATATTAGAAATAACGTTTTATTACCGTTTAATTCGACCAAAAGAAATTTCGAAGCAACCCCGCGAATTAGACAGAACAGCCGCAATGGGAACTTGAGCGCTTTTACCTGATTATGCCTGTCAGTCAAAGAATTCTCGTGACCCGAGTCAGCCAATCAGAGTAACACACCTGACGTGATGAATATTCACAGGTCAAATGCCTTTGACACACAACAATCTCACAAGATAAACCATGTTGAACATGCGTTTCGGTTGCTTCGCTTTTTCTCGTTGAACAGAGAGCGACAGATTTAGAACCGACTCCAGACGGATGGGAAATGACGTAAAGATACATTTGATGTAAAGCGAGTGGCGCAATTTCACTTGATTTTTCCGAACTTTGATCCTTTAGATTTCAAGTGAGCGGTCAGCATTGCACACTCAGACGATGGGCGGTGCCTTGCTGTTCCGTTACGCACCCACCGACAAAACTCGCTTTTCGGTATTTTTTTTTTTAGATAAAGAGAGTATTACCTGACAACATTTGAAGTGTCATTCTTTAGAATAAATCACGCTGATATTGTTGAATTACATTTTTACTTTGTCTTGTTAATTTTTAGCGTGATAAACAAAAAGGGTCCCTGCCTGAACGTTATAACATTTAGAGGGTCACCTAGAATCCGTCCTGATTGGTCAACAAGCCATATGGGGCACTGAATTGGAAATAAATATATATATTGTCTCGTAGGCTCAAACCCGAAAAATTAATTGAGAAACATGACTTCTCTCGTGTACAGTTCATTTTAGTTCTATATGACCAGATTCAAAGAAGATGCGTGTGCAAAGACGTCCCGTCCCTTCTAAAAGTAAAAAAGAAAAGCGTTCCACACTGTCATTATTTGTTGATAGTGACAAAAAAACTTCATGCGTAACTCGAAGCCGCAGCTCAAAACGAGCATTCGTCACAGTTGGAAGAGAACACCCGTCGGTGAATGATTCCCTTGAAAACTCAACCGAATATTTCATCAATCTCCCCTGAAAGTAATTAAACACAGCATCATATCTCTGACAAACACGCTGGCAGTTTTCTTCGCATTCCTGCTCAAGCGAACAGCTTCAACAACTCACCATTGCTACAGATTTATGTACGTTTGAATGAGAGCGCGTCGTTGGTGAAAAGGGAAACGGGATCGATTTCATTTGCTTTTTTCGCGATTCTGTGTGGTGCGCCTGAGGGAAACATGTGCTAAGTCTGAATGCAAGGTCTGAATACTTGGAATGGATGATGTCCGGTTGAGAAGGGGTTTGATCGGTTGTACACTTGTGAGCTGTGTTTAAATGTTTTTGTAGGAGGTAATGGGACAGTTCTTTCGTTCTCTTTTGATCGATTGTTCACTTGCAGGCTGTGTTTAAAGGCTGCCATATTCGTAGCGTTCATTAATTAATTCATATTGTTTACATGTGCCAATAATGTTATAAAACTGTACCTAAGGGGATATAATAACGATTGGCTGTAGCTTTCGAACACAGAAAAAATTATTTCAGTATTGCAAAGTGGTGTTGATAGTGTCGAATGTAAACAGAACAGTCTCAAACGCCATCTTTGGTTTACGAAACGTCACGAAGTGACGTCAACGGTCTAAAAATAGCCCAAGTCCTGGAGAACTGTTGCTAAACAATGCAATAAAGAATTAATTATATCTCGTAATTGGTATTAAGGACTTCAAACCTAAAACTTTGCAGGAAGCTTAATTTATACATCCCCGCAACGATGGGAAAAGCCCTGAAAGTAATTAAACTAATTAAATAGGACTATGTCAGCCTTTAAAGGCTGCCATATTCGTAGCGTTCATTAATTAATTCATATTGTTTACATGTGCCAATAATGTTATAAAACTGTACCTAAGGGGATATAATAACGATTGGCTGTAGCTTTCGAACACAGAAAAAAATATTTCAGAATTGCAAAGTGGTGTTGATAGCGTCGAATGTAAACAGAACAGTCTCAAACGCCATCTTTGGTTTACGAAACGTCACGAAGTGACGTCAACGGTCTAAAAATAGTCCTGGAGAACTGTCGCTAAACAATGCAATAAAGAATTAATTATTTCTCGTAATTGGTAAGGACTTCAAACCTAAAACTTTGCAGGAAGCTTAATTTATACATCCCCGCAACGATGGGAAAATCCCTGGAAGTAATTAAACTAATTAAATAGGACTATGTCATCCTTTAAATGTTTCTGCAGACATGATGGGGGATTTTTGTGTGTCTTTCTCTTTCAAGCATAGATTGCTTCCTGTGTGGAGGGAAACGTTTTGTGTTTCACTTAAAACTAGTTATAGTAATAATGTAACAAAGGGAAGTAAAAACACCAAACTCACGACATAAGTGATCGAGTGTCTGGGCGGAACATTGCGTTAACAACACAGTCATCCCCGTTTAAACGATTAGAATCACTATATCAGATTTTGTCAGACTTTTATATCGGATAATGCTATCAGTCTACTTGGACACATACCAATAATCAACAGCCGGGATGCTTTTTGTGCAGATTTGGATTTTTCTATGCATTAATTTCATAAAAGCCACTAGTTTCAATCTGCAAAATTGAACGGAATAAACGGATTGCCATTTATAAAGTTTGTGTTTTACGCTTGCTTGTTTCCCCTTCTCCTATTTTTTACGTTGCTTTTACCGATAGTCTGTATGTTTGTTTGTTTGTTTGTTTGACGTGAAGACGATATCACTCACACACACACACACACACACACACACACACACACACACACACACACACACACACACACACACACACACACACACACACACACAAATACAGCAAACATACGAGCGCATTGTTCAGAAGCCCTGAGGTCAGCCAAAGCCATTAGACCAGGTTCTGTAGTTTGTCTGAAAGAAACGTTCCTGCACTGCCCGGCACGATGGGAGTAAATTGTAATAGTACTAGACGCTTTTGCGATGTGTGGTTCTTGTCATTTCTTAATTACAGCAGACAGTATTGACAACCCAGAACCATGATTTATAACAAGACCTATATATAATGGCGAAAGTTACCCTCACCCTAAGATGGCTCACGATCAACAAAAAGTCAAGGAAAGAAAAGTGTACCCTGCCCTGTACATTCTCTGTGTAATAAGTATTGTTGTCTATAAGCCCGGCATCATTCGAATGTCACAAAAAGCTAGCGTTTACGAGGTGAAGGCAATTTACATGTCAGACAGACTTGGTAAGGGAAAAGCCTGAAACCCCTAAAACGACCTGCAATCGACGAAAGTGCCGAACGATGCAATTTTGTCGAATGGCCGAAACGATCTCTCCGGCTATGCAACAAAAGCGGGTATTATGCTGTGTGTTTGTTATGATTCATAAGCATAAACTAGCGTTTACGAGTCGGATACGATTTACGAGCGATAATTTACGAGGGAAGCGTTATCCTAATCACAGGAAGTTCTGTAGATCACTGAATGGTGCGTAAAAGCCGAGGAATCTGAGATGCCCGACAAAAAAAGTCTAGAACAGTTGCGTTTTTACAAAATTACGATTTTCAAGCCACAGAAATTTGCTTAGAGTTCACGAGTCGCCAAATACCCACATAACTGGAACAATTTCGTGTTAACTAACACGTAGAAATCAGTCTATGGTTCACGAAACAAATTAACTGCTTTCTTTCATGGACAAACATAGTACTATAGTACGTATATAGATGTACTAGAGGAATACCCGGCTTCGCCGGGGTGAATCGCGAGACAGAGACAGACAGCGTGGCGGTTCACCACAATCACCTTTGAAGGCGAAGTCCTCTCAAACGGGATTGAGAATTTTAGAGGTTATTTCTAAGCCCTATAGTATCTGTTATGGTTTCTCAAATGCCAGAACATACAGACAGACAAAAGCCGCCAGACCCCATCACAAACAGAACTCTACAATCCACAGATGTTGCCTCCACACACACACACACACACACAGACACAGACACAGAAGCCGTATATATCTATCTGTATATATAAATATATAGAGATAGATGACAGTGGATTTTTCGATAAATAGATTCAACCTTTGCACTTTTACAGTGAGGACAACTTACGGGTACATGCAAGGAAAGCCCACAACTTCTAAGGCGAACAACTCTGCCAGAACATACAGACAGACAAAAGCCGCCAGACCCCATCACAAACAGAACTCTACAATCCACAGGTGTTGCCCACACACACACACACACAGAAGCCGTATATATATATACTAGATGAATACCCGCTTCGCCGGGTAGCCGGCTTCGCCGGGAAGAAGTACTTAGAGCCGTACGCCGGCTTCGCCGGGTCCGAACAATGGACCCGCCAAGCTTAGGTCCCTCCCAGATTCGTGGAATGGGAACAGCACGAAAATGATTCAGTGGCCATAATGCCATTCCTGACCATATCGAGTCCCATCCTTGTCGACGAATCTAACCGTGTTAATCACCTTTGGAGGCGAACTCCACTCAAACAGGATTGAGCAATTTAGAGCTTATCTCATACACCACGATCTCAAAGGAAGGCCAGTACATACAATTACACAAAAGCCGCCAGACCACATCACAAACAGAACTGAACAATCCACAGGTGTTGCCCACATAGAGAGATACACACACACACACACACACACACACACACACACACACACACACACACACACACACACACACACAGAGAAGCCGTATATAGAGAGATAGATGACAGTGTATTTTTCGCGTGGCTATAAATTGATTCGACCTTTGCACTTTTACAGTGAGGATAATTTACGGGTCCAATTTACGTTCTGGACACTGCGGTGACCTTCTAAAAATAGTAACAGAACGCCGGGAATATCCGAAGATGCCCCCTCATACTATAGTGCACCATACGAAGGAAGGGAGGTAAACGCTGAAAACATGGAGAAGATAAGGAAGAGTTATGGTAGTTGATCCCCCCAAAAAAACCAAAATCGGTTTGCGCTGCGCGCTGAGAGCACGTATTGAAATATCTCATCGACCAGATTTTGTGCGGGGTGTATCTGAATATGGACACCAAATTTGAAGCAGATCCATCGAGAACTTTGGCCGTGCATGGCGAATACACACATACACACACACACAGACAGACAGACAGACAGACACAAGTCGTATATATATATATATACGACTTGTGTCTGTGTGTCTGTGTGTGTGTCTGTGTGTGAGTTCGCGATGCACGGCCAAAGTTCTCGATGGATCTGCTTCAAATTTGGTGGGCTTATTCAGAGAGACCCCGGACACAACCTCATCGATGAGATATTTCAACACGTGCTCTCAGCGCGCAGCGCTGAACCGATTTTGGTTCCACCTCAGCTATTTTGGTTCCACCTCAGCTACCCGGGCCCCCATACCGACACACCAAAGCCAAAGTTCTCGGTGGATCTTTTTCAAATTTGGACGCCGTATTCAGCTACACCCCGGACACAATATCATCGATGAGATATTTCAATACGTTCTCTCAGCGCGCAGCGCTGAACCGATTTTGGTTTTTGTGTTCATTTCACCATTCCCAGTAACTCTTCCTTATCTTCTCATTTTCTCCATGTTTTCAGCGTTTACCTCCCTTCCTTCGTATGGTGCACTATAGTATGAGGGGGGCATCTTCGGATATTCCCGGCGTTCTGTTACTATTTTTAGAAGGTCACCGCAGTGTCCAGAACGTAAATTGGACCCGTAAATTATCCTCACTGTAAAAGTGCAAAGGTCGAATCAATTTATAGCCACGCGAAAAATACACTGTCATCTATCTCTCTATAGATACGGCTTCTCTGTGTTTGTGTGTGTGTGTGTGTGTGTGTGTCTCTCTATGTGAGCAACACCTGGGGATTGTTCAGTTCTGTTTGTGATGTGGTCTGGCGGCTTTTGTGTATTTGTATGCACTGGCCTTCCTTTGAAAAGCCATAACAGTTCAAAAGGGCTTACAGATAAGCTCTAGATTGCTCAATCCTGTTTGAGTGGAGTTCGCCTCCAAAGGTGATTAACACGGTTACATTCGGAGGAAGGGAGACAAACGCGGCTGAAAACACTGGAGAAGATAAGGAAGAGTTACTGGGAATGGATCGAGAGAAAAACCAAAATCGGTTCAGCGCTGCGCGCAAAAAACCAAAATCGGTTCAGCGCTGCGCGCTGAGAGCACGTGTTGAAATATCTCATCGATGAGGTTGTGTCCGGGGTGTAGCTGAATACGGTCTCCAAATTTGAAAAAGATCCACGAGAACTTTGGCTTGGCATCGCGGACACACACACACACACACACACACACACACACACACACACACACACACACACACACACACACACACACACACACACACACACACACACACAGAGACAGACATACAGACACAAGTCGTATATATATAGATAGATATAGTACGTATATAAATATTGAAAAAGACAAATCTAACCTGGTCACTGATGTGTCCACTTTTGTTTAAGTATACATCTATATATACGACTTGTGTCTGTGTGTGTGTGTGTGTGTGTGTGTGTGTGTGTGTGTGTGTGTGTGTGTGTGTGTGTGTGTGTGTGTGTGTGTGTGTGTGTGTGTGTGTGTGCGTGTGTGTATGTGTGTGTGTGTGTCCGCGATGCACGCCCAAGGTTCTCGATGGATCTGTTTCAAATTTGGTGGGCATATTCAGGTAGACCCCGGACACAACCTGCTCGATGAGATATTTCAACACGTGCTCTCAGCGCGAAGCGCTGAACCGACTTTGGTTTTTCTCTGGATCCATTCCCAGTAACTTTTCCTTATCTTCTCCAGTGTTTTCAGCGTTTATCTCCCTTCCTTCGTGTGGCGTCAATTCATATTCCCGTTTCTATTTTTAGAAGGTCACTGTCGACAACGCTCAATCCATATTCCCGTTATACTATTTTTACTCTTCTCCAGTGTTATGCGCGTTTATCTCCCTTTCTTCGTGCGGTGCGCCGGCAAAGCCGGCGTACACCCGGCAAAGCCGGGTCCCCGGCGCAGCCGGGTATTCGGCTCGACTTCTTCCCGGCGAAGCCGTACCCGGCGAAGCGGGTATTCATATATACTAGCAGTCAGGGCCCGGCTTCGCCCGGGGAAATAGCAGAGCCCTTTGTAATTTATTCCAAGAATCATCATACAGAATTCAATATAAAACAAGTCGCGTAAGGCGAAAATACAACATTTAGTCAAGTAGCTGTCGAACTCACAGAATGAAACTGAACGCAATGCAACGCAGCAAGACCGTATACTCGTAGCATCGTCAGTCCACCGCTCATGGCAAAGGCAGTGAAATTGACAAGAAGAGCGGGGTAGTAGTTGCGCTGAGAAGGATAGCACGCTTTTCTGTACCTCTCTTCGTTTTAACTTTCTGAGCGTGTTTTCAATCCAAACGTATCATATCTATATGTTTTTGGAATCAGGAACCGACAAGGAATAAGATGAAAGTATTTTTAAATTGATTTCGAAAATTTAATTTTGATCATAATTTTTATATTTTTAATTTTCAGAGCTTGTTTTTAATCCAAATATAACATATTTATATGTTTTTGGAATTAGAAAATGATGGAGAATAAGATGAACGTAAATTTGGATCGTTTTATAAATTGTTATTTTTTTTTTACAATTTTCAGATTTTTAATGACCAAAGTCATTAATTAATTTTTAAGCCACCAAGCTGAAATGTAATACCGAAGTCCGGGCTTCGTCGGAGATTACTTGACCAAAATTTCAACCAATTTGGTTGAAAAATGAGAGCGTGACAGTGCCGCCTCAACTTTCACGAAAAGCCGGATATGACGTCATCAAAGACATTTATCAAAAAAATGAAAAAACCGTCTGAGGATATCATACCCAGGAACTCTCATGTCAAATTTCATAAAGATCGGTCCAATAGTTTAGTCTGAATCGCTCTACACACACACACAGACACACACACATACACCACGACCTTCGTCTCGATTCCCCCCTCTATGTTAAAACATTTAGTCAAAACTTGACTAAATGTAAAAAACACGAAAGAGAGGAAAATATGTAACAAAATCTTCATATCAAACATTTTGCGGAAAGGAGTTACCTCCCTGGCTTATTTGTGAATTGAAAATGTTTGGACATTTTAAACATTTTTGACCTGAAGAGCAATAGAAGACATGTGCTACACATTAAGAGTGTCACTAGAAATCCAATTCCTGCAAACATTTCTTTTATGCTATGAGTTACCTCCTTTTTTTGAGAAAGTTCGAGGTAATTAAGCAATAGGTTAAACTTTATTAATTTATACCCTTTGAGAATGATAATGTATATGCTTGCATGGCAAGAGTTACATCTGCGGGTCCTAGGCAGTGTGCATGCACACTATCCTGTTCCTGCCTCTTGCCTTCTCTGAGCTATGACGACCACAGACAGACAGACAGACAGACAGACAGACAGACAGACAGACACACACACACACGCCCACACACACACACACACACACTCACACACACCGTGCACACACACACACACACACACACTTACATTCAGTTTTATATATATATATACATGTAGTAGATATGTAGTGTAAAAGCTAATGTGTTGCACAACTCATAACATTTTAGTAGAGGAGCTTAAACTGTTGAAGTGAATATGGTATGTGAAATCGACATGTAGCCTTGGCAATACATGCACAATCTTCAAAGGTATTCCTTTTTAGAGGAATGCTTCTAGAGCAATACCCGACGAATGCTACAATTTACAAATAACTTTGTAGCTGCACTTCATAACGTTATTCCTCGTATTGCTGCAGAGTTTTATAAAGCTAGCTATCACCACTCGGTGGACCTTAGTTTCGACATAATACATGTAGTAATATGGGGATATTGTATCTTCTCCCCAAAACAATGATGGTAGTTCTTTTAGTGCTTGATTCCGTTTTCTATGCAACAAAAGCAACTAGTCTTTGTTCATGCTGGTCATGCTACAGGAGCTATCAAATACCACACAACACACAATTTACAAGTCATCGACGCCAGAGCAAGGAGAAAGAAGCCAGCTAATAGTAAGTTGTTTCTGAGACCGTGCCAAGGTTTCCAACACTATAGTGTGCAGTATGAGAGCAATAAGCCCCGATCGCTCTGCAAGCTCCCCCGTCCCCTGCAGGCAATAATGGAATTAGTGTCCGCCGCACAGCTTCTTGTGGTCAAGTACCTCTCACAGCGGTCAGTCAGCCTGCCTTGTCATCCCGACGGTTTGGGCCGATACAAGAGTGATTGTGACGCTAAGACACCGTACAGTTTACACTAAAGGCTTTTGAGAAGACGCCGTTATACTTTAACATTTTTGACACTCCCCATCAACCTTGGACAGAACACTGCAGTACAAAATATGAGTTCTTTTCTACCGTCCCGTATGTAGCTGTCAGGCCTCTCATTCCATTATTCGTATTCAGGAATCGCCGAGAGCATGAAGACGAGAGGACAAGATGTTGTTATCCTCTTTCGCTGTCAACCCAGAGAAAGAACCATCAGGGTTTTCCCCCCACCAGTGTATGGTAGAGTAAAACTTGGTGCTGCTGAAGTTTGTTCCCTGACCGATTTTCGGTGAAAAAAGAAGGGTATAAGAAGTGTATACATGTCTCTAGCACCTCTTTGTCGTCATCATTTTGTCCCAGCGTTTGTTCTTCTTTGGTTTTTCGTTCATTTTTGTCGTTGAGTATTCTCTAGTGTTCGAGGAAAAACAATTTAAAAAGCAGGTTTAAAAAAAATATATACAGGATGTTCTATTAATATCTTTTTCTTTGATTTTGCATAATTCCAAAGCACTTTCCGTTTCTTGTGCAGCTTGGAGGTTGCCACTAAAACCTTCGTATCACAAGCTGTTCCTACAGAGATTTGTGGGATACAATCATTGTAATTTTGATCGATTCGGTCGCTTGTTTTAGGCCCCAACGGCTTCAAAAGATTCAGTGTCCAAGAGCCATGATCGACACATTAGTGCAGATATTAGCAGCATTGTCTAGACATGAATTAACGAGCTTGATATATATGCGCGCTGCTAGGGGCCTTGCACTCAAGTGACACCGTGCCCCCTTTGGTACATGTCACCCGGAAATCGCGGTCACCGGAAGTGCGAAAAACCTAAGCCGGAAAAAAGGGGTGACATTGGAATCTCAACCGCGACCTCCCGCGATATATTTCTATTCCATTTTCACGGCTGTGTGACACTGGCCCTTGGGGGAACCTGGTAATATGCCGTGCTGATGAAACAGGCGATTGGATTCAAGGGGCAGCATCGTTCTCCGTGGACGTTTCGGAGTATTGTCCCTAGTCAGTCATGGATGCTATGAATGAATTAGGCTTTCCCCAAAATCTGGGTCCTGTGTCCGTTGGGCGTTGAATTGATCTACTTTTGAAACGGTGTGAAATCTGTCTTTTTAGTCTTTGTCGATAACCCATCAGCCATTGCCCTCTGACGACATTTGTCAAAATAGGGGTGAATTCCCCCTGTGGCTTCGAATGCGCAGTTTCTGCATTTTTTTGTGTGTCCTCATTTGACATTACAGCGTTTTCCCCCGTTTTTCTTGAGCTAAAGAAATCGCTATGTTTTGAATGAGAGCTATCAATAGGAAAAAGGGGTACAGTAATACGTGCGATGTCGCGCGAGGCAGAACCAGGCAAGACAAGACAAGTTAACCCACGGCGAGGCAAAGTAAGAATGACGAGTTAGGATTGGTCTGATCAAGGCAAGGCAATGTAAAGAATGGCATGGTTACCAAGGTAACAAGATACAGTTGCCAGGGAAATACAATACAGCAAACACATGGAGTGGCTCACAATGCAAAGCAAACAAAATAGTGCAAAGCAAGGAAGAAAACGAAATGCAAATCAGGAGAAGACAATACAAGACGGGTAACAGCAGACAAAAAAGACAAAGCAATGCAGAGTAGAACAGGGAAGAAGAAGCAAAACAGATCAAGGTTTAGGAAAACAATGAAAGTTAGGGCAAGACAGGGCAGTGTAGGGCAGGGCATCTAAATACAAGACAAAACACGAGGAGGTCGGGAGTGGCAAGCGGGAAAATACAAGGCAACACAAGGCAATGCAGAGTAGAACACTGAAGAGGAAGAAATATTACTTTGGCTTTTTTTGAATTTCGTTTTTTTCCTTGCTTTGCACTACACAGTAATAAAGTAATGAATTTGCAAGGCAAGATTGCGAAACTAAAACTAAAGCAGTTAAGAGCAAAGCAAAACGGATAAAGGCAGAGCAAGGCAGAAAACATCAGAAGAGATAAAGCAGGAAGGCAAGGCATAGTAAACCGAGTAATGTAAAGCATGAACGGGCAATGATTTGCGCCATTATCAAAGAATATTAAGACAAGGCTAGGTACGGAAAGGCAGGGAAAGGATTGCCAAGATAGGCAAGGCATTTGGCAAAGCAAAGCAACGGCAAGGGACGGCAAAGCAAATGAACGCCAATGCAAAGCAAGGCAAATGCAATGCAGTGCACGACAGGAAGTAATACGCAGAAGAAAGCGAAAGAGAAACTACAAGTAATGTCTTAGCTGGCACAAACTGCAAACAAGCAAAGCAATACAATATTGAATAAAGTCTTCGCACCGTGTCAGCTAATGTTTACAAAGTTTTCACTGGGATTTTTTGTCAACCTGGCAATCTCGAATCTTGCCGAAGGGTCGGGTTACATGAATACATTTGGTACATTATGGAGCAATATTTCTATCGGAACGTAAATATTTGAATGTTGAATGGTGCGTGTAAAAACACGGACACGTTCTTTGAAAACTGTTAGGCAGGAAAGTTATTGTTTACCAACGAGAAAATTAAATCAAGACTTGCTTGTCAAAAGGCTTTATCTGCTGGTATAAATAAATACGAACATTGTTCCCCGATGTCAAAGAGCTATTCGAAATTCTGCTCAAATACTCAGGAGGAAAGCTTCTTCATTTCCCCCTTTTTTTTTAAATGAACAACGAAAGACACCCCCCATCCCCTGCCGCCGTAAAAAATAATCTAATCCTGCAGAAATAAAAACAAAGAAAATATATCATGTTATCTGTTTTAGTTGGTTTGAAATAATATAATGTGTGTGTTTGGGGAAGGAAACCACACACAAAAATAACAGTGCTTTAAAGGTGTGACAATATTATTCTAAACGATCGCTCTTTGTTCCTTTCAGAAAAAAACCAGCGCTTACAGACAAGGCAAACGTGCTTGCTGAAAATCTCTTTTCGTCACAGTTAAGGCATTGACAGAATACTGGCAGAATTTGGAGTGAAAGAGAAATGACGGATACAAGCGATCTAGCTCCTCCCCCATCTTCTTTTTGGGGGTTGGTGGTGGGGGGGGGGGGGCGCATCTCTTGCGTCTCGTTCTAAAGAGGTTCCTCGTGACCCTCCTGCTTCTATCGATATTAAATCTCTCCTACCTCCCTCCACCTCTCCCTCCACCATCATCTCTCTCTCTCCACCATCATCTCTCTCCCTCCACCATCATCTCTCTCCCTCCACCATCATCTCTCTCCCTCCACCCCCGCCACCCTTCTCCTCCAACCACATGGATGTTTTGGGGGCAGATTTTTTTTATGCCGAAAATTGCCAGCCGATGGGATTTCAAAGTAACAGATTCTCTTTTATTGGCGGCATTAGCCGGTGCTAGGTTCCGCGGGTTGTGTTATGTTGTCGCTTTTGGGGTTGATTTAGCAATCGAGATTACGTTATGCTCCGTTTACTAGTATTCACAATTAGCGAAAATTCCACCGGAGGGGGAGAAGAAACTGAAACCAAGCTGGTTTTTTTCTTCTTCCTGTTCGTTCTATCTTCTTCATCGTTTTTTCGTTCTTCTCTTCTTCTTCTTCCTTTTTTTCCTCAATGTTTTTAATATTCTGCAACCAGCCTCGTTTATCTTTTTGATAGAGATGTTCCGCAGTCGAGCTTGAAATGAGACTGCATGTTTTGACGAACACAACTTCTCTGAGGTGTTCAAAGAAAGTAGGCAGTAATGAATCATTGCCAAGAGAGAAATTAAGAAGAATAAGAAGAAAAGTTTCTTGTTTGTTTATTTGTTTTGTTGCACTATGATCGTCTTCGCGCTTGGTTGTTCTGTGAAAGCTTATAATTGGGAATAATGTGCCGGAAACATTTGGTCCTACATATATGTGAGAATGATCACCCATGTTATAACTAGGCCATATCTTCACACGTGTGTATATTATGTAAATAAGGTAGGGTCAAACTACAGTCTGGCCGGTGTTACGAACTGAAACCTCTGCTGAACAATCCTTCTCATTGCGGTCGATGCGCATTCGCCAATCTTGGACTTAAAAAATGCGACCCTTTGACCGAGCGAACCATGGGTTAGGGTTAGGGTTAGGGTTAGGATTAGGGTTAGGGTTAGGATTAGGGTTAGGATTAGGGTTAGGGTAAGGGTTAGGGTTTGGTTGTTCACGACCTGATTAATCTCCCCATGTTAGCGCATGCGCATTGACCGCATTGAGAAGGATTGTTCAGGCAGAGGTTTCAGTTCGTGACACCGGGCCCTTAGAAGTAATTTTTCACCGCTCATGATGACCAAGTCACCGAAACAAACTTCATTCTTGAAACACTTTGTTGTTTCCTCTTTAAGAACTGTGAAAACGTGATGCTATAATTCTAGTCTTATTGTGGCGTCTTGGTTGCACTCCATTTCACTTGGGAAGAGAGGTTTAAGAAGACGCGTCTTCAATTTGGACACTCCGAATCTGTTTGGAAGAAGGCACGCAAGTACAGAATGTAGGTTAAACAGGTTTACATTTGTTTTTGTTTTTCTTCAGATATTGAAAATCTTGCCTTCGCTCGCATTTCAAAGTTAAAGAAAACAACTTGTGTAACCTGGTATCACACAGCAAGCCATGTAGTATTCTCTATTTGCTTGTCACAGACAGATATACACACACGCTCACCCCCCCCCCCCCCACACACACACCAAACCTCACACAGAGACCACATCAGACCATACCAAACCACAGTCAACTCCTCACTTCTCCACTAAAGGTAGACGACCCGCGCAAGAGTACCCTCCTATTTGTTTCCCCATTTCGTGCCCTTGACCCTATAACCATGACCGCATGTTTCGCAATTCAAGAAGAAAAGAGTTGGGTTTTTTTCTGGCATGAAGAGGGAAGACATCCATTTTGAAGAGGGAAGACATCCATTTTTCAAGGCTCCTCAGCTTCAATGCCATATGAAAACATGTTTTTCTCTCCCCAGTCATGAATTAGCAGTCTGGAAAACGACTGCTTGATAAATGGCCAAGGTGGTAGTCCTGCCCGAGCCTTGATATTAAAACAGGAACTCTTAGTACTGTCATTGTTATCTTATTTTTCCAAATATTCAGTCACAGCACTATTTTGGCATGCAAAAAGAAAAAAATTGCCCCTTTCGGTGTTATTCCCGCACCAAAGTTAGCAATGGATAAGAATTCTAACCACAAAAAAAGTGTGCTGTTCCTCAGTTTTGAGTCAAAATCAAAGCACAGGTCGCTGTTCGTGTGCATTTCACGTTGTGTCACTTAAAAATAAAAAATGGAAAATTCAGTTAACTTACTGCGCGGGTTGAACAACCTCAGCACGCTGCATTGATTGACGCCATTTCTAACGGAAAATGATGCGATCATTGACGTCATTACGAATGAAAAACGCTGCACTAATGACAAGCCTTTTCGATGGCACCCACGCCAACCTCACCATTTCCCAGAAAACAAAAGTCTCTTTAGAGGTTGGTACAAATCATAAAAAATGTCCAAAAGTGACAGCCATATTTTTCCCCAAGAGACGCATTTCGGTGGTTCTGAGATCAATACTTGACCGTGCTACTGACAGATCTTTAGAATGGGAAAGTGCGACGCCGCTTATATATATATGAACGGGCCACTAAACAGTACCAAAATGTGACGAAAAAAAAAAAGAATGACACACCGAGTATTTCTGACAAGCTGATACAGTGCACACACATACACCCTCACCCACAAAAAAGCAAAGAGTGAACTGACCAAACTACGACAGTTTGTTTGTTTGCTTAACGTCCAGCCGACCACGAAGGGCCATATCAGGGCGGTGGTGCTTTGACATATAACGTGCGCCACACACAAGACAGAAGTCGCAGCACAGGCTTCATGTCTCACCCAGTCACATTATTCTGACACCGGACCAACCAGTCCTAGCACTAACCCCATAATGCCAGACGCCAGGCGGAGCAGCCACTAGATTGCCAATTTTAAAGTCTTAGGTATGACCCGGCCGGGGTTCGAACCCACGACCTCCCGATCACGGGGCGGACGCCTTACCACTAGGCCAACCGTGAACTACTTCAGTAAGAAAGGGCCTCATCAAGTTCTGAATTTCATACCCCCCCCCCCCCCAAACAACACACTCAACCTTTCCCGTCAGACCTTCAGCAGCCTGGAGGCCGGAAGTGGCGACGTTAGCAGGTTGCAGGTGCTTAACGTTTGAGATACAAAAAGAATAAAACTCCGAAAGTGTACACGACAGTGTGTAGAAGTAGCATACTAGACCATCACTATAATGCGAATCGCGTGCAAAACTGAGTGGACTCTTAACGCGCATATTTGTATCACGTTGAGCTTTGGATGAGCTGATATGTGTTTTTATCCAATCTGTCCATGGCCTTGGACGGATCTTATCGAACAAGAACAATAATAAAACCTCTAAGAAGTGTGCACAAAAAGAATAAAGTAAATGTTCTAGTAGAGCACTAAATATTATGAAGCCTTAGCCTGATATAAGAACAGTGATTGGTCTGCACTGATGAGAGAGGCCATAATTCCAATGAATTAAGAACCCAAACAAGAAAGAAACCCTGTATACATCTGGCTCAAAATAATGTTTAAGGTCTGAACGTTTCACGTAGCCTATATTTGAGATATTTACAAATTCAAGTCCTTCGTTAATCGAACGATTTAAAATCCATTTTTTGTTTGTTTTTATTTTGCACGCACTGGGGTGTCAACATTAATTTCACTCTCGTGTTGTTACATGGCATCTGCCAAATTCCGTAGGCTTATGACGAAAAGGGTGCTTTCTTTTATGTTGAGTCACGTTTCTAGTAAACCTATCTTGCTTTTAAAAGAAAAGATAACAAAGCTAGATTTTGTTTGGGCAACAAGTTATTCGGATTTGCAACAAATTAGGACAACGCATTTTGTGACAAATTGCAACAGGCCATATGATGGCAGTTGCAGCAAGTGACTGCATGTTCATGCGACAAGCTATCCAGGATGTGCGACAGACAAAATACTTTGTGCCCAGCCCCTGACACTGTCTCGACGAAAGCTACACATGTCCTGAGCACTGCGTCACCAAGGAGACATGCCTTTGAACGACATTTTTTCATTGGACTATATGTTCCGGCCGATCGCTAGAGCTTTAACCTTTTTCTTGCAATATATTCACCTTCTGCGGCCGAAGGAAGTCTTGTAAACCGCCAGCGTTTCCTGGGAGAATTGTTTTTCTCCCTTGGAGACTTAAAGGCAAGAGGACGTGAAATTACCTGTATGTCGAAAATAGACCGACGTTATATATCGCTTATGACTGGCATACTAAAATGATTGCGTCGTGGAGAAAAATTAAAACTAGTGACACAGTCTTTAAAATGGTGACACGGTCTTCTTTCCCGTGACTTACATGCGAAGAAACTGAGGTAAAATAAATCGAAATAAATATACGTAGCTTGCTTCTATGATTTTGTTTTATTCACCATGTCTAGTTGAAGGCACAGTAAGCCTCCCGTAAACCATTACAGATACTGTCAGTCTTTTACACACAGTACAAACACCCTTTCATTTACACACTCACCGCTTTTGAACATCCTAGGTGTCCTCCGTAAAGAGCTATCAATTTTCAAAGAATTTATTTTTGCGTGGTTTATCTTACCCCTGAGCCATCGCGAACCCGTGTGATCCCGTGTGATCCAGTTTCCTTTTTTCACAATGTAGTCGTCAATTTGTGATTTCAATGGGACTCGCTGTAAGCTCATCTGCAATAGTACGTTATTGTGTACATCTGAATCTAAACGCAACAAACGGCTGCGATTCACACGAACTAGAGCGATGACAGTTGACTGTTCAGAGGAACGGGCGCTAGGCAGAACCGTCGCCTGCTACGAGAAAGAGGGTTTGCGTGACACGTTTCCGGGCTTTTTTTTTAATCAAATTTCAAAACTTCGAATTGTACTGATCTTGTCTTGATGAAAAAAGAATTCTTTTATGATTCAAGAATGTTTGTGTAACAAGCTGTCAATTTATTATCTAGATTTTAAAAGTTAGTTCAGCGCCAAAACGAGGCGCCTGATTTGCTGATCAGAGGGTCCACGAAAATAAATTCTTTGAAAATTGCTCGCTCTTTACGTAGGGCACCTAGGATGTTCTCAAGCGGTGAGTGTTTTTAAACGATAGGGTGTTTGTACTGTGTGTAAAAGTCTGACAGTATCTGTGATGGTGCCTTTAATGTGATGTGAACATCATGCTGATATTTCATCATCTTCATGCTGCTTGCACGTGAATAGTCCAGTCATGTCTAGTTCTTATTTGCAGCAGAGAAGTGATTGCTTTCTCAACTGAGATTATTTTCTCGAATATTTTATCAAGACTTCATTGATACATGCACATGAAAAGTGCAATCCTGTCCACTTCAAATTTGCAGAAGAGAAGCTTGATGTCTATCTCAACTGATATCATTACCTCGAACATTGTGTCCATATTTTAAAGACGCTACATTTTTGGGTATCAGCGCGAAAATCGAAAGTAGGAAATTAATTATATCGCGACTCATGACTGCTTTTGCCGAACGCATTGACACACATGAAAGGCAGAGGTTGTCATTGTTACTTTTGGGGGAGTCTGTTTTATAATACCCCCGCCCTGTAACCCCCTCGCCCCCCCTACCCCCCGCCAAAAAAATGCCCTTCAAGGTCAACATGTAGGGAGAGAGAGAACAAAAGAGAAAGTCCACAGCGTACGCACAGTGGCCTGATTGATAGAGAGCGGAGGGTAAGGCAGTGAACTTCGGTCCGTCATTGGACATTGATTAGTCACTTGACTGCTCCGCCGAGTTTCTGTTGCCTTTCCGTCGCTTGGCTTACGTGAACGTTGCGAAACTTCCGGAGGGGCGAGCAGGTTCCTTGAAAATCTTTTCTTGCTTTATGCATTTACCGGTTTGCGAGACCGCTTTCGAGCTCGATCGACTGGAAACTGAAGTTTTTGATGTCGTCAGTTTTGACCGAGTGGCTTTATTGAAATGACATGCACCTAAGAGGGCAAAGAGTACATATTAATTATATGTAATCCCTTTAGGCGCTTGCACTTTCTCCAGGGCTTCGATGCTTTTAAGATCTCCTGAGAGGTCTGTGTTAAACTATATGTTTGTACTCCCGTTTCTTGAGAGGTTTTGAACACCCAGAAATTTGCATAAATTTGAATATCAGCTTAACAACATGTTCATGAAATGAGAGGCTTGCACTCAAGTGGAAGAGAGAGACAAAAAACAAAGATACATGCATATGGACCGTCTTTCATTTCAAGTCTTTCTGTTTGCTTTTCAGATAAGAAGCAGAGAGATAGAGAGAAAGATAACAAAAACAGATAGGTAAAGAGAGAGAGAGAGAGAGAGAGAGAGAGAGAGAGAGAGAGAGAGAGAGAGAGAGAGAGAGAGAGAGAGAGAGAGAGAGAGAGAGAGAGAGAGAGAGAGAGAGAGAGAGCCAGACTAAATTCAGAACATTAAATGTAGCCTACTAGTTATTGATTTATTGTAAAGATAAATGCTGTGAAACCAGCTGAAAACACATCGTAAAAGGGATCTCGTATAATACACTAGTGTATCTGACTGAAGAAAGTGCCATACATAATTATGGTCAGCAGTTTGAAAAATGTTGTGTTTTTTATGCTTTACCTTAATTCTAGTTGATTTTCTTTTCCCGAAGACTGAATAAAGCGTTACGGTCAGCGTCTGATCGGATTACAATTGCCAAAGACTTTTCGACCCAAATAGGGAGAAGAAAAAGACACGCAGACAGACAAAGACACAAACGCAAGGCATAGAGTGACTATACTGCAAGATCACAGTGACAGCACCGAGACGCAGAAAAGACAAGACGCAAAGGGATGAACTGCTCCCAATATGGCTGGTCCCTGTCAGTCCATCTCCCTCCGCGCTCAACTCTCTGCACCGCTGATCCACTTTCTCGGGATCAAATTTGAACTGTTTTAGATTGTGGCGAATATTCTGAGGTCTTCGACCTGCTTCCGATTGTTCGGAACGCTTCGACCCAGCTAGACTTGTTTAGATTGCAGTTAATGTTCAGAGGTCCTATTCAGACGGTTTCAGATTAGAGTCGTTGTTTTGTTTTTCGAAGCGCTTATACTGTTGCAGATTGCAGTGATTGTTCTGCGGTTTTCAGACTTTAAACTATTCCAGATTGCAGCGAATGTTCATATGTGTTTAGACTGGTAAACACGACTAAAGTCAATGCTCGGAGGTCTTCAGCTGTTGAACTATTTCAGAATGCAGCGAATGATCATTGGTCTTCAGACGGTTTCAGATTCCAGTCGACGGTCAGAGGTCTTCATAGGCGCTATCAGATTACAGTCAACGTTCGGGCCACTCCTTCAGACTCTTTTAGGTTACGGTCAATGTTTCGGAGCGTTTCTTCTGACTGTTTTAGATTGCAATCTTCGGAGCACTTCGACCAGATTGTTTCAGACTCCAGTCAAAGTTTAGAGCATTCTCACACAGTCTTAGCCAGACAATTTCGCAGTCCCTTGTGGACTTGCGTGGACTGTAACCTAGTCGGCTAAAACTGCACTGTCAATACAGATTGCCAATCTGTTGAATCGAAATAGAAACTTCAACGACTTGGGAGAAGTAGATCGAGACAGTACTGAGTCTTACTGACCTAATTCTGGCATTATAAGTTCAGACTGTCTTGAAGTATCAGTTTGTCAGAGAGCTGGTTTATTTTTACTTCTGAAATTGCAGTCACAAGTTCAAATGTAGGTGTGGGGTGCGGATCAACGCCGAAAACTGCGCGGAAAGCATTCAGTTTTATTGTCCTAAAGTACTGCGGACTTCCTGGCAGCCACTGGTCTGAGGATTTAGCACGGCCATCAACATCGAACGCAGAAGAAGAAGAAGAATTGTCCTAAAGTATGCAGTTGAGGTCAATATGGGTTTGGGCAATCCAGACAAAGCTTTTAAACTGATTAAGTTGCTGACACCAACATTTGCTGCAGACAATGCGCTTCATCTGTCCAAACCGGCAAAATGTCTGTCTATTTGGAATGTTTCAATTAACTCATGTAATACATATGTTCAGCGTTTATGCCGTATTTACTCTTAATCTAAAAAAAATTATTTAACCATTCTCTGATGTTAGAAAAAAAGGAGGCTGGAGCGACACACTTGTGGCTCTCATCAAACGATTTAGCGAAATAATTAACCATTCCCTGATGTTAGAAAAAAAAGTAGGCTTGAGCAAAACACTTTTGGCTCTCATCAAACGATTAAGCACAAACACTAATTCCCAAAAAAGTTTCAAGACCCACGCTCAAAAATGACACGTGAAAGAAAAAGACGTGACCCTCCGATCCACCAATTCCAGACGCTACCCCACGCGGTAAGCAAGAGGAACGGCTGGCAAAAGGCCCGCCAAAAGGACATGGCATGAGCCACTCTTGAGCCAAAGGTCACATGCTCTTTGACATCACTTTTCGACCTTTTCAGCAACAGGATCTGTAAGCCGAGCAGGCTTCCCTGTATCGGGACAATAGCTTCTGACAGTACGGGGCGTGACTGGTTTATTCATCTCGTCATGTACTTGGGTACGGTACTGCGGACTCAATAGCTTTGGTGTTGAGTCGAGCGTTTGAAAATGCCTGAGCCTGAAGGCGGGTGTAACTTACACCTCTTGGTATCAGTCTGCCTTGGAGATGAGGACGACAGTTGGCCAGATGGCCAGAATAGCGCGCTGCATTTTCCTGCATAGAACTAAGGCGCGTCTGCCGCGACGGTGCCTGAGCTAAACATTGGTGGACACTGCTCACAGCCCGCCACACGGCACTGTAAACATTCCCCGTCCCTTCACCTCTCTCGCCACCATCCGCCCTACCCTTGGTCTCATGCCTGTATGCCATGTCTGTATTACGGTACTTTTGCGGAGGAGGATGTTTTATAGGGACTTGATGAGCGAATTTGTATTATCTGTTTTTCCTGATGAGGGCTTTTCTTTTAGCATGTTTTTTTTAACGTCATAGCTTAAGCGTACTGTACCATGCCTGTATTGCTTTTGCGGAGAAGGAAGTATTATGTGGACTTGATCGTGGTTATGGGCAAAATTGTGTCGTAAGTTTTCCCAGTTTTAGATATTTCTAACAGTATTCGTTTTTTCATGACACGATTTTTTTCTTCAGATGGGGATATCCGTGAAAGTTTCAGTTCCTTGTTTTATTGATTGATGATTGATTGATTGATTGATTGATTGATTGATTGATTGATTGATTGATTCATTGATTGCGTTTTTAATTCTTTTATCTATATATTTTGTTGCGGCGGAGGAGGTTCTATGGGGACTTTTAATGAGCTATTTGCAAATTTGCGTCATAGGTTTTTCCAGATCAGGAATTTCTTACAGTATGAGTTTCTTTTTATTACTGTTTAAAAAAAAGTACATTTCTTCCGCAGATGCAGATATCTCTGAAAGTGCCAATACTTAGTTTCAGTTTCATAGCGTAGACTGCCATTCGTGTGGAGAAAAGAACAACTGTGGAGAATTGTCTTCTCATGATTTCGAAATAGTGTGTGGTTCTCAGGTGGTTGTTTTCTCTAAGAGGAAAAGAAACTTGCAAAGTTATATTCTGAAGTAATATTTGTTATTATTGGTAATAATTTTGTTTTGTAGATGTTATTTTGTTTATATTCTGCATTGTTGTATAGGCATTTATGTTGTTGAAACATGGGATTTAGTTACAACCTATGGGTTTTACTGTGGCGATGTTAAAACATGTGTCAACTATTGAATATAAACGAAATGTTGTGCTTTAATCGATTCTCCTTTATATATTTGTCTTCACTCATAAAGGTCGGACAGTTTTTTCTTAGCGCAGATGTACTGATCAGATTTGGTTTGTATTTAAAGTTAGAGTCTGTGTAACTAAAAGCATAGGCTGTGAGTTAGAAGACTGATTTTGTAGGCAACGAGAACTTAAACACGTCATTGTTCAGGTAGCTTTACATGCCGAATACTGTCTCCACGTTCACTTTTACGTCCTCTCTGTCCCTGCTCATACCCGCCCCCTCCCCTTTAACCCCCCCCCCCCCACAAACACAATCCCATTCTCTTCATTGTCATCCGTGGTCCCCAGCACCACCACCCCCCTTCCCCCACCCCGTCTCCTGGAGCTGTGCACACGTTGTAATTTTCTGAAGAATGCGCACACTCCCAATGACCCATCCGAAGTCCAAAGCTGTTGATTTCATTAAGGTGGGACGGGTCCCTACGGGGACCTAAGGGGAAGTGTGAAAAAGAAGAACCCAATTCAATTGTTTGCCCCGAGATCGGCGAGGTGTCTCTTGTCCTCGGCGTTGGTCAAATCCTATCGAAGGACCGGACCCGGTTTCATCAAAGTTCTTCAATGCGACCCAAGATCCACTAAAAGCCCAACCCCGATAGAACTCGCCTCCACCAGTTGCTGCACCTCTGTGGATGCTGTTTCTTTCTAGCTGACCTTTATTTGTCCTTGATGACAAGGAAAAAACAGACTCGGCCCTCGGGGGCTTTTCTGCGAGATTTGGTTTTCCCATTTATGAAAATCCTTCATTTGGACGAGCGTGAAAGACAGAAAAAGAAAAAGAAAAAAAGTGTTCTTCAGTTTTTCATGCGCCTGCATGTGGCGACGCTGGAGCAAACACTCCAAGACAGCAAACAGGCGCGCAGGAATAGGGAAGAAAAGAAGGACACACACGGGCACACACAGGGGCACACACACACACTCACACACACACACACACACACACACACACACACACACACACACAGCAAAAGATAGAGAAAGAAGGTGAAGAGGTGCGAAGAGAACAAGTAGTGGACGAATGGGAGGTTCTGTGGGAAGATGAGAAAAAGAAGCCTCTCTCAGCTGACTCAAGAATGAAGGAAAAGGGGCAAGAGCAAAGTCTTAATGGAAAAACAAGCACGGGGACTGGACGCCTTTGAAGCTATTGACGACGTTCCAAGTGTTCATCTTTTCCCGGTCCGATTCGGGTCCGTCTCTGACACTCGCAGTCGCCATTTCCATTGGGAGGTTATCAAGGCAATTCCCCGCGCCCGGGCAAGAAAACCGCATTACGTTGACCAAATCGAATTTGAGATAAAAGAGTGAAAATTATGGTTAAAATAGCGCAGAGGCGGCAAGAAAAAAAAACTGGGATACTCTCACTACCCCTCTATCTCTCTCTCTTTCGATTCTATATGTGTTTAAGAACTCACATGGATGAGAGAGAGAGAGAGAGAGAGAGAGAGAGAGAGAGAAGAGAGAGAGAGAGAGAGAGAGAGAGAGAGAGAGAGAGAGAGAGAGAGAGAGAGAGAGAGAGAGAGAGAGAGAGAGAGAGAGAGTCAATAACTGTGACCGAGTTTTGATTACAATCTGAAAATATGAAACTTAAATTTAAGAAATGCCATTTCACACACTCACATGAAAACCCACACAAAAGAAACAAGCAAACCCATAGAATAAATTGGTCAGCTGCAGCCCAAAGAAGCCCGCTCTGTATTTGTTGAACTATGCCGTATGGAAAAAAGGGTCGGAGCGCGTGGAAGAGATTGGGACGGTTTTGACAGTGAGTATAGTCGGGCTGTGAAGCCAGTGGTGGATGTTTCAAATAATTTATTTAAAAAAATCAAAGTAATTTTTTTTTGAGATAAAAGAAGAACATTTGTTGAGGACGATTGGTGCTATCTTCTGCTAAAATGACTTGTTTCCAACCTTTGCCGTTTGAGCCATGTACACGGTGTGTTTTCTCTCAACTCAACAGAAAAAATCGTTTTAATTTATACCCGATAAGAAACCCACCCTCTCGTCATATCTTAAGATATTCGTTTCAACTCCCGTGCTTCTTAAAACTGTTACGCTCATTGGACAGAACCTGACCCAGGAATGCAGTGAAACAGAACGTGTGTGAGAAACTTGCACACGCGGCACACTGGGCTAGGTGGAGAGGTCAGTGTTGGTGTATCACTGAGGTTTCTTTCTGGTTGACATAAAGCCTTCTTTGTCGTATCAATAAACAATTTACCTGGGTAGAACAAAAGTAAATAACAAGAGCTTTCTATAGTTTTAACACAGGACAGTACTAACTGTCTTGAACTAGTTTTCTTCTTCAGCGTTATATCAAAGTTACACTGATTCTTTTCAAAATAATTTAAAACGTCTGACACTGGCCCTTCAGCCAGACTATACAAAAGATTTAATTCATTTCAAGCGTTCATCATATTTCTTCAAACATGCATGAATTTTTTCCCGTTAACCAAAGACCAGCGCAGGGGCGGGTTTCATGGTCCAGAAACACAGTCGGCCTACTGCAGTTGAACGAGTGAAATGCTAAACCCACGAAATCGGGTTCCATGAAAAAGATTTCAGTCGACCGAATGTGCCTCTTCACACGGTGTGATGCCGGATTACAGAGCTACTCTCCCCAAGCACCGCCTTCGGACAACACTACATTCGGGTGACGAAGCGGTGGTCCGACTGTCAGTGTGACCACCGCGAGTCCATGAAACCGGCTTCAAGTCTTTACATGGGATTTATGCATCCTGCCCTGGGCAATGCACACAGACATCAACAGCCTGGCTGCTTCCTGGGCAGAGAAAGGACTGTATGCTGAATTTAGTTTACAGACTGACACAGTTGTCAGTTAAACATTTAGCTCAGCGAAAAGAATTCGATCATGCACAGAAAAAAAGCCAAGTTGTACATTTTGGAATCATGTCCAAGTGGATGCTCCTATCCCAGGTTTAAAAGTCTGGAAGGATCTGTAGCTGTGCACACTATATGTGACCCTCCACAACGAAATGAGTCGCATGTCACCTCGCGCGGTTCTGCGCTAAGTCCGGGGAGTGTCTGGTAACAGTGTGAAGATCACCTTAGTCACAGGCTTATAACTCAAACAGTTTTCGCTCTTTTCTAAAACGGTTTTCACCACTGGATAGAGCATAACAAACTCTTTAGGAAAATGTAAAAATATGAAAATCATGCAAAGGTGACATGCGACTCATTCCGTGGTGGAGGGTCACATATATACAATTCACAAAGGAAGAAAAGCACCTTCATTCCGCAAGGTCTCAATGATTTGGGTGAACACGCAATGGCATCACTTTCAAAATGCAGATTGAAGTTTTGCTTGGGTTCAAGTAGATTGCATGCAATGCTTGAAATTGAGTTTCGTGAAGTTCGTGTGCGGGTCAAGCACTTGAAATTGATTATCTAAAAAACAAACAAGTCGCGTAAGGCGAAATTACTACATTTAGTCAAGCTGTGGAACTTACAGAATGAAACTGAACGTAGTCCGCCGCTAGTGCAAAAGGCAGTGAAAGTGACGAGCCTGTTTGGCGCGGTAGCGGTTGCGCTGTGCTTCATAAGCACGCTTTACTGTACCTCTCTTCGTTTTAACTTTCTGAGCGTGTTTTTAATTCAAACATATCATATCTATATGTTTTTGGAATCAGGAACCGACAAGGAATAAGATGAAAGTGTTTTTAAATTGATTTCGAAAATTTAATTTTGATCATAATTTTTATATTTTTAATTTTCAGAGCTTGTTTTTAATCCAAATATAACATATTTATATGTTTTTGGAATCAGGAAATGATGAAGAATAAGATGAACGTAAATTTGGATCGTTTTATATATTTTTTTTTTTTACAATTTTCAGATTTTTAATGACCAAAGTCATTAATTAATTTTTAAGCCACCAAGCTGAAATGCAATACCGAAGTCCGGCCTTTGTCGAAGATTGCTTGGCCAAAATTTCAATCAATTTGATTGAAAAATGAGGGTGTGACAGTGCCGCCTCAACTTTTACAAAAAGCCGGATATGACGTCATCAAAGACATTTATCGAAAAAAAGAAAATAAAGATCGGTCCAGTAGTTTAGTCTGAATCGCTCTGTAAAATTTCATAAAGATCGGTCCAGTAGTTTAGTCTGAATCGCTCTACACACACACACACACACACGCACAGACAGACAGACAGACTGACACACACACACACACACATACACCACGACCCTCGTCTCGATTCACCCTCTATGTTAAAACATTTAGTCAAAACTTGACTAAATGTAAAACAAGTCGCATAAGGCGAAAATACAACATTTAGTCAAGCTGTTTGTTTTTTTACAATTTTCAGATTTTTAATGACCAAAGTCATTAATTAATTTTTAAGCCACCAAGCTGAAATGCAATACCGAAGTCCGGCCTTCGTCAAAGATTGCTTGGCCAAAATTTCAATCAATTTGATTGAAAAATGAGGGTGTGACAGTGCCGCCTCAACTTTTACAAAAAGCCGGATATGACGTCATGAAAGGTATTTATCGAAAAAAAGAAAAAAACATCCGGGGATATCATTCCCAGGAACTCTCATGTAAAATGTCATAAAGATCGGTCCAGTAGTTTGGTCTGAATCGCTCTACACACACACGCACAGACAGACAGACAGACAGACAGACAGACAGACACACACACACATACACCACGACCCTCGTCTCGATTCCCCCTCTATGTTAAAACATTTAGTCAAAACTTGACTAAATGTAAACAAGTCGCGTAAGGCGAAAATACAACATTTAGTCAAGTAGCTGTCGAACTCACAGAATGAAACTGAACGCAATGCAACGCAGCAAGACCGTATACTCGTAGCATCGTCAGTCCACCGCTCATGGCAAAGGCAGTGAAATTGACAAGAAGAGCGGGGTAGTAGTTGCGCTGAGAAGGATAGCACGCTTTTCTGTACCTCTCTTCGTTTTAACTTTCTGAGCGTGTTTTCAATCCAAACATATCATATCTATATGTTTTTGGAATCAGGAACCGACAAGGAATAAGATGAAAGTGTTTTTAAATTGATTTCGAAAATTTAATTTTGATCATAATTTTTATATGTTTAATTTTCAGAGCTTGTTTTTAATCCAAATATAACATATTTATATGTTTTTGGAATGAGAAAATGATGGAAAATAAGATGAACGTAAATTTGGATCGTTTTATAAAAATTTTTTTTTTTTTACAATTTTCAGATTTTTAATGACCAAAGTCATTAATTAATTTTTAAGCCACCAAGCTGAAATGCAATACCGAAGTCCGGGCTTCGTCGGAGATTACTTGACGAAAATTTCAACCAATTTGGTTGAAAAATGAGAGCGTGACAGTGCCGCCTCAACTTTCACGAAAAGCCGGATATGACGTCATCAAAGACATTTATCAAAAAAATGAAAAAACCGTCTGAGGATATCATACCCAGGAACTCTCATGTCAAATTTCATAAAGATCGGTCCAGCAGTTTAGTCTGAATCGCTCTACACACACACAGAGAGACAGACAGACAGACAGACACACATACACCACGACCCTCGTCTCGATTCCCCCTCCTATGTTAAAACATTTAGTCAAAACTTGACTAAATGTAAAAAGGAAATATACAAAAGCAGCATTTCACGTAATCAAATCAAAAGTATATACATGGTATTACACTGACGTGGTCGTTGAGCGTAACAATTTTTGACAGATGCCTGCTAATAAGGTCAGCATACAGGCACACTCACACACGCACACACACACACAAACACATTACGTTGACCAAATCGAATTTGAGATAAAAGAGTAAAAATTAGGGTTAAAATAGCGCAGAGGCGGCAAGAAAAAAACCTGGGATACTCTCACTACCCCTCTCTCTCTCTCTCTTTCGATTCTATATGTGTTGAAGAACTCACATAGATGAGAGGGAGAGAGAGAGAGAGAGAGAGAGAGAGAGAGAGAGAGAGAGAGAGAGAGAGAGAGAGAGAGAGAGAGAGAGAGAGAGAGAGAGAGATGGCTGCTAGAGGACGCATATTACAGCAATCCTGACAACAGTCATAACTTCTAATGACAAAGAGACCAAAATCCGACTTTGGTTACTATATGATCCAAACAACCATTACGCGACTACAAAAACATGGGCATAAAAAGCAAACAAACCGAAACACTTGGGTTTTCCCGGGGTCTTTTGCGCCTTTGTTTTCGCACAAAACGCAGATGTCAGTCACAATTCTTTCACATTGCAATTTGATTTTAATTCTTATAAATGCTATTTTCTACTATCTTTCGTCTGCAATGCGCGTAGAACATGTCAAAATTCGTTTAGATTGTCATAAGGTTTGGGTTTTCCAAGGTTCGTTTGCACTATCCTTTCTGCACTTTAACTACAAAAAATCTCACCATTCTTTCAAATTGCTATTCAGCCTTTCAAGTAAAATGCAGGCGTGTAATCATACATGTCATCAACTTTGCACCTTTCCGAAAACTCTGTTAATCCATCCATTTAATTTTATTTCACCTTCACTCACGAATACAGCGTGCAGGGCCTTCCGTTTTTCTTTGTTTCGCATTTCCTTTTTGCATAGAAATCAACATCGATTTCCCCCTTTTGAATATATCAACAACAGTTCGCCACCGCATATAAAGGTTGTGTTTGTGCACTGTTTTGGGGGAACTGTGCTTCGGCGTCAGTAAGCCATCCGTGTGATACGCAATTATATCCACCGCTCCTCATTTGCATGATCAGTAGCCCAGACTAATACTGCAAGGCCAGGGTCGCAGACGACACATGAGACGGACCGCGTCAGTCCGTCAGAGTAGGTAGGAAGGGAAAAGGAGGAAAATTGAAATGTTTAGGTCTGAGAATAGGAGCGGTGGCTGTTATTAAGTGCAACGAGCCGTGGCGAAAAGATAACGAATTCATCGTGTGCATCTGCTAGGTGACGGACGACTGTCAGGGAGGTGGCAGACGATCGATTGCTTTCGGCTTTGTACTTCTCTCCCCTTTCCCTTCTTTGCTGTCCATCGGTTTTTCCCTTTCCGACTTTCCCAGCCAACCAGACGTTCTCTTACAGTCAGTTCAGAGCGGGCCAAAGACAGAATTCCGGATTTTTTTCAAACCGTTTTTACTGAGGTGAAGATGGTCTGCGCCGCTGTCCGCGAAGAACACCCGTCTGTGAATCGATTAGCCACTGGTCTTTTTCCTAGCGAAGCGGCACAAAGAAGTTTTCACTGGGCCGGGACAGTGACACAATTTACATTCTAAAAAGCCGTCAATCACCGTGTTCTTAAAAGTCCGCAAAAGTCCCCCCGTAGGCTAGCTGGTAGTGGAAAACGTTTTTGGAATCTCAATCCAGGAACTGTACACATGGAGGATCTTACACGTACGGCAAGAGCAAATCACTCGAACGGCTGTGGGCGCTGAGTTACGAGAGTTGTCCTTCGGTGCAGAAAGGTGGAAGACAGAGGGAATTAAATTGCTTGAATATCAAGGCTAACTTAATAAGGTTTAAAAAAAAATTGTAAATATAAATGTGCCTGAACTGAAAAATACAAACTGAAATGGTAGTAAGGAAAGAAAGTGAACTGGAGAATATTCGAAAAACCTGCAGACAGTTCACTAGGCGATATCCCAAGGCGAATGCTTAGTTGATTGGCAAAGACTTTTTTTCTCTCTTTGAAATGATAGCAGAAAAAATGAACGGGAAAAATTAGATTATTCTTAAAGTTTGTCGAGGCAAATGTCTTTCCAGTGTGCTTACTCGGTATGCTGGTAAGCATATCTCGTTTTTACATTTAGTCAAGTTTTGACTAAATGTTTTAACGTAGAGGGGGGAATCGAGACGAGGGCGTGGTGTATGTGTGTGTGTGTGTGTGTGTGTGTGTGTGTGTGTGTGTAGAGCGATTCAGAGAAAACCAATGGACCGATCTTCATGAAACTTGACATGAGAGATCCTGAGTATGGTATCTCCAGACGTTTTTTCATTTTTTTGATAAATGTCTTTGATGACGTCATATCCGGCTTTTCGTGAAAGTTGAGGCGGCACTGTCACGCTCTCATTTTTCAACCAAATTGGTTGAAATTTTGGTCAAGTAATCTTCGACGACGCCCGGACTTTGGTATTGCATTTCAGCTTGAAGGCTTAAACATTAATTAATGAGTTTGCTCATTAAAGTTGTCATTAAAATCGATTTTTCGCAAACAGATTTAAAATTGATTGCATCACGGTATTCTTCATCACATTCTGAATCTAAAAATATATACATATGTCATGTTTACTCTTAAAATGTGATCACAATTAACGAAAATAGATTAATTAATCTTACGATTAAAATTTAAGAAATCGATCCAAAAATGATTTCATCTTATTCTTTATCGTTTCCTGATTCCAAAAACATATAGATATGATAGGTTGTACTCAAAACAAGCTCAGAAAGTTAACACGAATACAGAAAAGCGCGCTTTCCTGCTTAGCACAATACGCTACCGCGCTATTCTGGCGTGTGCATATCACTGCGTTTTGCACGTGGGAGGTGAGCGATTTCCTTCTCGCGGGGATTGACGAAGCTGTAGGGCCTACTGTCTTGGTGAAAAAAATACAGTGCGTTCAGTTTCATTCCGTGAGTTGGACAGCTTGACTAAATGTAGTAATTTCGCCTTACGCGACTTGTTTTTCTCTCTCTGATTGGGATGGAGGATGTGTGTGTGTGTGTGTGTGCGTGTGTGTGCGTGTGTGTGTGTGTGTGTATGTGTGTGTGTGTGTGTGTGTGTGTGTGTATGTGTGTGTGTGTGTATGTGTATGTGTGGAGGTGCTGTCTGGTGTGTGGATTCGGTGCGAATAGATCACGCAACAGAAAAAAAGTTGATGTTCAGTTTCACTACTCGGCGTGAAACACCTCATTAGTAGTAACTACCATCAAAGATCTTGTACGCTAGCGTACAAGATCTTTGCTACCATAACACACCCAGGCACCCACTATTCAGAAAGGCCAGGCTCCCGAACAACACCATGTACAGTCTCTGACCTCATCTGCCCTGCTAAAGTGTTTTTCCGCCAGGCTATCAATCACTCATTCCATCACGAGCTGTCTTTTCACGCCTCTGACATGCTTTGCAAACAGACAGCAGATGACACGGCCACTGATACAGTCTCCCAGAGGCCTCAGTAAAACAGTCACTATTCCAGACCAACAGAATAATAGAAAAACACAAAGGCATTGTGTTTTTCAAGGCGTGATGATCTTCTCACAGCAATGTCGAGTTTTTCCCTTTCTGCTTTTGCCGTTTTTGGTGTGTGTTTTGATTCATTTTTTTCTCGTCTTGTTTTTGAGATTGTGCGATTCTCATGGGTAGACACTGCCCTTTTTGTTTAAACAACAACAGCAACAACAACTGTTTTTTGATATTTTTTTAAAAGATGTTTTTTAGAGCTGAGGCGTGTTTTAGTCATCTGTTGCTTGTCAGCCGCAAACACATTATTTTTCTTCACTTTCCATTGGCTGTATAGCCTACGCAGTTTTGTCTAGAGCTTGCATGGATCAGTTTCAGTGTTCCTTGAATTCTGAAAGAGTTTGACATAAGTCTAGTACAAGTCAGAAATAAGAGGGAAGATTGCTGATCTTTCTGACAAGACACAGGGGATAAATTACTAATCGTATGCAGACAGACAAGCATAACAAAAAGCATTGTAACGATCAAATGACCACGGATTTATTATAGAAGGATGGAAAGCATGGCAATTTAATGGTCGTTTTTTAACGACTAAAAGCAAAGTGACGGTAATGAAAGGGTTTTTTTTTTCTTCAACATTTTTTATTCAGGCATGCATGAATTAATTGTCAAACAATTCAAGGTACATAAATATTTGACAAAACAACATGATACATAATTTATATGGCAGCTAATAATGCATTATATGGAGCCCATTTAAGGGTAAACTGATATTGTTTCATATGAATACTGTAAACATATTGGTCAATTTTATGTAGATAAGATAATTCTTTCAAAAATACACGTAAACATGGTCTGATGTTATTGATTCTACATTTATTCTACATTCTACATTAAAAAATTTAGCGTTCAAGAGTATGAAATCAAAGCCTTGATCTGTCTTTATGTTACTGTCAAAACCAAAAAGTATCAAGTTATCAGTAAGGTTTAGTCTAATACAGTTGTCACATTTCCTTTTTAGAAATTGTTCAAACTCAGCCCAAAAGGTTCTGACATGTTGGCACTTGGATAAGTAATGGTAAATCGAATCTTTTTCAACTTTGCAAAAATTACATAAATTACTATTAACAACTTTCATTTCCTTAAGGACTGAGTTTGTTACAAGTATTCGGTTATTTATTTTTTATCTGAAACCACTTCAATTTTGTTTCTTGAATTTTCCTAGTAACGTTAAATATTTTTGGCCATTCAACTGGTGTTTGTGTTAGTATTTTTTCAATGAAAGGGTTTTTGTTTAAAAGAGGGCAATTAGCATGAGGAAATGGTTAGTTTAGGAGAGGAAGATCTGTAGGTCTCATTATCAGTGTGAGAAAGATGTGCTGAGTAGACACGTGCATTTTGTTATAAACATTTCGACTAATGACCTTCGTTGAGTTATTACCCTGCAATCTCAGTCGATGGGAAGATTACCGATTAGCTACTAATTGCATTCAGGTAAACAGACAACAATAATCATGGTTAAAGTGAACGGATCACATACTTTGTTTTGAAAGACGGAGAGAATGGTGATGAAATAGTTTGTTCTGAACGATTGAAAGCAACGCAATGACAATGAAAATGTTAGCTTAGGGGCTCCGCTCACATATGTAACTTCAGCAGGACCGACACTGCAGCTTATCCCAGCCCGCTACACGTTGCATGAAAGGAAAACAGGCCAAGTACTCGTCATAATCCCTATCGCGGCATAAATAATATGCAGTGCGTCGTCTGTGCCGCTGAAACTGCGCAGGTATATTCTGCCCATTAGAAGAAGGAGACCTACAGTCCTCTTCATCAGTGTGGGAAACTTATTTTGTGTGGTGAGTACACTGACACGTGCATATTGTTATAACTTGAACACGTTGACTAATGAGCTTCGCTGAGTTATTACCCTGCGATCTCAGCAGGGCAGAAGGGCAGACCATATCGGAACCATGCTGATGTTTATGTGCAACGAACAAGACGTCAATAACCACTTCCGGTTAGAAGGCAAATGAAACTTTGTTAACAGTGCGCCACCTGTGCCATATGTATTCTGCAGGGTCACCACATTTTGAGTGACCTTTTGACAGTTTATTAACATTGGAGGTGGTGGTTGGAAGGAAATTTGAGAAACTCTGTTAACCTAAAATTGTGTTAATCCAAAAAGAAATGTCAATACAAACGTATAAACGCAAAAAACGCTTAGAAAAGTTTCATCCTGCCAAAAATGAGACGGATGATATTATCTACGATAGCATGAAATGGAATATAAAATAGAACAGACAAAATAGAAAAGGGTATCGGGAGGGGTTGGAGTCAAGCAGTCCTCCTTTTTCAACGGGGCACTGACTGGTCGAAAAATGATACAGAAAAAGAGTATGTAAAAAACAAAAAGAGTTGTGAAAGTAAGAGAATTCCAAAATGTCCACAGAGAAAAATAGTTACACCCCTGAGTGGTGATAGTGAGGACAGGACATGCGAAACGGCGTGACATCAGAGTGCTTGTTGGGACTGGGAGGGTTTTGTCCACAAAGAGGAAGAATCGGACACATCATCATTCCACTCGACTGCAGGAAGAATCCTCATTCCCTTCCCAACCGCCCACCCCCCCCCCCCCTTCTTAGTTTCTTCTTCTTTCCAACACAAATAGATATGCTACGCTCCGACAGAGTTGTCGCGCCTCCATTCCTCTGGAAGGAGGCACAACCCCACAACCCCCCCCCCCTACTTCCCCGTCCCCCAAGGTCCCTCCCCCCTTCTTTTTCTTCTCTTGAAGAGAAATGGATAAAATATGCAATTCTCTGACAGAGTTGTCGCGCCTATCATCCTTCCAACGTCCCATCTTCTGAATTTTCAACTCTTGCAATTCAGAAAGGCGTTTTTTTTGGTTTATTTATTTTTGTTCTTTGTAGGATGTTAAGAAATGATTTTTGGATGGTTCTTGATCGTGTTCGATAACTCGGCTGACGTGATGACATGCTAGTGTCGGTAACACACCCAGCAAAAGCTTAACCAGCTGAAGGGAAAAACATCTCGATTTTTTTTAAACAGCTCATGGAGCGGAAAGACAGAGATCAATCCTTCGACCGAAAGTGCAAAACTGAATTATGCAAAATGAAGACAATCCTGTGAGGAATGATTAACTAAGAGCACGCATGGTAAGTGAAAGGTTTCCCCGTTGTTGTTTTTTTCCTTTGTGTGCGTGAAACATTTTATTGATGCGAACAGGATCAAGATAAAAAGAACGTTGGGGCCATCGGTAAGCGAGGGTTTATGTGCTCAATCAAATGACTTCAACTATTTTTTAAATGTTCAAGCGACCTTAAGATGATTAGTTACGGTAACTTGCTAATTTTGGTATGGTTACTTACCATTGCTTTGTGCTGAAGATCGTGTTCCGAGAGCTCATCAAATTAGCAGCAGCAAGAGCAGCAAGAACAAAAATAACAAGAACAAGAGCAACATAAACAACGAAAAGAAGAAGAAGAACAACAACAACAGCAACAACAACAACAACAGCAACAACAACAACAGCAACAGCCACAGCAGCAGCCGCAACAGCAGCCGCAGAAAAAACAACGACACCACCACAACCACCACCAACAACAGCAGCAGCGACGACCAAAAGTAACTGATGTCTAACACTCAAACTCTCACATTCCGTTGTATGTCAGGCCAGCATACAACTGTGAAGCGCAACAGAGCGAGCGTGAAAAGCGTAAGCAGGTCAGTTGAAATGGATTGGGCGGGTTGGATGCAGTGTTATTTCAAGCAGCCCAAGCCAGGATTGATGGAGATAACTCACAAGTGAAAAAGACGTCCTATTGACAAGCGGAAATTGATAGCGGTAACCACAATGCAACGGGGCAACCGGAAGCGGAATTCGGTGTCACGTCATCGGCACGCACGAACCATGATGGCGGCTTACAGTTGCGCGCAGACGGCTTTGCTATTGTTAGCAGAATGTAATATCGACAAACTGATCTGTTGACAATGTGCTTTCGGCCAAGGACAAGTGCCGAAGTCAAGCCCCTGAAATTGCAATACTCTTCGCTCGACGAACATGCTCATTATTTCCGGAATGCGTTTTATTTCTGCTTTTTTCCTTTCAGTTTTCTCTGTTCTGTTTCTTTGTCCTTCGTTGCGTATTCTTTCCTTCTTTCTCTCTTTTGTGTTTTCCTTTTGCATTTCTTCACTTTAGTAGATTTTTAACCATCATATCTTCTATTCTTTTTGTTATTTTTGGTCAACTTTCTTTCAGATAAGAAGCAGAGAGATAGAGAGAAAGATAACAAAAAAAGATAGGTAAAGAGAGAGAGAGAGAGAGAGAGAGAGAGAGAGAGAGAGAGAGAGAGAGAGAGAGAGAGAGAGAGAGAGAGGCGGAGAACAAGCAGACAGACAGAGGAACACACACACACAAACACGCACGCACGCACGCACGCACACACACACACACACACACACACACACACACACACACACAGAAGGAGAGAGAGACATACAGACAGAGAGATATAGATGTTATGTTTGGAGTGGTTTGTGATCGTGACACATTTGCAAAGAATTTGGAAGAAATTAAAAAGTTTCTGCCCATTTTAGTTAGGTTTTAAGTAAGTTGTTGTGCATTATCTTTTCACCACTGACAACGCCGTAAAGCATATCTTGTTGGGAAGATGCAATCTCCTTTAGAAATTAAGGCCAAAAATCACATTTTTGTCGCCCAAACGGAACTGCATTGTTTTTATGGCGTTGATAAATGGATGCTCTCTGGGGATGCAAAAGAGGCCCGAGATTGTGCACTCTATCACAATTTAGAACAAGTCGCGTAAGGCGAAAATACAATATTTAGTCAAGTAGCTGTCGAACTCACAGAATGAAACTGAACGCAACGCAACGCAGCAAGACCGTATACTCGTAGCATCGTCACTCCACCGCCCGTGGCAAAGGCAGTGCCCGTGGAATTGACAAGAAGAGCGGGATATTCGTTGCGCTGAGAAGGATAGCACGCTTTTCTGTACCTCTCTTCGTTTTAACTTTCTGAGCGTGTTTTTAATCCAAACATATCATATCTATATATTTTTGGAATCAGGAACCGACAAGGAATAAGATGAAAGTGTTTTTAAATTGATTTCGAAAATTTAATTTTGATAATAATTTTTATATATTTAATTTTCAGAGCTTGTTTTTAATCCGAATATAACATATTTATATGTTTTTGGAATCAACAAATGATGGAGAATAAGATAAACGTAAATTTGGATCGTTTTATAAATTTTTATTTTTTTTTACAATTTTCAGATTTTTAATGACCTAAGTCATTAATTAATTTTTAAGCCACCAAGCTGAAATGCAATACCGAACCCCGGGCTTCGTCGAAGATTACTTGACCAAAATTGCAACCAATTTGGTTGAAAAATGAGGGCGTGACAGTGCCGCCTCAACTTTCACGAAAAGCCGGATATGACGTCATCAAAGACATTTATCAAAAAAATGAAAAAAACGTTCGGGGATTTCATACCCAGGAACTCTCATGTAAAATTTCATAAAGATCGGTCCAGTAGTTTAGTCTGAATCGCTCTACACACACACACACACACACACACACGCACACACATACACCATACCCTCGTTTCGATTCCCCCTCGATGTTAAAATATTTAGTCAAAACTTGACTAAATATAAAAAAAAAGAAGAACAAAAAGAAGAAAAAACGAAAAAAGCAACCGAATAGAAGCTCTCTCTCTCTCTCTCTCTCTCTCTCTCTCTCTCTCTCTCTCTCTCTCTCTCTCTCTCTCTCTCTCTCTCCCCCTCTCTCTCTCTCTCTCTCTCTCTCTCTCTCTCTCTCTCTCTCTCTTTTGTATGTATATTTTTGTTTGTTTTTTTAGTCTGTTAATCGTTTGCTTATTCATCGTTTGTTTTTATTACTTCTTTAATTGATATTACAACATTTTTAAAACGTATTATCATTAGATTAAACCCTCCCATGGGCGAGGGCTGGATGTAAAAAAGCACCTGTTTGCTTATGCCACTACCCTCGTAAATAAAGAATTTGTCATTATCATTGTTATTGTCATTGTCTCTCTCTCTCTCTTTTCTCTCTCTCTCTCTCTCTCTCTCTCTTGTCTGTCTGTCTCTCTGTCTGTCTGTCTGTATCTCCCTCTCTCTTTGTGTCTGTTTGTCTCTGTCTGTTTCTTGTTTGTCTGTCTGTCCGTCTGTCTCTCTAACTCTCTCTCTACGTGTGCGTGGGTTTGAAATCAGTTTTCTGTAACCTATTCAGTCTTCTAATGGCAAGCAAAATCCGCGACAAAAAAAATGAAACTGGCTCCTTTTAGCTTCAAGATCGGAAATTACAGGAAATCGCTGATAATAATGATATAAGGATCCTGCTTGCCTTTCGAAATTTTGGTAATGTGTTTTTTTGCTGGGAGCGATTGGCCTTGACTGATGAACAAACTCATGAAGCACAGGAGTGGCTGTGGGACAGAAAAGAAAGATTGAGTGGAGGAGGTTGGATTGGATGGAAGAAGGGAGGAATATTTTTGGGTTGGGTGGAGGAGGTTGGATTGGATGGAAGAAGGGAGGAATATTTTTGGGTTGGGGGGGGGGGGTGGTGGGGTGGGAATGCATGGAGGAGGGAATGATGGTGCTGTGACAAGCACAGGAATGGTGAAACAGAGAATGCAGCGCAAATCATTTTGGTCGCTTGGCGATCCTTTCACTAGATCACTTCCCATGTGTTCCCAGGGTTAGGTTTTTGAGCCAGGAACTAAGGGTGGGGTAACCCTGAAAGAAACATAAAGGCTGAAGTCGGAGGATCTGGGCCAACAGGCGCACCTTAACCAACCACAGATCCACACAAATCGCTAAATGAAATGTCGACAGAAGAAGATCACTTCAATACTTTACAGATTGGTACAAAAGTAATTCGGCGAAAAGATACATAAAGCTATAGGATGTATCTGTTTTTTGGGGGTTTTTAAATTTTTTTTTTAGGGGTTTGAGTTTTAATTATGTTAAAGGGAAACAAAGGTAGCTTAAATATGTTTGTATCCGTAAACATATTAAGGACTTATAATTCAGTATTTTCCGAAACAAAACGAACTTAAATAACTTTTGCAACTCCGCCCCCCCCCCCCCCCCCCCCCCCCCCCACGTACATTTGATTTGGTAAACCTGAGCGGGCTTTTTATATTTAGTCAAGTTTTGACTAACTATTTTAACATCGAGGGGGAATCGAAACGAGGGTCGTGGTGTATGTGCGTGTGTGTGTGCGTGCGTGTGTGTGTGTGTGTGTGTAGAGCGATTCAGACTAAACTACTGGACCGATCTTTATGAAATTTGACATGAGAGTTCCTGGGTATGAAATCCCCAAACGTTTTTTTCATTTTTTTGATAAATGTCTTTGATGACGTCATATCCGGCTTTTCGTGAAAGTTGAGGCGGCACTGTCACGCCCTCATTTTTCAACCAAATTGGTTGAAATTTTGGTCAAGTAATCTTCGACAAAGCCCGGGGTTCGGTATTGCATTTCAGCTTGGTGGCTTAAAAATTAATGAATGACTTTGGTCATTAAAAATCTGAAAATTGTAAAAAAAAATAAACATTTATAAAACGATCCAAATTTACGTTTATCTTATTCTCCATCATTTGCTGATTCCAAAAACATATAAATATGTTATATTCGGATTAAAAACAAGCTCTGAAAATTAAATATATAAAAATTATTATCAAAATTAAATTGTCCAAATCAATTTAAAAACACTTTCATCTTATTCCTTGTCGGTTCCTGATTCCAAAAACATATAGATATGATATGTTTGGATTAAAAACACGCTCAGAAAGTTAAAACAAAGAGAGGTACAGAAAAGCGTGCTATCCTTCTTAGCGCAACTACTACCCCGCTCCTCTTGTCAATTTCACTGCCTTTGCCATGAGCGGTGGACTGACGATGCTACGAGTATACGGTCTTGCTGAAAAATTACATTGCGTTCACTTTCATTCTGTGAGTTCCACAGCTACTTGACTAAATATTGTATTTTCGCCTTACGCGACTTGTTTCTTCCTTCAAATCATGTGCGCTTTGTTTTTAATTGTTTTCTCTACATTATTTTGTATTGAAAATAAGCAGGTCGCGCGTGATCTCTGGGTCCACAGAACGCATTGGGAGAAGAATCTCCCTCTACAACAAAAGGGGGTGTTAGCTGGGAGAAAGTAGTGGGGGAATATGAAGGGAGAGCGGAGTGTGTGTGTGTGTGTGGGGGGGGGGGGGGGGGGGGCGGTGTCGGAGTAAAGTGCAACAAGCCTTCAGTGTGACGGAGTCTTCACTTTAGACAAGCTGTTACGTTAAACACCCTTCAAGCTTGGTTGTCTGCATCATGTTTTTTTCGCCTGCTTTCAGGACGCTGAACCGGACTGTCGTTGCTTTATCGGAGAGGATGGTGTCAGTGTAATTATGTGTGTGTGGTGTGTGGTGTGTGTGTGTGTGTGTGTGCAGAGGAGAGTTACTGTAGTTGTGACAGTGGGGAGGTTTGAATGGGTGTGGAGGTTTAGGTGGGTTTAGGTTGGGTGGGGTGGGAGGGGGAGGGGAGGGGGTATTGTGAAAAGAGATCGAGAGCAGGATGGATGTAAAGAATCAGAAGAGAAAGAGCTCGCGATTTGGTTTTCCGCTTGGTTTTATATTAGCCATGCCATTAGGGAAACGGCAGAGTGAGGTTGATTAAGCCATTGATCTGAGAAGGGAGGAGGAAACAATTTGATTGCGTCTGTTAGGGCAATGTCAAGGCTTTTTGCAAGTGTCAACAAAGTGTGGGATGTTGAGGTACCACTACACTCGTGGTTATGCCTGGCGGTGTTTGTTGAGTTCGAATTTTGTTGCTTGTGTATGTCTTGCTGTTCTCCTTTCCTATCCGTCATTCTGTCATGGTATCATGAGCTGTTCCTTTGTCTTCGTCTTTCTTTATTTTCGTCTAATATCTCTTTGGTTCCATCTTGTCCTTTCTGTTCTCTTCCTCCTCCCTTTTATCATTCTTTCACGCCATCACGAGCTGATTCTCATATCTCTCTTTTTCCATCATGTCTTTTCGCTTGTCTGTCTCATCTTTTCCGCCATTCTGTCGAGCCATCCTTAGCTGCTCCCTCTTTGGATTCTTGCTTTCTTTTCTTCTTCTATGTCTTTTCTTCGGTCTTGTTTTTTTTTCTCTCTTAATTGTCTTCCTCCCCCTTTTCGTCATTTTGTCACGCAAGTTGCTCCCTCTTCGTCTTTCTTTATTTTCTTCTCCTCTCTCTCTCTCTCTCCCTCTTCATCCGCCTTGCCTTTTTGTGTGTCTTTCTCTTCCTTTTCTTCATTGTGTGACGCCACCCTGAGCAGCTTCCTCACTTTCTTTCTTTTCTTGCTTTCTTTCTTTTCTTCTCCTATTATTATTATTATTATTATTGTGATCATTTTTATGCGCCTAATCTAGATATAGCCCTAGGCGCTTACATATTAATTTCTGCCGTTTGAAATGGAATTTTTTACAGACAGACAGACAAACAGACATTTTTTACACACAATATATAACGCATTCACATCGGCCAGTAAAGCTCAGTAGCCTATTAGGCGAGCATTCACCTTTCACGGCCTATCCTATCTCTCTTCTTCCATCTTGTCTTTTCTCCTGTCTTTCTCAGTCATCATTCTATCACGCCATCCTGAGCTGCTTCCTCTGTTTCTTTCTTTTCTTGCTTTCTGTCTTTCCGTCTCCTATCTCTCTTCTTCCATCTTGTCTTTTCTCTTGTCTTTCTCATCTTTTTCGTCCTTCTGTCACGACTTCCTTAGCTACTCACTCTTCTGCTTCTTTCTTCCCTACTTCTACCTCTTGGTCTTCAAATGGTATGCTGTAAAGGTCGGTTAACCACACAAAAAAAGTCTGTTTACGGTAACATAGGCACACACAAAAAATAGGGTCGGTAGGTCGGGATTTTTTTTTCCCAAATTATTTTTCTCCCAAAAACCATATTTTAAGTTATTTTGCCAAAAAACAAAGATTTTTTTTTTCCCAAATGCCAAGAAAAAGTCAAGGGTCGCGCGAAAAAATAGGGTCGGTCGGGATACTGTAAACAGACTATTTTTTGTGTGTGGCCTTAAACCGACTATACCTCGCGGCTTGTTCCCACCCAGTTGGTTGACACCAAGGTTCGTTTCGTGCACGTCCGCCCAGCTTTCTTCGACCCGGTGTCACGATTTCATCTTTCGCCCGTGTTCATATTTCCCCCTTGATATATACTCAAGACTGAAATGTTGTTTCCTGGTAAAATTAAGAAGTGAAATTATTTATGGACGAAAAGCATGTCAGTTTCTTGCATGTGAAGAAAATTTGTGGTGAAATGTAATAGATTTCACCCCCAAAATCCATTTATTCGAAAACGTGTACCGAGTGGTTACGTCCCTTGAGGAAGAAGGGAAACATTTTAGGATGAATCAAATTTCTAAGTTAAATTAAAAAAAATTGATTGTACAAATTTGGCCCCATGAATGTAAGGTACACAAGGTCGCTAATCAGTACTATCGAAGGGTGTTTTTTTGTTCAGTGTAGAGTTTATACTAGATCAACGAGGCCGAGAAGCGAAATATCAACACGGCGAAAGATGAAAACGTCACACCGGAAGAACCCAGAACATGCTCTCACTTTACCCAGTAGATCTTCGTGTTCAAGGCCAATAGACGATTTACAGCTATTCTTCCGCGTTAAAAAGTACGCCGAGTACTCATTCTAATCTTCATTCATGACTAGTAGTTCCCCGAGCGATTACTACCGCTTATTCCATGGTAGAGCTGTTTGGCTGTGAAAAGTAGGTACATTCCCATTCCGTTCAGACAATAGGGAGATTCAAGAGACAGCACGTTTCGTTTTGCAGCTCGTTTCGTTTGGTGAATGAGTCACCCCGCGAAACGGAACGTGAAACGAGACGGCATAGGCGGCAGACAAGATTTAGATGTATTCACGTTTCGTTTCGGAATGAAGGAAGGGCGATAAATCTTCAAGTGAAATGATCACGTCTGTCCTCGATCAGAATGGAAAAAAACACCCCAGGAGGTGGTCCAGAATCGGGCATACTTTGATTATTTTCAGTCCAAATAAATCGCACAGACTTTGTTTATACAAAATCACATACGAAGCCAGAATAAAAATTCGATGCGATGACCTACTTCTGCTTCGCCATTTGCTTTCTCACCATGAAGTTGGATAAATGTACCAGGATCAGCACCCTTCAAAATATTTCAGTTCACAACAGTTGTCTACCTCCAATGAACACATTCTCAGCGCTGAAAGACTGTGAAAGGGTTGATGAATCTAGCAATGCATAAAATGGCCAACAAATAAAACTGTTAGTGTGCAAAAATACTCACAAAAGTTGACGAAATATTGTTCGTTTTTTGGGGGTGGAAAACGTGACTGCGTTTTGACGTTCCACGTTCCGTTTCAGTTGACCTTCACCTTTCCAGCGAGAGACACCCGAAATGATGACGTTTACCACAACTTCAAAACGAAACGTCCCGACGTTTCGTTTATTAAATCTCCCTAATGCCGGAGTTAAGAGGAGTTTGCGTTGAGGAGAATCATGACTATGCGTTGCTGCATTTGCTGTGAGTAGTTGGTATCCGGTAGCTCAGTTGGTAGAGCACTGGACTTGTGATCGGAAGGTCGCGGGTTCGAATCCAGGCCGGGACGGACACACGGGGGATAACCAGTCAAAGGCCGAACAGAAGCCGAAGGCCGCTCATGACACGTGTGAAGGCAAGTTTTGTCTGTTTTCTAGGTATTGTTTGATTTATGTGGGGATTTAAGGTAAGCTACTGATTCAGCGATGACTAAATTTGTTTCTCGATGCATAAAAAGTCAGGGAGCGATTGATATTTGCCCGTAAATAGCCTTCAAAGCTGAAAATGTCCGCGATCGAGCACCGGAAATGGCTGTTCGATGGGTTTTGCAAGTAGAAATGTGCTTTATTTCACCAAATCAGCTCGTATTTGGTGTGGGTACGGGATTCTAGAGGACGAAGGAGTCATAAGAGGTGCAAAGAAGTGCTATTTGGGAGTAGAATAAATCTTCCGAGACAGTAGACAAGAGAAGGTCATATTTGAGAGATGCGCGTAGGCCGATTGTCTTTCCGACAAGCGAATGATACAGCAGATTTGACCAGAAACCTAGTCTCTAGTTTTTATGAATGAGTTTTTTAATTAAAACAATCACGAGAACTCTCTCGCTTAGCCTAATGGCTGTTCGATGGGTTTCGCAAGTAGAAATGTGCTTTATTTCACCAAATCAGCTCGTATTTGACATCGGTTTGGTATATATATATATTTTCTAATCCTACTGCGAACTGGATAGCAGACGCGGAACGACTGTGAACCCATTTTTTACTTCAAAGTAAACTCAGTAACTTACTTCAAAGCGTGGGACTTTTGCATCGCCTGTTTGAGCCTGATGATTTTGTCAAAAAAATGGCAGTCTTTTGGATGAGTGAACAGAAAAAGTGAGCGAGCCAAGAAACATAGTGATGTTTGTTATCAGGCTTTAAGCAATGTCCCATTGTTGAGTGTGACGAAAACTCGTGGTGACGATTTTAAAACATGTTGGGTCACGCATGGTCCAATCTTACATGGTCCAATCTTACATGGTCCAACCTTACATGGTCCAATCTTACATGGTCCAATCTTACATGGTCCATATATATATTATTGGACCATGTAAGATTGGACCATGTAAGATTGGACCATGTAAGGTTGGACCATGTAATATTGGACCATGTAAGATTGGACCATGTAAGATTGGACCATGTAAGGTTGGACCATGCAAGGTTGGACCATGTAAGATTGGACCATGTAAGGTTGGACCATGTAAGATTGGACCATGTAATGTTGGACCATGTAAGGTTGGACCATGTAAGATTGGACCATGCAAGATTGGACCATGTAAGATTGGACCATGTAAGGTTGGACCATGTAAGATTGGACCATGTAAGGTTGGACCATATAAGGTTGGACCATGTAAGATTGGACCATGTAAGATTGGACCATGTAAGATTGGACCATGCGTGACCCAACATGTTTTAAAATCGTCACCACGAGTTTTCGTCACACTCAACAATGGGACATTGCTTAAAAGCCTGATAACAAACATCACTATGTTTCTTGGCTCGCTCACTTTTTCTGTTCACTCATCCAAAAGACTGCCATTTTTTTGGACAAAATCATCAGGCTCAAACAGGCATGCAAAAGTCCCACGCTTTGAAGTAAGTTACTTCAAAGTGTGGGAAGATCCCCCCACACTTTGAAGTAAAAACTGAGTTTACTTCAAAGTGTGGGGCACATCCCCACACTTTGAAGTAATTTACTTCAAAGTGTGGGATTACTTCAAAGTGTGGTGCAACAGTCGTGCCGCGTCTGCTATCCAGTTCGCGGTAGGATTAGAAAATATATATATATATATATACCAAACCGATGTCAAATACGAGCTGATTTGGTGAAATAAAGCACATTTCTACTTGCGAAACCCATCGAACAGCCATTAGGCTAAGCGAGAGAGTTCTCGTGATTGTTTTAATTAAAAAACTCATTCGTAAAAACTAGAGACTAGGTTTCTGGTCAAAACGAATGGTTAATCTGCTGTATCATTCGCTTGTCGGAAAGACAATCGGCCTACGCGCATCTCTCAAATATGACCTTCTCTTGTCTACTGTCTCGGAAGATTTATTCTACTCCCAAATAGCACTTCTTTGCACCTCTTATGACTCCTTCGTCCTCTAGAATCCCGTACCCACACCAAATACGAGCTGATTTGGTGAAATAAAGCACATTTCTACTTGCAAAACCCATCGAACAGCCATTTCCGGTGCTCGATCGCGGACATTTTCAGCTTTGAAGGCTATTTACGGGCAAATATCAATCGCTCCCTGACTTTTTATGCATCGAGAAACAAATTTAGTCATCGCTGAATCAGTAGCTTACCTTAAATCCCCACATAAATCAAACAATACCTAGAAAACAGACAAAACTTGCCTTCACACGTGTCATGAGCGGCCTTCGGCTTCTGTTCGGCCTTTGACCGGTTATCCCCCGTGGGACACGGGTCAACTTTATGTGCAGACCCAGAGACGGAAGCCATGTCCCACCCCCGTGTCATCACAATGGCACGTAAAAGACCTTGGTCATTCTGCCATAAGTGCAGGTGGCTGAATACACCTAAACACGCAGACACCTGGGTAGCGCGACTCCGTTGCTGCTAGCTTTCCACTGGGAGGAATTAAGCGACCCGAATTTCCCAGCGATAAAGTAATGAAAATGAAAATGAAAAAATGGTCAGGTCAGCACCAAATTGGTATTTTTGTATTTGTTTTTGTTTTTGCGATTTCAACCGCTTGTTCCATTGTAGAGCTGTAAGGCTGTGGTAAGTAGGTATGCTTTGTTTTCATTTTGACTACACAGTGCTGGACCCCATTGCCCTCGCCTTCATCCCCCCATCCCCCACCCCCATTTTCACCCCCCTAAAAAAATAAACAGATAAAAACAAACGCACTAAAAACACAAAACAACGGTGAGTCGCACAGGGCGGCATACAAAACACCCTAACCTGCCGCAATTTTCTGTGTATTTAATGCTTACAGCTTCCAATCTGCTATATCAAAGTCTCAACCTTATTCACCATGATTACACATTTTACAGCGTAGTAAAAGACGATTCTGTTCTTTATTGCGACGCAGTCGCTTAGAAATATGTGTCAGTCGGCCGTACCAAACGCTGTAAAAAAAAAGGTAGTAGTCTTGGTGAATGCAAACATTCCGCAATATCACGTGCGAGTGGCCTCGTATAAATTGCCGTGAAAGATATATATTCCTGTTCGTTGAAGAGTAACTGAGTACAACCCTAGTAGCACACTGCCCCAGACATGTACATTTGGAAATAAATTAGCTTGAAATGAGCCCTTGGCAGCGTGCAAGAAGTGGAAACGTGAAAATGAAAATACCCACATACTCGCAGACTGACTGATGGAAATAGACACACGAGGGTTGACGGAGACAGACACACTGATTAACACACTGAATCCAGAAAGGTAGACATGCCTGAACCCGCGCAGAGAGAGAGAGAGAGAGAGAGAGAGAGAGAGAGAGAGAGAGAGAGAGAGAGAGAGAGAGACAGAGACAGAGAGACAGAGAGACAGAGAGAGAGAGAGTAACAAAACTTAGAGCAAGAAAGACCAAAACGAAATACCAGCAGTAAATACACAAACAAAACGGAAACAAACAAACGAACAAACAAACAAACAAGTTCACAAACAAGCAAATCACAAACTAAAAAACAAACAAACAAAAAGACAAACAACAAACAAACAAACAAACAAACAAACAAACAAACAAACAACAACAACCACGAAATAAAGGAAAAAGCAACATTAATGCAACGAAAACAAAACAAAGAAAAAACAAACAAACAAAAAATAAAACCCAACAACAGCAAAAATAGAAATTCTCAGACGCTTGTCGCGATGTTCACATACGATTAATATTTTTTGACAGCTCAATGGGATGTTATCGCTCAAGCCGCTTTTGTTCGATTTTTGCAGTTCTGGAAAACAATTTTTTTTTCGCAGACAAACTTTGTGTCCCTGCAAAACGGATCTTGACAAAAAAAGAAAAGGCAGCAACTTTAACGATGATATAAATTAAAGCGAAATAAAGTAAAGTTAACAAAAAAGTTTAAAAAAAAGTAAAATCAAGTAAAATGAAATCAAATTAAACACACGCACTGCACAAATAAATAAGCGAGGAGAAAAAGTCAAAACCCCAAGCTATCCTCCGAAGATAGAGTACGGCTGCCTTATATGGCGTGCTGATTAAAAACGGTCGTACATGTGAACTTCCCATTTTTTCCCCACCACCACTACCACCACCACGACAAATAAACGACGACGACGATGACGGCGACAGCAACAAGCTCGTGTAGATAAGAACTCGAAAGATGGAGATATCTTGTTAAACAGATTTAGCTGATTCCTTAACTTCTCGGCATATAATTTCCTTCTCGGTGCTTTTTTTTCTTCTTTTTTTTTCCTTTCCTTTTCCTATCTTTTTTGTTGTTGTTGACCTCAGTTGCATGCAGGCTGCTGAACCCTTTTGCCTCTTTTTTTTTTTCCTTCCTCTTGGTCTCTTTTCTTCAATGAAATTTAAACTTAAACACCTATCATTCTAAAACTGTCTTAATCTCAATTCTACATCAAACATACAACAAATATTCATAGGTGTACCGTAACAGTATTTGCATGGGTGCAACTCTGCCGGCTACACGCCGGCAGCCGGTTTTTGGTTTCATCGGCTGCGGATGTTTTTGTTCCAGGAGAGGTTTTTTTTTTGGCATTTTAAATACTAATAAAAAAGCTGGACCCCAACTTTTGCCGGTTTTTGGAATTTTCCAGGTTGCACCCATGTATTTGCCAATGCACCTTTTAGCAACAATTATCAGATAATTTATATATTTTACTGCCTGAAGGGAAATACTTTCACGTGGTTCTGAAGCCCAGCAGGGCTGTTTCTGCATTCATTACTATACACACGTCAAATTTGTTAATAACTCTACATACAACATCTGACCAGATGTTATGTATTTTATGGCAATCAAAAAATAAATGTTCAATATAATCTGTTACATTGGAACAATATGTACAACAATTGTTATCAACAATACCTATTTTAAATAATATTATGTTGGTTAGATAAATATGACCTCGTTTTAGCGGAAACTTTCCTAAAAAATAAGCCAGTGCCACTCGGTAATTTCAACATTCTCGGTACTAGTTTTACCTTAGCATGCTCTACGAATCCCGCCCATCCTGTTCCCAATTCAGGGGGTTTGCTCCTCTGCCTCTGTCGCTCTGAGGTAACTTTTTGTGATGGTGTAAAGCCTTAAGTCCCAAGGAATGACGACATTGCGATTTTTGAGCATACAATCCACAGGGATGACTGTTTTTTGTGCTTTGTTGCAATTTGTGGAGCAAATATTCAACAGGCACTAGTTCCCGTCTGGTAACAAAGAAGTCCCCGCGGAATGCGTTGCGCAGCAATTCATTGTGGTAAATGTTGTCT